>NC_136527.1:64989518-65042018 GCF_053919585.1 Euprymna scolopes | reverse complement strand
TTGGGTGATAATGATGAGGGTGGAAGGAAAGAAGAAACAACAAAATGCCACACACTAAAAGTATTTAGTTCATTGTGACTGTGTGACGACCACACATACACACACATGGGGCCAGCTTCGCTTCTATTGCAGCTCAAGGGAAGACAGAGAGGCGACCTCCATGATGCTGGCTCATTGGACTGCCGTGTTTTCATTTTTTCCAAGCTCACCTTATTGTCTATCCGACTGATATTGCCTTCCTCTGCCATTGCTATTAAGCTCTTCTGTTAAGATATCATTGGTTTTATAGCTTTCCTTCATCTAGCCTTTTCCTCAAGGAAAAACCCTACAAGGCAGCAGCGGGGGACTACTTACACCAGGAAGGAAGAAAGCAAGCAGTTAGGAGGAAGACGCTGTGGAGGGCTTAAGTTTAGCTTAGCCTGAGATGCATGCAATCAGCGAAGGTATTCTGATAAGGTGGAGGTTTCACTTCAAGAACCTTCTCAATGCCTAAGCTAACATATCAGACTACCTCCTGCGAATGACCACCCTCCAACATCCTATTCATCACTGAATAGCACTACCACACTCCATCCAGGACTTCAACAAAGCTCTTAAATGCATGAGACCTGCCAAAGCCCCATGACTCGATAACATTCTACTGGAGCTCTTCACTAATACTAATCCCGACATAAAGCACTGTCTCATGCTCCTTATATTGAAGATTTGGGAGACATGGGGGGGGGGGGAAGTGCCAGGGACTGAATGAGATAGAGGAGAACAATAAACGTTATCAGACTTTAAGAAAAAGATGAGGAATTGCACAGTGAGGAGAAGAGAATACTGTAAACTACTGTCGCCTCCCTTACTGTGTCTGTAACTATTCAATCACTAACACCAGTCATGTCAAACAGAAACGTCAGCTGTGAAGATTGAGTCTTATGACAGAATCCAATACTCAGACATGGATCTGCACTGACAATATATATATATATATATATATATATATATATATATATATCTGTGGGAGAAACACATACTGTATTGAAAAATGAACTATTAAGTCAATTCATTCATCAATTATTATAGAAACAAAATATTGAATTATGACAAAAATCATTCCATCAAAAGTTTTTCTACAATATTTAATTTTTGAAAATCAGAATTTATATAAAAATGTGAATTCATAGAAAAATGTGAATTCATATAAAAATGTGAATTTAATTTTTCTCCTAAAATAATAGAAATTGTACAATTTTTCGAATTCATAACATGTTTTAAACATTTAAAAAAATTTATCGCAATGTATGTTCCTTTTCTTTTGTTTTTACAGATATCCCAGTTAAAAAATAAAGTTTGGGAAAATTCAAATGCTTTGTTATTTTCTAAATGAACAGGCGGACATGAAAAATCTCGAACATTTTAATAAATAAAAACTTATTGATTTTAAGGCTAAGAATTCAATCTTTCAAATACTTGAAGTAATTAAAACGTTCTTATTACTATATCCATGACCTTGAAATTTTAAAGCAAGAACAAGAATTACATTTCCAGTTTTTTTTTATCAAAGGTATATTCTAGTGTATGTTGCAATACACACACACGCACATATATATGTGTATATGTATGTGTGTGTGTCTGTGTATGTATGTGCACGAAATTTGTTTTTTTAAATTAACACTGAAGAATGAAATCATATTTTTAGCTCCAAGCTATTGTTCCTTTTGCCAAACTTTCACGAAAAACACTCATCTAACTGAAACCACTGTCAATTTCCCACTCTTTATCTGTGCCTAAACTTAGTGTGGCGATTATGAACAAAGAACTTCTTAGAACTGTACACCTGTAGAACTCTCTTCTGTTTTCCTGCTTTCCAACTGGTCGTATTCAAGTCCGATGTAAACAATCTCTTGAGGAGCTTAAGTAATCTAATTTACCACATTTCCACTACTAACGATTACTACGATATTGTTACATTATCTATCATACACTCATTAACCCTTATTCTTGAGTGGCTTAAGGACCTTGATAATTGGTGACATTTTTTTGTAAAAAGAGGATCATGGACAAATACCATAGCTTTTATGTTCTGACTTTACAAGAAAGAGAATAAACATCCTCTTAAAATGTCAGAGAAAGCAGAGATTACGGGGAAGACATTTTCTTGTAGTATATGTGAACAAACATTTTCTCAAAAAGGTACATTAAATCGACATATGCGAACACACACTGGAGAGAAACCATATTCTTGTGAAGTCTGTGATAAATTATTTTCAGAGAAAGGTAATTTAAATCAACATATGCGAACACACACCGGAGAGAAGCCATTTTCTTGTGAAATTTGTGGGAAATCTTTTGCAGGAAAATCACATTTCAAAAACCATATGAGAATACACACAGGAGAGAAACCATATTCATGTGAAAAATGTGGAAAATCATTTTTGCAGAAAAGCAATTTAAACCAGCATGTGAAAACACACATGGGAGAAAGGCCATTTTCTTGTGACGTTTGTGGCAATACCTTCACAAAGAAGACCAACTTACAAAAGCATATGCAAATACATAGTGAAGAAAAGGCATTTTCTTGTGAAATATGTAGTAAATCATTTTCGAATGAACACCAATTGAGACAACATGTTAGAATACACAGCGGAGAGAAGCCACATTTTTGTGAAATCTGTGGTATGTCTTTTTCGGCGAAATGTAATCTAAAGCAACATATCAGGACACATACTGGCGAGAAGCCCCATTGTTGTAAATTATGTCGATGTTCGTTTTCCGAAAAGTCAAACCTGAAAATCCATATGAGAATACACAGTGGAGAGAAGCCATTTTCTTGTGAAATTTGTGGAACGTCATTTGCAACGAATGGCAATTTAAAGAGTCACATACGCACGCATACAGGTGAGAGGCCATATCAGTGCGAAGTGTGTGACGTTTCATTTGCACAGAAATCTGTTTTAACAAATCATATGAGAATACACAGTGGAGTGAAGCCATTTCAATGTGAAATTTGTTGTTCGTCATTTGTAAGAAAATCTACCTTGCTGGCTCATATGCGGATTCATACTGGAAAAATGCTTTACCAGAATGTTGAAAGCTTATGAAGCGACACCATCATGGTTATTAAAAGGCGATACAAGCTTAATAGTTAAAAACAGGGAAACCAAAGATTCCAGCAAATATCGCCCAATATGCAACATTTGTCGGTAACTACTCAACAGATAACCCTTACAATGCAAAATCCAACAGAAGCGTATAACTCCCGATCAGGAACCCAAATACCTACAGGATCCTCTCCACAACCTTACTCTCATTATAAAGCAGATGACACATCTTCATCTCCATCAACGTGTGAAATAGCTCCCTTACCGAGAAAAAAACTCCATCTTGTGTTTTGCTTCCAGAACCAGATGATGAGCAGCTGGAAATAGAAGAAGAACTCTGTAACACAATAGAAAAAGTCAACAATATGAGCATGGAAGAAAGGCCTAGGTTACCTAAAATACAAGCCTAAAGATTCTTTAAGTCATTAATCATAAAAGTAAAAGTTACACTATAAGGCTTGTTCCCAAAGAAATAGACCTTAGGCAGCTAAATAACGTCACATACGCAGCTGGACTATACATTAGCAACAAAATACTTCCCCCGAATAAACACCAAACAAACAAAAAAACTAATGTAACTAAAGCAACACCAAAATGGAAAGTCAAGCTGCTAAAACAAATAAACACCTGTAGAAAGGAGCTTAGCCAATTAAAGCAGTTCATGAAGAATCCCACAGTGGAAGGTAGACTCAAAAACATTGTCAAAAGAATCTGTGTCAAATTTAAAACAAATTGTAAAAATATTGGAAACATAGTGAAGGAATTGGAAGGCAAAATACCAGCCATTGCCCAAAGAATTAAGCATCGCATGGCAAATATTAATGCAAAGACACAGAATAAACTTTTGCAAACAATCCCAGAACTTTCTACAGGAATCTAATAAGAGAAGAAATTAAAATCGAAGATTCCCCATGTAAACAGGAATTAGACGATTACTTCACCAGAATGTTGAAAGCTTATGAAGCGAAACAATCATGGCTATTAAAAAGCGATACAAGCGTAATAGTTAAGACGTTTCATTTGCACAGAAATCTGTTTTAACAAATCATATGAGAATACACAGTGGAGTGAAGCCATTTCAATGTGAAATTTGTTGTTCGTCATTTGTAAGAAAATCTACCTTGCTGGCTCATATGTGGATTCATACTGGAAAAATGCTTCACAAAAAATTACTAAAAGCTTAATAGTTAAAAGCAGGGAAACCAAATTCTGCCCAAAGATTCCAGCAAATATCGGCCAATATGCTGCCTAACGACGACTTACAAGCTGTTCACTGGATTAATAGCTGACAACATTTATGATCATCTTTCATCCGGAGATTATCTTGAGGAAGAACAAACAGGATACAGGAAAAACTGTCTGGGCACCAAAGATCAATTGCTGATCAATAAGACCATTTTGGAAGATTGCAGGAAAAGAAAAAGAAATCTAAATATGGCATAGGTAGATTATCAGAAAGCATTTGATAATGTGCACCATTCCTGGATACTAAAATGCCTCAAATTATACAAGATCCATCCGACCATAAGAGAAATTATTGCTGTCCAAATGAAGGAGCGGCAAACATTCATTACCTTAAACCATAACAGGGGAAAGATATCCATTGCAAATATAAAAATAAAAAAAGGAATCTTCCAAGGAGACAGTTTATCTCCTCTACTATTTTGCTTAGCAATTGAGCCTCTCAGTAAGCTCATAAAGGAATGCCAAGGTTCTTATAATCTAAGCTACAACCTCTAAAGAGAGTCTTCCAAGGTAATAAACCATTTATTTTTAATGAATGATCTTAAGTTGTACGCTAGCTCAGATAAGGATTTAGATAATCTACTAAAATTGTTCACACTTTTTCCAATGACATCAAAATGAAGCTCGGGCTGGATAAGTCTGCTAAGTGTACTTTCAAAGCTAGCAAGAAGATATCAACTGATAACATACAGAGAACTGAATGAACAGGAAACATACAAATACTTTGGCATTAATGAAAATGAGTTCATCCAGCATTCCAAGATGAGAGAGAAACTAAGCCAATTATATTTACGCAGGGCAAGGAAAATCTGTAAAACTGAAATCACAAACAAGAACAAAGTTACGTCAATTAACCAACTTGCCATCCCAGTACTAACATATTGTTTTGGCATTATTGACTGGTCTCAGAAAGACATAAATTGGTTTGACACAAAGACAAGGAAAATGTTAACCTTGTACCGAGTTATTTATTGAAATCAGTGCATGCCTCGTTTGTACCTACCCAGGCGAGAAGGAGGTATGGGACTCTTGGAAGTCAATCATCAACACAGAGCCACAATCGTCAGCATAGGTCAGTACATTATAAGCGCCTGTAACCCAAAGCTGATGAAAATTAAAGACCATCATAAAACCGAGCAAGTAGTACAACATCTATAATACAACATGCCACTGATTTTGGAAAGGATTGCCTTACAAATGATGCTGAGAACCCAAACAAGCCTGCCACTGACATAGCCCACAAAAGTCGGAAAAAATACATTAACCAGTTCCATAGTGTTAAAACAGAAGAATGGACCAACCATAAACGGGCAAATACCTACCGACTGAACTATCCCAAGAATATATTGATAGGGACTGGCTCAAAAGAGGATCCCTCCATTGCTGTCCAAATGAAGGAGTGGCAAACAGAGTTTGATATTGGCTGCACAAGACCAGGGCCTCATGACGAACACCTTCAAAAAGATGAGTGGTCGAAGCAATAATAATAAATGCAGGTTCTGCAACACTGAGGTTGAGAGTGTGCGCCACCTAATTTCTTGTTGCAACGTCCTACTTGGAGATGGTTATTATACAGATCGCCATAATGGAGTTTGCAAATACCTTCATTGGAAGATATGTAAGAAACTAAACGTTCAGTGTAGTAAAAATGTCCTGGGAACATATACCCGAACGAACAGTTGGGAATGACAACTACACCATTCACTATGACTACATGATCCCTACTGGTACATATCTAGAAAACGCAGTTGTTAAACCAGATATAGTGATTTTGGACAGAGCAAACAAAAAAGCGACCATAATAGAAGTCAGTGTACCCAATGATACAGGGCTTAACATAGCTGAGAGGGAAAAGATAACAAAGTATCAGAGACTTATGGATGATATGAAACGAAATTGGAAATTAAAAGACGTTTCAATTATACCAATCATCATAGGAGTAACTGGGCTTATGAAAAAGAACTTTAAAAAGTACATAGCAAGCATACCCGGTGAACCAAGTGCAAGTGAAATACAAACGATTGCACTGTAAGGGACGGCTAGAATCCTGAAAAGATCTCTTGGTTGGACTCACTAAAATAGGGGTAAATGTTAGACATCTGGTTGGATGTCCCATCCCTAGAAGAAAAAGATGAAGAAAAATACCAGTGTGAGTCATCTGGTATCAAGGTGCTTTTGGGGGATGGCTACTGTACAGCGAGACATGATGGAGTATGTAAGCACCTCCACTGGACCATCTGTAAAGAATTAAACATCCAATGTAACAGAAAATCTTGGAACATCAACCTGAAAGAACAGTTGGAAATTACTTATATACTATACATTACAACTATGTAATCCCGAAGACACCTACTTTGAAAATTTTGCTATAAAACCTGACAAAGTTATATGGAATAAGTCAGAGTGGTTGGTTGAAGTGAGTGTCCCTAATGATGGAGGTCTGAACAAAGCTGAAAGGGTGAAACAGACCAAACATCAAGGGCTCATGTATGATATGAAAAGAAATTGGAATCTAAGAGAGATAACAGTCATACCAGTTATTATAGGTGCCACAGAGCTTATGCAGAAGAATATGATTCATTTCTAACTAATATTTCTGGTGTACTAAGTGCAAAAGAGATCCAGACAATTGAACTTAAGGGAACAATAAGGATACTAAAAAGAGCTCTCGGTTGGTTTCAATAAAAAGCAGGGCAATGTTGGCAGCTGGTTTGGCTGCCCCATACCTAGCATTACAATCTTCAAAGAAAGAAAATTAAAAGAAAAAGAAAAAATGATTAACCACGAAATACATTTCTGTCTGTTAATGTTTTACTTGTCTACCAAGAGTATTTATTTCATCATGGCCTAATGATATGCTTTGAATGTGTACCTCTGCATGCTGTACAAATTGTCAATAAATATGACACTCAATGCTTTTTAAAAAAGACATGGTCTTTGAATGAAAATGAACATTATACTGCTTTATATGAGAGCAATTTACATAATCAAGAAAGAATCTTTAGAAATAATCAAAGTTTTAGCGCAATAAAGATAGCAACATAAAGTTATAACATCCATCCTTAAAAGATTCATTGGATATAAATTAAAATTCTAATTAAATCATTTTCTTATTGATGTTGTTTAAATAAACACACTTGTATAGATTCCTCATCACATTAAACGAATTTTGGAAATCTCAAAATCATTAACAACGATATGATCTCTGATATATATAAAGAAATGTCTGTCAACATATTAATTGTCTATTAATATTCAGCTTTTAATGTCCAATAGTTTTTCCTTCCTTGCCCCCCCCCCAATGGATTTATAAAGTCATCAAGTGTCATACACTACCGTCTTTAAAAGATATGGACACTGAAAGATAGAAACATATAAGTGTTGGTTCCAAGTGGAATCCTCTTGTTTTTTTTTAGTCTAACTGAAGTACAAAAGTGAGGAAAAAAAAGAAAAAAACTTAAAAGCAACAATTAAGAATACATATTAAAAACATAATGATGACAAGAAATCTTGTAAAGTATGTGGTACACATTTTCATGTACATGCACAAGTACACACTGGAAGGGATCAGGATAGAAATAGCACGATGTCTAGCTGTTGAAGATCGGCCCAGACTGGTTAAAATTAGTATGAATAAAGCCTTTGAAGTGCTTGTTTCAAAAGTTAACGATGCCCTTGAAAGAATCACTCCGATTAACGCACCGTTTAGTGAAATAAATCATACAACATACGGGGCAGCATGGTTTATCCAATTAAAACTCTTACCCAAACACCAGCAGAGTAAAAGAGAAAACATGAAGGCTAAATCATATAACCCAGCCTGGAAACGTAAACTCCAGCAGAAAATAGACAGACTCCGAAAGGAAACTGCCCAGATATATTCATTCCTATCCTGTGAAACCCCAGGCAAAAAACTAAATAAGAAGGTGAATAAGTTAAAAACTTATTATTCCCTCCAAGACCAAGCACAGCTAAGAGCTAAGTTGGCAGAACATCAACATAAAGCCTTTACTGCACAAATAAAAAATAAAAGCAAAAACTTTGAAGCAAAAAGGATAAATAAACTTTTTACAACAAACCCAAGAATTGTCTATAGGAGCCTCGTTAAAGAAGAAATAAAGGTAAGCTCCCCACCAACACAAGAAGAAGTTGAAAACTTCTGAAGGTCACTCTATGAGTACACTAAAGTACATAAAGAAAACAACTGGATAAATTCCATCAAAGAGGAGAACCAGGAGAAGGAAAAGATGCCAGCTCTAAAAATTACCAAGGAGGCTGTCTGCAGGAAGATAGTTCAATGCAGCAACTTCAAGACCCCAGGAATAGACCAAATACCAAATTTCTGGCTGAAAAAACTGAGCGCACTTCATCATCACTATGCCAAGGCATTCAATAGAATCATCAGTGGAGATGAAGAGCCGCCAGATTGGCTTACCGTAGGCAGTACATCACTTATTCCCAAAAATGAGGACACCCACATGGCTAGCAAATATAGAACAATCTGCTGCCTCACAACAAGCTCCTAACAGGGATAATCGCTGATGCAACATAGGACCATCTGATTGCTGGTGATTACCTTGACAGTGATCAGAGGGAGTGTACGAGGAAAAAGCTAGGCATATAAGACCAACGCCTTGTAAACAGAACCATATTAGAAGAAGACAAAGACAAATGCGCTAAGTGCACCATAAAGAAAGGACAAAAGACAAAATCAGAACATCTTAATCTTGACAATGGCTCTATTGGAGACCTTGTAAAGGATGCTGTCTATAAATACGTGGGAGTAAAGGAGAATGAGACGAACATGGAAAGATGAGAGAAAAAGTGCAGGGAGAATACTTCAAGCGACTTTAAAAAATTCTCTCATCAGAACTATCACCAAAAAACAAAATTACTGCCATCAATCAATTGGCAATACCCGTTGTCTCTTATTGCTTTGGCATAATCAATTGGCCACAAAACTGCATCAATAGCCTTGATGTAAAAATTCGGAAAATGCTGGCCCTTCATAAAGTCATTTACAAACATCAGTGCATTGACAGGCTGTACTTACCACGGAGAGAAGGTGGTTTAGGCCTCACTGAAATAAACCATGCATACTGAGCTTCAGTGGTAAGCATAAGCCAATATATCAAAAGTTTTTCTGACCCCAAAATAAAAATGGTGAATGAACATCACACCAAATGTTTGCCCCAGCAGACATCAACTACAAAGCTTAGTGAAAATTTCAGCGGTAACATACTGGACAACACAATAGAAGAATATGACAACCCAGCAACCCTAACCGCCCGAAAGAAGAGAAAGGAGTATACAAAAAGAGAACTGAAGACAAGACTAAAAGGATGGCAACAACATAAGAGAGCAGGCTGGTTCATGGAATAACTGAACCAGAGCTACATTGAACTACAGAGCTACAATGGCTTAAAAGTGACAAATTTCTATTTGATGAAGAGCGATTAATTATAGCTGCACAAGACCAAGGCTTACTCACAAATGGATTTAAGAAAATGGCTGGTCTGCAAAACACCGAACAATGCGGATTCTGTCACTCGGCTGTTGAAAGCCCAAGCCACCTAATGTCTGGATGCAAGATCCTTCTAGCCGATGGTCATTACACTGTCCACCACAACAAAGTATGTAGATACTTACATTGGAAGATCTGTGGAGAGATGTAGCTAGATAGGTCGTTGAACATTACTGAATTCAATCATGCATATCGAGCCACTATAGTAAGCATGGGTGAATATATTAAAAGTTCAACAGACATGACAAGGGGGTGAAAGATCATCATGATCACTTTTCTCAACAAACCTCAAGCTGAAAACTTTGGAGAAGTCATACCGGAGAACACTGTTGATGTACATGATAACACCGACACAGATTGCAAGAATCAAAAGAAAAAAATACATCAAAATAGAGACAGAGACAAGAAAACAAAGATGGAAACAAAATAAGCGAACAGGGAAGTTCCTAGAGGAGCTGAACCAGGAGTACATAGATAAGGATGCTTTACTCCAATGGCTAAAGAGTGGGAGACTTCCATTTGATGAGGAAAGACTCATTGTAGCCGAGCAAAATCAGGATTTACTCAAAAATGGTTAAAAAAAAATGGCTGGCCTACAAACAAATGGCCAGTGTAGGTTTTGTTACTCAGCTATTGAAAGCCCAAGCCATTTAATGATCTTATTGGCAGATGACCTTTACACTGCCCATCACAACAAAGTATGTAAGTACCTCCATTGGAAGATCTGTGGAGAGATGCAACTTGACAGATCGCCAAACATCTGGGAACATGAACCACCACCAATAACATCAAATGGAAAAGTGACCGTGTTCTATGACAAAGACATACAGGCAGGCAGATACATAAAAGACAAAGCCATCAAACCAGATATTGTAATATGGAACAAGCCCGAAAGAACTGCGCTCTAATGATGTCACAGTTCCAAATGATTTAAGCCTCAATAGAGCTGAACGGGAAAAGATAACAAAATATTAGGACCTAAAAAATGATCTAAAAACGACAGCGTCTATGATAGGAATAAACATTATACCGGTTGTGATAGGAGCAACTGGTTTAATAAAAAAGAATCTCCAGAAATATTTAGAAGCAATCCCTGGAAGACCAAGCTGTAACGAAATACAAATAGCAGTCATAAAGGAAACAGCATCTATTCTTAAAAGAATCATATATATATATATATATATATATATATATATATATATATATATATATATATATATATATATCTAAAAATTTATATAAATTATATAATTTTAAATCATATATAAATTTAAATCATAACAGAATCAAATGTTAGCTCCAGGAGGGAGCCTCTTGATCTATTAAAACTTACTGAAGTAAAATGAAGGAGAATTCTAAAATACTGGTTAATTTAAAAATCTATCTAAGCAGAATTAAGATTTATCTAACCAATAATCCTGGTGAATCATATGCAAGAGAGATTGAGACAATTGCACAAGGGGACAACGAGAATCCTGAAAAGAGCTCTTGGCTGGAGTAAAAAAAAAAGGCGGGTGAATTTTGGCTGCCACATACCCAACTTATAATGCAAAAATAAGGAAAATAAAGTTTTCATGCCTACTAGACATGCACCCTGATTGTTAAACTCTGACCAATAATCAAGAAACATAATACTCAAAGCCCAAATAAAACAAAACATTGGCCCATACAATGAGTGTCGCACTTTCTCCTAATTGTGTTATGTTCTTAAAAGCACTTCCAAGGATACTCCATCCCACCAAACAACTTCTGGTTCTGAAATTCGGAAAACCAAAGAAAAGGCTACAATAAATATATTTTAACGATCAAGTTTAGCGATCAACTTGGTAAAGTAAAATGGAGAATCACTTCTGGGTCAGCTTTTAGAGATGAAAGAGAAATCTGTCAAAACTTGGATATCTGTGTATTTCATATGGGAATTATGCTTCAGGAAGCAAACCTTTATTTCTGGGATTTAACTCGAGTGACACAAAAGAAATAAAATGCTAGTAATGCTGAGAACTTGAATGAAATTATTCTAAAGGTATTTGTTTTCTTAAAATAAGGATATTTTAACCTACTGTTAAACTCTGTCCAAATATTAAAAATAACATATTATTTGAGCATCACATAAGACCAGCTTGGCATGGTGAGAGACTGACATATGGTGCCCCTTTTCTAATGAAGCAACTACACTAAACAGATTAAATAACCAGTTTTTGTTTTAAAACCTAACAGAACACTGCAAAAAGAAAAAAAAAATGCTACAACATATTTATGCTGTTTATTGGCAAAGAGAAACTTGTAGCAAGTACGCCAGAACCAAACTTGACAAGGAACATTTTTTAGAAGTCACCGTTTCCGGTTCTCAAAAAAATCACGTGACAGGAAATAAGAGACTTCTCCCTTCCTCTTTAGAAGGCTACAGTTCGACGTGGTAGGACGGGTTTTCCCTTCGTGGCACTAAACAAAGCCTTCACCACGTGTGTACAAAATATGTAATTCTCCAGGACTAAGACGCCCAGAAAAAGGACCCTAAAAAAATGGCAATGCTTACAGCTAACGTAAGGAAAGCCCCACGGCATTTTCTTGTTGCAATTCGTAACGAACAAACTTTTAACTACTCCCATGAACTCTTATTTTAAAAAACACGTGTTTTCAACACATGCTCTTACCATAAACTCTAAACCCATGTGGATTTTAACTATTCTATGTGTTCCTCTTTTTAATAACCTTTACTCCTTAAACCAGCTATAAAAAAAAACAATTTCCTCAGTCAGAAGGATTTCTACTCTAAGAACTCACTAGATAATAAACTTCTACTCCATGTAACTCTCCGATAAATAAATCTACATCATTATTTTTTTACGTCAATCTGACGGTATTTTTTATTTATTTTTCCAAGAAATATTTGTAAGTGATTTGTTGCCACTTTATCTCCATCACCGGTAACAGGTTGCTTCAAACTAATTTCTACTGTTTTATTTGCTTTAAGTTTCTATACAAATAGTGTAGATGGTTATATTAAAATTCAGATATCAATATAAACTCATGAGGAAAACAAATTTAAGATGAATAATATAGATGGTTATATTAAAATTCAGATATCAATATTAACTCATGAGGAAAACAAATTTAAGATGAATAATATAGATGGTTATATTAAAATTCAGATATCAATATTAACTCAGGAGGAAAACAAATTTAAGATGAATAATATAGATGGTTATATTAAAATTCAGATATCAATATTAACTCACGAGGAAGTCAAATTCAAGACAAATAGCGTAGATAGTAAAATTAGAATTTTGATATCAACTCATGAAAAATCAAATTAGAGACTAATAATGTAAGTGATAAAATTAAAATTCAGATTTCTATATTAACTCATGAAGATATCACATTCAAGACAAGTGGTAAAATTAAAATTCACATATCGCTATTAAGTCATGATGAAATAAAATTCCATACAAATAGTATAGATATTAATACTAACATTCAGATATCAATATTAACCCATGAAGAAATCAAATTCAAGAAAAATAGTGTATATTGTAAAATTCCAATCGACATTACCTAAAAGAAGAAATTTAATTTAAGGCAAATAGTGTAGATCATGAAATTAAATGCACGTATCAATATTAACTCATGGCGAAATCACATTTAAGGCAACTAGTATAGATGGTAAAATTGGAAAAAATATATCGACATTTCTCATGTAGAAAGCAAATTCAAGACAAATAGTGTAGATCGTTGAATAAAAAATCAGATATCGATATTGAATCATGGATATTAAATCATGGATATTAAATGATATTTAATATCTAATAGAAGTAGTGCAGATGGTTGAGTTAAAATTAAATTAAGAAATCGATGAAGAAATCAGATTCCAGAAAAATTATATAGCTAAAATTCAAAACATTATATAGCTAAAATTCAAAACATTATATAGCTAAAATTCAAAGCATTATATAGCTAAAATTCAAAGCATTATATAGCTAAAATTCAAAAAATTATATAGCTAAAATTCAAAAAATTATATAGCAAGAATTCAAAAAGTTATGTAGCTAAAATTAAAAAAAATGTATAGCTCAAATTCAAAAAATTATACAGCAAAAATTCAAAAAATTATATAGCTAAAATTCAAAATATTATATAGCTAAAATTAAAAAAATTATGTAGCTAAATTTTAAAATATTATATAGCTACAATACAAAAAATTACATAGCTAACATTCAAAATATTAAATAGCTAAAATTAAAACAATTATATAGCTTAACTTCAACATATTATATAGCCTAAATTCAATAAATTACATAGCTAAAATTATAAAAATTATACAGCTAAAATTTAAAAAAATTATATAGCTAAAATTAAAAAAATTATATAGCAAGAATTCAAAAAGTTATGTAGCTAAAATTAAAAAAAATGTATAGCTCAAATTCAAAAAATTATACAGCAAAAATTCAAAAAATTATATAGCTAAAATTCAAAATATTATATAGCTAAAATTAAAAAAATTATGTAGCTAAATTTCAAAATATTATATAGCTACAATACAAAAAATTACATAGCTAACATTCAAAATATTAAATAGCTAAAATTAAAACAATTATATAGCTTAACTTCAACATATTATATAGCCTAAATTCAATAAATTACATAGCTAAAATTATAAAAATTATACAGCTAAAATTTAAAAAAATTATATAGCTAAAATTAAAAAAATTATATAGCAAGAATTCAAAAAGTTATGTAGCTAAAATTAAAAAAAATGTATAGCTCAAATTCAAAAAATTATACAGCAAAAATTCAAAAAATTATATAGCTAAAATTCAAAATATTATATAGCTAAAATTAAAAAAATTATGTAGCTAAATTTCAAAATATTATATAGCTACAATACAAAAAATTACATAGCTAACATTCAAAATATTAAATAGCTAAAATTAAAACAATTATATAGCTTAACTTCAACATATTATATAGCCTAAATTCAATAAATTACATAGCTAAAATTATAAAAATTATACAGCTAAAATTTAAAAAAATTATATAGCTAAAATTAAAAAAATTATATACCTAAATTTCAAAAAAATTATATAACAAAAATTCAAAAAATTACATAGCTAAAATTCAAAACATAAAATAGCTAAAATTAAAAAAATTATGTAGCTGAAATTGAAAAAAAAATACATAGCAATAATTCAAAACAATACATAGCTAAAATTACAAAATTATATAGCTAAAATTAAAAAAATTATATGGTTGAAATTCAAAAAATTATATAGCTAAAATAAAAAAATTATATAGCTAAAATTCAAAAAATTTTGTAGCTATAATTTAACAAATTATATAGCTTAAATTCAAAAAATTATATAGCAAAAATGATAAACATTTTATAGTTAAAATTAAAAAAATTATATAGCTAAAATTAAAAACATTATATAGCTAAAATACAAATAATCAAATAGTCTTTCAGCTATTTTAATGTTTTGAATTTTAGCTATATAATTTTCTAAATTCAAATTCAAAAAATTTTATAGCTAAAATTCAAAAAATTTATATAGCTAAAATTCAAAATATTTTAGCTATACAATTTTCTGAATTTAAATTCCAAAAATTATATAGCTAAAATTCAAAAAATTATATTGCTAAAATTCAAAATATTATATAGCTAAAATTCAAAAAATTATATAGCTTAAATACAGAAAATTATATAGCTAAAATTCAAAACATTATATAGCTAAAATTCAAAAAATTACATAGCTAAAATTCAAACAATTAAATAGCTAAAATTCAAAAAATTATATAGCTAAAATTAAAAAAAATTATATAGCTTGAATTAGAAATAATATAGCTAAAATTCAAGACAGTAAATAGCAAAAATTCAAAATATTAAATAGCTAAAATTCAAAACATTATATAGCTAAAAGTCAAAAAATTATATAGCTAAAATTCAAAACATGATGTACCTTAAATTCAATGAATTATATATCTAAAATTTAAAAATTAAATAGCTAAAAGTCAAAAAATTATATAGCTAAAATTCAAAACAATTATATAGCTACAATTAAAAAAAATTACATAGCTAAAATTCAAAAAATTATATAGCTAAAAGTCAAAACATTATATAGCTAAAATTCAAAACATTAAATAGCTGAAATTGCAAAAATATAATTTTCTGAATTTAAATTCCAAATATGATATAGCTTAAATTCCAAAAATGATATAGGTAAAATTCCAAAAATTATATAGGTAAAATAAACAAAATTATATAGCTAAAATTCAAAATATTATATAGCTAAATTTCAAAAAATTATATAGCTTAAATACAAAAAATTATATAGCTAAAATTCAAAACCTTATATAGCTAAAATTCCAAAAATTATATAGCTAAAATTCAAAACATTAAATAGCTAAAATTCCAAAAATATAATTTTCTGCATTTAATTTCGAAAAATTATATAGCTAACATTCAAAAACTTACATAGCTAAAATTAAAAATATTAAATTGCTAAAATTCCCAATATTATATAGGTAAAATTCAAAAAAATTATATAGCTAAAATAAAAAAATATGTAGCTAAAATTCAAAAAATTATACAGCTAAAATTAAAAAAATTATAAAGCTTAAATAAAAAAAATACATAGCTAAAATTAAAAACATTATATAGCTAAAATTCAACAAATTATATAACTAAAATTAAAAGAATTACATAGCTTAAATTAAACAAATTATATAGCTAAAATTTAAAAAATTATGTAGCTAAAATTACAAAAATTATACAGCTAAAATTCAAAACATTAAATAGCTAAAATTCAAAAAATTATTTAGCTAAAATTCAAAAAATTATATAGCTACAATTACAAACATTATATAGCTAAAATTAAACTAATGATATAGCTAAAACTCAATAAATTGTATAGTTAGCTATTCACAAAAGTATATAGCAAAAATACAAAATATTTAATAGCCAAAATTCAAAACATTATATAGCTATAATTCAAAAAGTATATAGCTAAAATTAAAAAAATTACATAGCTAAAATTAAATTAATAATATAGCTTAAATTCAAAATATTGTATAGCTAGAATTCAAAATATTATATAGCTAAAATTCAACAACTTATATAGCTTAATATAAAAAAATATATTGCTAAAATTCCAAAAATTATATAGCTAAACTTCACAAAATTATATAGCTACATTTAAAAAAATTATAGCTTTTTTTAAAAAATTATATTTCTTAAATTTAAAAAATTGTATAGCTTATATTAAAAAAATTATATAGCTAAAATTCAAAACATTATATAGCTACATTTAAAAAAATTATAGCTAACATTTAAAAAATTATATAGCTTAAATTCAAAAAATTATATAGCTAAAATTCCAAAAATTATATAGCTAAACTTCACAAAATTACAGAGCTACATTTAAAAAAATTATAGCTTTTTTAAAAAAATTATATTGCTTCAATTCAAAAAATTATATAGCTTATATTAAAAAAATTATATAGCTAAAATTCAAAACATTATATAGCTACATTTAAAAAAATTATAGCTAACATTTAAAAAATTATATAGCTTAAATTCAAAAAATTATATAACTAAAATTCAAAATATTATATAGCTACAATTCAAAACATTATATAGCAAAAATTCAAAACATTATATAGCAAGAAGTAAAAAAATTATATAACTAAAATTCAAAAAATTATATAGCTACAATTCAAAACATTGTAGTGCTAAAATTCAAAACATTAAATAGCTACAATTCCAAAAATACAATTGTCTGAATATTAATTCAAAATATGATAATTAAAATTTTGCTATTTACTGTTTTGAATTTTTGCTATATAATTTTTTGAATTTTAGCTATATTGTTTTTAATTCAAGCTATATAATTTTTTGAATTTTAGCCATGTGATTTTTTGAATATTAGCTATATAATTTTTTGAATTTTAGCTAAATAATTTTTTTAATTTTAGCTATTTAATGGTTTGAATTTTAGCTATAAAATTTTTTTTAAAAACAAAAAAATTAGATAGCTAAAATTCAAAAAGTATATAGCTAAAATTAAAAAAAATTACATAGCTAAAATTCAAAACATTAAATAGCTAAAATTCAAAAAATATATAGCTAAAATTCAAAACATTATATAGCTAAAATTCAAAAAATTATATAGCTTAAATTAAAAAAATTTATATAGCTAAAATTCAAAACATCACATAGCTAAAATTTAAAAAAATTATTTAGCCAAAATTTAAAAAATTATATAGCTAAAATTCAAAAAATTATATAGCTAAAATTAAAAAAATTAAGTAGCTAAAATTAAAATAATTATTTAGCTTCAATTCAAGAAATTATTTAGCTAAAACTCCAAACATTACATAGCTAAAATTAAAAAATTATATAGCTAAAATTCAAAACATCATAGCTTAAATTCAAAACATTATATCGCTAAAATTCAAATAATTTCATAGCCAAAATTCAAAATATTAAATAGCTAAAATTCAAAACATTATATAGCTAAAAGTCAAAAAAGTATATAGCTAAAATTCAAAAAATTATATAGCTTGAATTAAGAATAATATAGCTAAAATTCAAAATATTTTATAGCTAAAATTCAAGACTGTAAATAGCAAAAATTCAAAATATTAAATAGCTAAAATTCAAAACATTATATAGCTTAAAGTAAAAAAATTATATAGCTAAAATTCAAAACATTATGTACCTTAAATTCAATGAATTATATATCTAAAATTCAAAAAATTATATAGCTTAAATTTAAAAATTATATAGCTAAACATCAAAAAATTTATATAGCTAAAATTCAAAAAATTATATAGCTACAATTCAAAACATTATATAACTAAAATTCAAAACATTAAATAGCTACAATTCCAAAAATACAATTGTCTGAATTTTAATTCAAAATATGATAATTTAGATTTTAGCTATTTACTGTTTTGAAATTAAGCTATATAATTTTTTGAATTTTAACTATATTATTTTTAATTCAAGCTATATAATTTTTTGAATTTTAGCTATGTAATTTTTTGAATATTAGCTATATAATTTTTTGAATTTTAGCTAAATAATTTTTTAAATTTTAGCTATTTAATGGTTTGAATTTTAGCTATATAATTTTTTTAAAAAACAAAAAAATTAGATAGCTAAAATTCAAAACATTAAATAGCTAAAATTAAAAAAATATATAGCTAAAATTAAAAAATTATATAGCTAAAATTAAAAAAGTATATAGCTAAAATTAAAAAGTATATAGCTAAAATTAAAAACATTATATAGCTAAAATTTTAAAAATTATATAGCTAAAATTCAAAATATTATATAGCAAGAATTCTAAATATCAAATAGCTAAAATTCAAAACATTTATATAGCAAAAATTCAAAACATTATATAGCTAAAATTAAAAAATTAAGTAGCTAAAATTCAAATAATTATTTAGCTTCAATTCAAAAAATTACATAGCTAAAATTCAAACCATTAAATAGCTAAAATTCAAAAAATTATGTAGCTAAAATTCAAATAATTATATAGCTAAAATTCAAAAAATTATATAGTTGAATTAAAAATAATATAGCTAAAATTCAAAATATTTTATATCTAAAATTCAAGACAGTAAATAGCAAAAATTCAAAATATTAAATAGCTAAAATTCAAAACATTATATAGCTAAAAGTCAAAAAATTATATAGCTAAAATTCAAAACATCATGTACTTAAATTTAATGAATTATATATCTAAAATTTAAAAATTAAATAGCTAAAAATCAAAAAAGTTAGATAGCTAAAATTCAAAACGATTATATAGCTAAAATTCAAAAAATTACATAGCTAAAATTCAAAACATTATATAGCTAAAATTCAAAACATTAAACAGCTTAAATTCAAAACATTAAATAGCTGATATTGCAAAAATATAAGTTTCTGAATTTAAATTCCAAATATGATATAGCTTAAATTCCAAAAATTATATAGGTAAAATTCAAAAAAGTATATAGCTAAAATTTAAAAAGTAATATAGCTAAATTTCAAAAAATTATATAGCTAAAATTCAAAAAATTAGATAGCTAAAAAAAAGATTAGATAGCTAAAATTAAAAAAGTATATGGGTTAAATTAATAAAATTACATAGCTAAAATTAAAAACATTAAATAGCTAAAATTCAAAAAATATATAGCTAAAATTCAAAAATAAAAATTCAAAAATTAAAGAAATTATATAGCTAAAATCCAAACATTATATAGCTAAAATTCAAAACATTATATAGCTAAAATTCAAAAAATTATATAGCTAAAATTCGAAAAATTATATAGCTAAAATTAAAAAAATTATATAGCTAAAATTTAAAACATTAAATAGCTTAAATTAAAAAAATTATATAGCTAAAATAAAAGAAAAATTATATTGGTAAAATTCAAAAAATTATATAGCTAAAATTCAAAATATTATATAGCTAAAATTCAAAAAATTATATAGCCTGAATACAAAAAATTATATAGCTAAAATTCAAAACCTTATATAGCTAAAATTCCAAAAATTTTTTGAAATTAAATGCAGAAAATTATATTTTTGGAATTTTAGCTATTTAATGTTTTGAATTTAAGCTATATAGCTTAAATTCAAAACATTAAATAGCTAAAATTCCAAAAATATAATTTTCTGCATTTAATTTCAAAAAATTATATAGCTAACATTCAAAAACTTACATAGCTAAAATTAAAAATATTTAATAGCTAAAATTCCCAAAATTATATAGCTAAAATTAAAAAACTTATGTAGCTAAAATTGCAAAAATGATACAGCTAAAATTCAAAACATTAAATAGCTAAAATTCAAAAAATTATATAGCTACAATTCAAAAAATTACATAGCTAAAATTCAAAACATTATATAGCAAAAATTAAAAAAATTATTTATCTAAAATTTAAAAAATTATATAGCTTAAATTCTCTAAAATTACATAGCTAAACTTCAAAACATTATATAGCAAAAATTCAAAAAATTATATAGCTAAAATTACAAACATTATATAGCTAAAATTAAACTAATGATATAGCTAAAACTCAATAAATTTTATTGTAAGCTATTCACAATATTATATAGCAAAAATACAAAATATTTAATAGCCAAAATTCAAAAAATTATATAGCTAAAATTCAAAAAGTATATAGCTAAAATTAAAAAAATTACATAGCTAAAATTAAAAAAAATAATATAGCTTAAATTCAAAAAATTGTATAGCTAAAATTCAAAATATTATATAGCTAAAATTCAACAACTTATATAGCTAAATTAAAAAAATTATATAGCTAAAATTCCAAAAATTATATAGCTAAAGTTCACAAAAGTATATAGCTACATTTAAAAAAATTATAGCTTTTTTTAAAAAATTATATTGCTTAAATTCAAAAAATTATATAGCTTATATTAAAAAAATTATATAGCTAAAATTCAAAACATTATATAGCTACATTTAAAAAAATTATAGCTAAAATTTAAAAAAATTATAGCTAAAATTTAAAAATATATATAGCTTAAATTCAAAAAATTATATAGCTAAAAGTAAAAAAATTATATAACTAAAATTCAAAAAATTATATAGCTACAATTCAAAACATTATATAGCTTAAATTCAAAACATTATATAGCTAAAAGTAAAAAAAATTATATAACTAAAATTCCAAAAATTATATAGCTACAATTCAAAACATTATATAGCTAAAATTCAAAACATTAAATAGCTACAATTCCAAAAATACAATCGTCTGAATTTTAATTCAAAAAATATGATAATTAAAATTTTGCTATTTACTGTTTTGAATTTTTGCTATATAATTTTTTGAATTTTAGCTATATAATTTTTTGAATTTTAGCTATATAATCTTTTGAATTTTAGCTATATAATTTTTTGAATTTTAGCTATATTATTTTTTATTCAAGCTATATAATCTTTTGAATTTTAGCTATATAATTTTTTGAATTTTAGCTATATTATTTTTTATTCAAGCTATATAATCTTTTGAATTTTAGCTATATAATTTTGTTGAATTTTAGCTATATTATTTTTTATTCAAGCTATATAATTTTTTGAATTTTAGCTAAATAATTTTTTGAATTTTAGCTATATTATTTTTTATTCAAGCTATATAATCTTTTGAATTTTAGCTAAATAATTTTTTTAATTTTAGCTATTTAATGGTTTGAATTTTAGCTATAAAATTTTTTTTAAAAACAAAAAAATTAGATAGCTAAAATTCAAAAAGTATATAGCTAAAATTAAAAAAGTTACATAGCTAAAATTCAAAAATTAAAATTCAAACATTAAAAAAATCATATAGCTAAAATCCAAACATTATATAGCTAAAATTCGAAACATTATATAGCTAAATCTCCCAAAATTATATAGCTAAAATTAAAAATATTATATAGCTAAAATCCAAACATTATATAGCTAAAATTCAAAACATTATATAGCTAAAATTCCCAAAATTATATAGCTCAAATTAAAAAAATTATATAGCTAAAATTAAAAAATTATATAGCTTAATTAAAAAAAAATTATATAGGTAAAATTCAAAAAATTATATAGCTAATATTCAAAAAATTATATAACTAAAATTCAAAAAATTAGGGAGTCAAAGTTTAAAAAATTATATAACTAAAATGCCAAAAATTATATAGCTAAAATTCAAAAATATTATGTAGCTAAAATTTAAAGAATTATATAGTTAAAATTCAACAAATTATATAGCTAAAATTCAAAAAATTATATAGCTAAAATTCAAAAAAATTATATAGTTAAAATTCAAAAAAGTTATATAGCTAAAATTCAAAAAATTATATAGCTAAAATTCAATCTAAACCCTTTAAGACATAAAATTCAAGAAAAATAGTGTAGATTGTTTCAAAACTATCTAAATATCGCTAATTCATGAAGATATCAAAAGGAAGACAACTAGTGTAAATGGTTAAATTAAAACTCACATATCAATATTAACTCATGAAGAAATCAAATTCAAGAAGATGGACATTATACTGGTTGATATAGCAGCAATCTTAGAGAGTGGGGGAAATTATTTATAATCGATTATTTTTGTGAAGTTTGACATGAAAATAACGATAAGCAGATATAAACTCGCTACGTCTCTTCTGTGGGAAAGAGGTTGCCGGGAAGAGATATATGGACTCATGAAGAAATAAAATTCAAGACAATAATGTAGATTGCAAAATTGCTATTTAGATATCAATTTCAAGACAAATGGTGTAGATGATTAAAATTAAAATTCACACATTGAAAACAAATACAAAGCAAATAGTGTAAGCCGTTAAATTAAAGTTCAGATACTGATAGAAACGCACGAAGAAATACAATTCAAGACATGTAGATTAAATTAAAATCCAGATATTTATATTGGATGCTAAATAAATAAATTTTTTTAAATTTTAGAAAGAGCATATTAGTTTTCTGGGTTTATTTAAAGATAATTAGAAATTAAAGTCCTAAGATATTGACTTAAATAAATAAAAAGCGCCTGGTTTGTACAAAAAGAACTAAATTAGACCCCAAAAGCAAGAGATTCTAGCTTTGTTTAAGCAAACGCACGTGGATTCTACGTGTGGATTCTACAGAAGCCCAAAGTGTCAGAATGTCAAAAGGCTGTCTTAAAATGACGTCAGGTAGTTTGAGAGTGGCAGTGAGCATTTTTTTTTTCAGACGTGAATCCGTATATTCCTATCATGAACGTGTCTATATTTTTTACCATTTTTTAAATCAATTATTTTTCTGTGTTCCAGCTTTTTAATAAAAAAATATTTTTCAAGATTATATAGAAATTATGTTATGCTGAAAGTTTGAAACAAGAAAAATATTAGAATCTTACATATAAAAATTACATGAAACATGTCATCTAAAAAAAGTAGAAATATTTTTTCAATTATATTTTTTGTGTAAAAATATTAAATAAACAATGCTTAATTCAATGATTATATAATATAAATTAATTTTATAATATAAATTAATTTTATAATATAAATTAATTTTATAATATAAATTAATTTTTCTTCGAGTTATATTGAATTCATTAATACAGACTTTAGAGGCTTTTTCGTAAAGTTCGTTAAAAAAAAATTTTTTTTATTGTTACAATTTACAATGCTTTATTTTAAATTAAAAAACTTTTTTTTAATTGTTACAATGTACAATGCTTTATTTTAAATTAAAATTTTTTTTTTAATTGTTACAATTTACAATGCTTTATTTTAAATTAAAATTTTTTTTTTAATTGTTACAATTTACAATGCTTTATTTTAAATTAAAAATTTTTTTTTTAATTGTTACAATTTACAATGCTTTATTTTAAATTAAAAAAATTTTTTTTTAATTGTTACAATTTACAATGCTTTATTTTAAATTAAAATTTTTTTTTTAATTGTTACAATTTACAATGCTTTATTTTAAATTAAAAAAAAAATTTTTTTAATTGTTACAATTTACAATGCTTTATTTTAAATTAAAAAACTTTTTTTTAATTGTTACAATTTACAATGCTTTATTTTAAATTAAAAATTTTTTTTTAAATTGTTACAATTTACAATGCTTTATTTTAAATTAAAAAATTTTTTTTTAATTGTTACAATTTACAATGCTTTATTTTAAATTAAAATTTTTTTTTAATTGTTACAATTTACAATGCTTTATTTTAAATTAAAATTTTTTTTAAATTGTTACAATTTACAATGCTTTATTTTAAATTAAAAAAAAAATTTTTAATTGTTACAATTTACAATGCTTTATTTTAAATTAAAAAAAAAAATTTTTAATTGTTACAATTTACAATACTTTATTTTAAATTAAAAAAAAAAATTTTATTTAATTTTTACAATTTACAATGCTGTATTTTAAATTAAAAAACTTTTTTTTTAATTGTTACAATTTACAATTTACAAAAGCAGATTCATTTATTATTTTTATTTTATGCTCCTGAAAACCATAACTTTAGTAAACGTATTTTTGTTTAAACAAACTAATAAATTTTTACTAAGATCTAAATAAAAATAATGAGTTTATTATATTCCATGATCATTATTTGATAAATACTGAAAATTTCATTAAAATTGATTAATTTCCTGATTTTTGGTGAATTTTTAAATAAAGGGAAGGTTCAAAATGTTTATACATTTTGAATATCGGCATTCATTTTGCACGCACCTAGTATTTATAAATAGCTATATGAAACATTTATTTTACTTTTTTATTAAGTAATGGCGGAGAATCCCTGCTATTGCATTTTGTTCGTTAAATGTTGTTTCTCATTGAAATTACTTATTTGCATATTTTTTTCAATTTCGTTAAAAAAAATGTTCATGTAATCATTTCCCCTTTGTATTCTTACTCTGTATCGTAACTTTGTTTCATTATTCTACTCATCATTTTAGCGTCCTAAATTGCGTGTGGCAAAACAAACTTATTTTATTTGTAAATGCAAGATATCTTATACAAATCGTGTAGTAATTTGGGTACCATTTGGATTATTTAAGGGACGGCTAAACAAGAACTTGTTTACACTGGGCTTGAAGGCTACCATGCTATAGTCGGTTGGGAAGCAAGAACAGTGTTCCAATCCATAGGCGAGCAGTTCTAGGAAAGAAGCTTTGTCATGGAATCTGCTTTCAGAATCAGGCACAAATAGAGAGTGGAGGACGTTAATGATAGTGGTTATAGATAGTCGAATGTTTTTTGTCATGTTTGACAAGGAGGGTCAAACCAGTGATTATTGCCATGAAAATAATGATATAGCAGATATAGATCGCACCGTCTCTTCTGTGGGGAAGAAGTTGCAGGGAAGAGGAAAAGTCTGCTAGTTTTTCGAAGCCGGTTTTGAACTTTATCAAGGAAGGGTAGATTAGCCAAGTAGCTATTGCTCATATGTGGCAACAGTACTTTATTTTATGACCTACCTTGCTCTTATGCAGATATAGATTTGCATTGGCGGTGTGGAATTAATTGTATTTAAAAAAAATTATTTTAAAATTTTACTTGTACATTCTTGTAAAGAAAGCATTTAAGTGTTCATTGAAAATTAATTTCCAACAATTTATGAAAAAAGTTATGGTGAGACTTGAATGAATAAAAGTTCGAATTTCTCCAGATGTTTTTTCAGCAGTGTTCATTAAAAAATATAGTATATTATTCTATTAAACATTTTACTGTTTAAAATTAATTTTGCTCGTCTTATTTTTAAAAAAATTGTTGAAGAACATGTTTCACTCAGTAATGAACTGTGGCAGATAATGAAAAAACTACATTTGCCATTATTATATCTGATTGCAAAATAACTCGCAAATGCGAATTTCACTTGCAACAAGCATATGCAATTCCCTCTTTACAAAGATTAAAAAAAAAAAACGGAATCAGCTCTTCCTTCGCTAACATTTCATTATATTTTGTTGGATTATCTTTTATTTTTGCAAATTTCTTATCTGATCGCAGAACAATTCATGAAACCTTTTGCTGTCATTTATTTTTCTTCATCAGATGTCAACTTGATTTTCTTTCTCACAGATATATCACAATACAGAAACACGTAAATATAATTAATACTTTCCATTACCTGCTCAGTTTTTTTTTAATATTTTTGAAAATCAGATTCTTTTTTTTTTTTACCTCAATGTAGAATAAGTAACTTTGTTTCTCAACATTAAATTATTTGAGTCACGTATGTCGTGATAATACATACTTTGGAAGCATTGATAAACAGACTCGAAGGTGGTGTAAAATGCGTTCTTTATTGTCTAGTAGTAAACGTTGCACTGAGAAACAATGGCGGACGAGATTCATACGTCACGGGCCAAGGGGCATAACTCTAGGCGACTAATAGTCTCTTAGCCTATATTATGACATCCCTTCCCTTCCATATATATGTATATAGTCCAAGGGCGATATTTAGCCTTTATCTGATTAAGGGATAACATAGTCTCTAATATATTATTTAGCTTGTCTCCATTGTTCTAGGGTAATGGTATTGTCTCTTTTTTTTAGGATAGTGTAACCTATAAGTTCAGTTTCTGAGGAGCATTCACTCGTCTCTGAGATCTTCTTAATTCGGGGGTGAGTTTCTCAGTTCGGGTGTGAGGCGTGCCGCTGGAGTGTTGTTCGGTGGTCGGCTGTTCGATTTGTTTAGGGGGGGGGCCTTCCTTCTGGGTGGGATCCGGTGGAGAGTCGCTGGGGCGAGGTTGGTCGGATCTATTTGCGGTTGTTGATCTCCTCCCAGCTGGTCTGAGGAACTGCCTGTTCCTTCTATAGGTGTTACCGTTCTCAGATTCAACTATGTAGGATCTGGGTGTCACGCTGGAGCGCTGAATTTTTCCAGGCTCCCATATCTTTGCTTTTTCCTGCTGGACATAGACATTCTGTCCTGCATGTAGGTGGGAGTGGTGTCTGTTATGTTTCCTGTCATAGCAGACCTTAGACTGATCTTTCTGTTTCTGTATGGCTGTCCTAGTCTGCTCATCGCCAAGTTGTTGAGAAGAACACCCTCACGATACAAAGACTGACCCCACTCCACAAACCAATGACATGACCTGTCACAAAAACAAAACCCAAAACACACACACACGCACACACACAATGAACTAAACAGGGGGGATGCACTAAACCAATTACCTCCCTTTGTATAGATGTAACCTTACCGGCCTAGCTCTCGTGCTTAATAAACGTCATGTTAACCGCTCGTCTGCTCGGCTCTATTATAAATAGCACCCCAATAAGTAACACTTCAAATATTAACATAAATTTATGCAATATTTACCTTCTTGTATGGCCGTTTTTGTTATTTAATTTGATTTATGAATAAATTGATGGTGGACGTACATGAGTGAGGCCCCTATTGTGAAATACGCACTGACTACAATATTGTACGTGGCGTGTTGCAGGGAACGTTCTGTTTTTCTTTTGTTTTTTTGCCGCTGTTTTCTCACATCAAAAAACAGTGAAATTTTTATTTTCTTGAACAAAACACCCTACATGAGAACACGTTTTTGTTTTAATAATTATTTTTTATTCAAAATAAAAATTTCAATTTAGCTTGAACTTTGCGATTTTCAAATAATTTTGTTACTTTCTTTTTTGTTTTTATTTGCCGGATTTAACAAACAAAATTTAAACAACAAAAATTGGTGCTTATGCAGTTATGTTACCATGATTTTTTTTTAATGGTTTAAATGCCTTCCCCAATATTTGAAGTGTTTCTAATTGTTTTTAAATATTTGGAACTTGTGCCCAAACTCTTCACCGTTCGCCCGGTCACAAGCATATTAGGGATAATTTTAGTAGATACCCCCCCCGCTAATAAATACAGTATATAATACGGATTTCACATGTACATGTGAAATCACAGAACCGATGAGAATTGTTTGCACTTATGTCGGAATTTTATCTTGCTTCCAGATAAATTCGGCGCTAAAGTAACTAACCTGAAAAAAATGACAGCATGGAATAAAAAGTGGTATAGTGTGCACGAATAAAAAGAATAAAATATAAAGGTCTTGCTTTGAAACGAAGAAGAGATTTTATTCACAATAAAATTAGTTGCAAATTTTTCCCTTTGCGGGCATTAAACTTATGAAACGCCAAGGTAACATATAATTAAAAAATAACACTGGTTCTTATAATGAAGATGTCGTATCCAAGAACGAATACAATAATAAGATTCAAAATAGTAGTGTCTAATCACACTCTCTTATGTAGTAAATTTTAGGAACGTACTCACAAAGTGAAAGCCAGTCAGGCACGTGCCTTTTTCTTTTTTTTTCTTGTTTAAAGTCCTTTTAGAATTTTCTCTCCCTCCATGTTTGTGTGCAAACTGTAGACACGCAGATGGATTTCAGAAGTATGGCCGCATCACATATCCGGGTTTTCTTTGCCGGATTTTCTTCTTTGTAGAAGGTTCCAAAATTCCTTGTCATGTAAAATAAGGTCTTTTCTTAAAATAATTACACGCCTTCTAATTACGTGCAAAACCATAGTTTTCAGAAGTATGCCTCGTCGCATACTTGCCGGGTTTTCTTCTTTGAAGGAGGCTCGTCAAAATTTCATTTTCAGCGCCGGGCAATGAAACGAACGTCCAATCTCCACGTCGGCGGAATTTCAAAAGAGAGCAAATCTTGTGCTGGGCTCGTGACGTCATCATGGAGCTAGCATTTCTCTTTTCTCCAAATTAAGGGGAGTTTCGTACAAACCCAAAATGTACAAAACTAAAAATCCAAAAAGATACAAAATACAAAAAAAATCAAATACAAGAACCAGATAAAAAAATAATAATACAAAAATAATAATACAAAAAAATTCCAACACTTATTGATTCGTGCTGAAATAATAACGTCATTTAGAAAGCCATTTTTAACATGGGAACCTAACAATTTAATAAAAACAGAGACTAATTTTCCTGTTAATAATTACCTATAATAACCATAATCTCCGCCCCCCCCCAATATCCGGCCTCCTAAAAAAAAACAAAAAACAAACATATTAACAAAATAATCCGAAAAGCGCAAAGGTCCTTTTTTTTTTCAGAACAAACACGGAACGCTCCCTCCACAACAAATCGATTTCTTCATCCAAACACAGTAAATCTTTGTTATTTATCCCCATTCATAATAAAAGTGTTTTGATTTTTCATTTAAAAAATTTGGTGTTTTTTTTATTGTTAAAAACATAGTAATAAAATTTTTAACAATGAAAATCGTAATATTTATTTCAAGAATACATCACGACAAAAAATAATGCAGAACTAGAAATCATAATAAATAAAAATAATTATTTTAATTTTCTGCGAAATTGCTTTTCCGGTCGCCATTTTTAACTTCACGCGTCAAACTCGTCTCGTTTGAATTAACACATTTTATTATTGTTTCTTTGTTGAAAGCAGATTGCCAAACAACAAGTAAGTGTCACTTGAATTTAAATACTTTTAAATGTTCTTTTTTATTCCAGAGGCGCGTCCAAACTATTACGTTTCCTTTTTGCTTTTGAGTCAGCATTCCGTGTTTGCGAATAAACAAAGAATGGTAATACAGAATTCTCTGCAATTCGATATATATATATATATATATATATATATATATATATATATATATATATATATATATATATATTTCAATCATGAAGTTTAACTCATTCTTATCTGCAATAACATAAACCGGAAGTCGATCTACACTGTGATAGAATGATTCTCGTATCCGTTCGTAACAATTCCGACTTCTTTCCTTTCAGTATTGACTTTAAATATATTCACCTTATTTATTTATACATTGTAAATAAATATAATAGATAGTTTAGTGTAACGGGGAAAAAAACAAAAAAAAAAAAATAAAAAACGTCCCGGTGCAAATAAAAATCGATGTAAGGTGAAAATCTCACATCAGCCTAAAAATGATCTGCCATTTGACCACGACGAGACCGGGTTGCAGGTTTTAAGTTAAAAATAAGTAATAATCGAAACGTATTGATCAAATTTTATTTAGAAAAAAAAAGTTCATAGGTAATAATAAATAAAATAATATTGTATAACAGTTTTTTTCACTGTTTTGAATATTCTTTATTTTTATAAAATAATATTTATGAAATGTTGATTTCTCTATTAAAAAATAGAAAAAATTGTTTTGTTTTTTATTGTTTCAGTTTTTCATAGTTTTTTTTCAGTTTTAAATTTGATTTTAGAATAACAAGTATTTTTTTTTTATTCTTAAAGTAAAAAAAAAAAAGAACTAGGTTTGTCAGAAACTTTGTTAAAAATACTGATTAATTCCACCCTGTCTTTCCAAGTTTATAACTCCTCGAAAAATGTAATTCAAGCCTTAATTCTTTTTTCAATTAAAGGAGCAAGGACCATGGTTTAATTTAAAAAATACAAACAAACAACGTGTTTAAAAAAAAAAAAAAAAAAAGGTTTTAAACTTCGGACTTTGCCGGTAAATTTCCAAAAAAACTGTTCTTTTCTTTGTTTTAAATTTGAATATATTATTTATTGACCTTTATCTTCAATTTGTGATATATAACACTTTGGTGAGTAAATTAATTATTTACTTTTTAATAGATATTTCAAAATTGAAGGCGTGAATTAATTTTACCCCCTGTCTTTCCAAGCTTATAATTACTCGAAAAATGTAATTCAAGCCCTAATTTTTTTTTTTTTCAATTAAAGGAGCAAGGACCAAGGTTTTATTTTAAAAAAAAACAAAAGAAAAAACAAACAGCGTGTTTTTTTTTAAAAAAGGTTTTAAACTTCAGACTTTACAGGTAATTTTCTAAAAAACACTACTTTATTTTGTTTTAAATTTGAATATATTATTTATTGATCTTTTATCTTCAATTTGTGATATATAAATCTTTGGTGAGTAAATTAATTATTTACTTTTTAATAGACACTTGAAAATGGGGAGGGTGAATTTAAAAAAACGTTTGTCTAAAATATTATATTCTGTTTATTGGAAAGAGCATAAAATTTCACATTGACGCTGAAAATATCGTACAAATTGAATCAATAGAAAAATTTTGATAGATTTTTAAAGTTTAAAAATTGAAAAATACTGAGCTCGTAAAATTCAATTAATTTCATTACTGTTTTAAAAAAAAATAAAAAAAAAATTCTTTTAAAACAACTTTAATAGTTTATTTTGGAAATATAATCCATAAAGAAAATAAACAACCCACTTTTAAAAGAGAAATTACGAGGTTTTATATTTTATTCGCATTCGTGTTAGTGGTGTCAAAAATTCCTACAAAAATTCTGATAGTGCTCCATTCTACCAACTGAAGACGCCTCAACATTTTCTAATAAAATGACGACTTTTACAGATTTTCAGATATACTGAAACAACTATCGCAAGAAAAATTAGCCCAGACAAATAGTTTTTGAGATATAAATGCCTGTATTATGCAATGTAATTTCTAGAAGTTTGAATTGGCCGCCACCTTTGTTGTTTCAATGAAATAGTCCAGTGAGCAGTCGCATGGTTCAGTGAGCAAGCACAGTGAACTGTAAAGTTAATTTTATGAAATTCCAACGTGCTGAGAGTATTTGCATATAGCCCTCCACGCCACCGTTGACTGAAGGTCTTACAGCAGTGAAGTGTGAACCCTGGCTCCAAAAGCAAGAGCCATAGATGATGAAGGAGTATGCAAAGTGGATGAAACCCTGATAATCTGCCAGAAATACAACTGAGAATCCTTAGCCAAATTTGGTTATTTGGCAGAATCGAGTGGGTTTTGAAATGTAGATTCCGCATAGCATTAACAAGATTGAAATGTAGATTCCTCATACCATTAACAGGAGCCGAGGATAGAAGGGACAAGAGAACTTTACTCCCATCAATACAAAAGCTTGTTCTACTGCGATCAATAATTGCTGCCATAATTGCTGGAAAGCATACACGAATCTAAGCAAATATACAGGCATCACACAATAAACCATTCACAAAATTTTATTGAATAATGATTCTGTGCACACGCAGAATATTGAGTGCTTGTTGCTTGATATAAAACAGAGAAAAATCCAGGTTGTCCTCGGCGGTCATACATTTAAACAGTGTGATATAAATGCTGGAGTGCCTCAAGGGTCTATCCTTGGACCTCTATTGTTCCTAATATTAATGACCTCCCTGACAAAACTGCCTCTGAGATGGGTATATATGCTGATTACACCACGCTCTATAACAGGCATGACAGGAAAACAAATGACCACATAACTAAAGAAATGGCAAAAACAGTAGAGGATCTGTAGTGGAATGGGGACATAAAATGGATGGTCACATTCAATGCTGCCAAGACTAAACTGGTTTCCTTCAATAATTACAAGAAACCTTCTCTGCCACCAATAGCAATGGCCAGTGACTCCCTGTCTGAGAGTACATCTTTCAAACTGCTTGGCCTAACGTTCACAGGAAACATGAGTTGGAACAATTATATTGAAAACATTGCCAAGGCCGCTGCGAAAAAGGTAGGCTCTCTCTACTGTGCTAGAAAACTACTGACACCTGAAAGTATCCTGTAACTCTATAAGGCCACCATTCGCCCATGTATGGAGTATTGTTGTCACATTTGGGCTGGTGCATCTGCTGCTAGTCTCTCGCTCCTAGACAAGGTTCAAAAGAGAGTCGCCAATCTGATAGACCCTTAACTGGCATCTAAGCTTCAGCCTCTCTCCCATCAACAAAACGTCGCATCCCTCTGCCTGTTCTACAAGTATTTTAATGGTGAATGCTCTGAGGAACTGCAGACACTTGTGCCCCCACGACGTAGACACCCTCAACAAACCTGACAGGCTGCTAAATCCCACCCCCACACAGTAGAGATCCCTAGATGTAAAAGATCTTTCTACTCCAGTAGTTTCTTCCCCAGAACCGCTGGACTCTGGAATTCTATTCCAGTTCCCTGCTTCCCTAACTGTACTGACATGCAGAAGTTCAAGTGTAACATGAACCGACATCTTGCTGCCCAAATCCCAACATAGTGTCCCAGTAGTTGCTGCCCTGATAGTAGCCCCCTACACCAAAGTGGCAATGTTCCTTGTTTGGGGTGAAAATATAATTTAAAAAAAAAAAAAGGAGGGCTTGCATTTGTCTGGCATATATTTACCAATACCTGGACAGTGAAAAAAAAAAAAAGTGAAAGTGACACCACAAGGTTACTCCACAAAATTTTGGCTCGTTTTATAATCATAAGCTGGATTGGAAACCAAAGAAGAACTTTTTTTCTTGTATTAAATTTTTTTTTTTGCTTCCTTCCTTACTCAGCAATAATGGCTTTGATTTTCTGTTTTGTTTTTGCGCACACGTATGGAAGCGGTACACCAGTTTAGTATTTGTTGGAAAATCTTTACAAAAACAATGTGTTCTATAATAATGCAGAAAACTGAGGGTTTGCCACTTTCATAAGCGGCCTATTCCAACATGGCCGCCAGTGATTTACATTGGAAAATACAGGTATTTATATATAAAAATTATTTGTCCGCGCTTATTTTCCCTGCAATATTCGTTTTCAGCATACCCAAAAATTTATAAAAGTCGTCATTTTAGAAGCATCATGCTGGTCTACAAAATTTTTTGAATGGTTTATAGTGTAATGCGTGTAGAATTTGTTTAGATTCATGTATGCTTTCCAATAATTAATATATTATTGATGCCAGTAGAACAAACTTTTATATTAATGTGATAATGTAATAATAAAGTTAGCTTGTCCCTTCTATTGTCTGGTCCTGATAATGCTCCCACTCAAGTTTGCCAAATAACCAAATTTGATGATGGATTCTACCTCAGTTGTATTTTTGGCAGAATATCAGGGTTTCATCCACCTCAACGCATACTCCTTCACAACTTATGCGCTCTTGGTTTTTGAGCCAGTGTTCACATACTTCACTGCAGTAAAACCTTCAGTCTACAGAGGCGTGAGGGCCATATGCAAACACTCTCAGATCGTCCTATGATCCCAATGATGGTTAAGGAAATGATTAGCAAAAATGACAACTTTCCAAGCTGGCATTCATGTGATAAATGTTTCAGAGTTTTCACTAGTGCCAAAGTTGCAATATTTCCGTTTCTTTGTTTTCGGCACTTTTAGCCAGATATAGTTATCCTTGTGAAATGAACACCCTCTTTTGCATCTCGGGCACATTATACTATTCAGTAAAACTCCATGGTTTCTGAGAAACTTGCAGCTCCTTTTCTCTTGTTTATTACATTCCAACATTGCGTTAATGTAGCTGCATTCACAGGTACAGACACAGGACATTTTTTTAATTATCTTGCAATTAAAATTATCTTTACTTGAAATTTTCTTGAACTTGGTATTTACTTGAAATTTACTTGTAATTTCCTTGAATTTAATGTTTTGATGGAATTAGCTTGAAATGACATTGAATAAATGTTGAATTTCATATAATTAACTTCACCGATAGTCTGCGCTTGCTCACTTAACCATTTCATTGAAATAAAAAAGATGGTGGCCAATTCAAATTAATAAAAATTAAATTGCATAATACAGGTATTTAGTAATCAAAAACTATTTGTCTACACTAATTTTCCCTGTGATATTCATTTTCAGCATACCCAAAAACCTATAAAAGCCATCATTTCATTGAAATATTTTGAGGCGTCTTCAGTTGGCATAACAGCGCACTTTGATAGAAACCTCTATGAAAGAATTTCACACAAATTTCTATATAAAATGTTGCCAAAATAAATTTTAACTCTGCGATGCCTGAGGAACTCCTACAGGTAACTGCTGAAGTTTTGCGTACTAGTTCTTTGTATCGATCAAAATTTGTTTTGGCAATTGTTTCATGAACCTTCCACGTGATTCGTATTATTTTTGTAAAATATATTTTTCTAAAAATAAAATTTTGATCAAAACCTTTCCATCATTATTTTTTTTAACTAAAACATACAACCCGACGGTCTCATCGGGGTTAAAATGGCGGAACATTTTTAGGTCAATGTGAGTTTTTACTTGCACCAGGACGTTTTTTTTCCTTTGCAGCAAAGTATCTATTATATTTACTTACAATATATGGATATACATACATAAATAAACGTGAATATATTTAAAGTCAAAACTGAATCTTTTTCTGTTACATTAATAGGTTTCACACATTTAAAAATATCTCGATTTTAAATAATTTTTCCCTTCAATTTTTAAAATATATTGTCTTAAAAAACGTTGCTTCAATTTTTAAAATATATTGTCTTAAAAAATTTTGCTTCAATTTAAAAAAAAATATTTTGTCTTAAAAATGTTGCTTCAATTTTTAAAAGAATATATTGTCTTAAAAAGGTTGCTTCAATTAAAAAAAAATATTGTCTTTAAATAATTTTTTGCATCAACTTTTTATAAATATATTGAATTTAACTTTTTTCAATTTTTTAATACATTTCCTTGATGAATGATAAAACTTTCGTTTGTTTAATCAGTCTAATAATTCTGAAAGTAAAGTTTACGTATATTTATGAAAATATTCATATTTTTGAACTTGTAAAAAAATTCATCAAAATGTTACTAGTGCCAAATAATAAGATCTAAATAAAAAAAGGATCACAAGTTTAAAATGAAGAATTGGATGCAGCTTTGAAGATTTTCATTTCAAATCAAAACCAAAAGACACACTTAACACATGATAGGATACAATTCATTTCAATGATTTATTTTGTTATGAAGACAACACTTCTGTATGTCGTGGAATGAGTGAAAGCCTGTCTTCTCTATGTGTCAATAAAATTGTTAAGTTTGGTGGTGGCAGTGGGATAGGCTGGGGAATGACTTCGTCTGAACGAGTTGGTCCATTGATGTGCATACTTGGCAACATAAATGATTCGATTTACAAACGGCTTAATCAATAGCATAAGATTACGTCATCATTTTTATGAATCTCTTATTTTATTGTGGCAAAGTGACAGAAGGGTAAGAAGGTTGCGACTATGTTAAGAAGAAATAAACATAATGAAATTTAAAGTGCAGAACCCGACCAAAATCCTATCGTTTTGAAGAATCCTATGTTTGGATAAAGGGTGCAGAAAAGAAACCCAAAAAAAAAAAAAGAAAAAAAATCAAGATTCCTCGTTGGAGTTATTATGAAGAGAGAATTATTTGGATACATCAGATTACTGTTCTCATCTTGAGTGTGATTTTCACAACGTTTAGGTTGATGTAACCTCCGACCCTCTTCAGGTGTATCTTGTTGAGTTCAGGAATGTTTTTGTTGAACTCTGGAATTTCTAGTAGAACCTTTTATTTACTTCATGGACGTAGCATGCTCTTATTTCGTTAGCCATGACTGTATAGAGGTCCTAAGTAAGGAAGGAATTACTGTTGAGTTTTTTCAGGAATAAATTAGATCATGTGGTCGACAATGCAAAAAAGTCATGGGAAAACGTTCATGATTACCAAATATGGTAGCAAGATGACATCATTTTTATGAATCGCCTATTTTCATGCAGCACAATGCAAATTAACAGAACTTCAGAAATTTGTGACTATTTAAAGAAAGAAATATTCCTAATGATATTTCGAGCACAGAGCTCCTAGCCAAATTTAATATAAAATGTTTGGAAGTTAATTGAATAAAGACCTTGGAAATGAAACCCCAAAAAATCAAGATCACATGTTGGAGTTATAAAAATATGAATAAAAGAGAATTAATGCAGACTTTTTTTTTCAATAATAAATTAGATCACGTGGTTGAAGATGCATAGAAGTCATGGAAAATAATGTAATTCTTACCAAATATAAAATTTTGTTGATATGTTGTTTACAATCAAGTATTAACAGGATCGTTCCTTAACTTTTGTCCAATAGTTTTTTTTATTAGATATTGCTTGAGACAAGCCACGTGATTATAGAACTAACAAGATCAAAGATGATCATTGCAAAGACAGGATATGCCTATTGATCTTAGTCTTGAAAAGACCAAGGCCGTAGGAAGAAGGAAAACAGTGAGCAGGAAAGGAGTTCCACAACCTTGAGGTTATTGGAAAAAAAAACTACTGGAATATAAAGCTGTATTACAATGGGGTATTAAGACAATGAACTGATGGAACCCACTAGATGAATGAGTCAAACATGCTGGAGAAATAGAAAGTAGGAATCAATCTGAAAATTCTGAAGAAAACCATAATAGTATTTATAGAAAAGACAGACTACCAACATCATGTCTTTGAGAAAGTGCTTGAAGTAGAGAAGAAAAGGTTGTGACCAATCAAATTACAGATACGTTTCTGCAAGTTACTAAGAAATATATAAATATATGATTTATAAGAAAGATTTTAGAAGACAAAGACAAATTTTAACATTAATCCTCGAGAGTAGAGCCACCGATAAGAATCTCAGGAAGAAAAGGGACATGTATACGATTGAAAGACAATAGCTGAGTCTTAAGATTAAACGAAACAAGATATTTTTCACCCCAATTTATAACTGAACTCACATCAATTTCTAAACCAGCTGCATATTTCAATTGATCCAAGGAGAATGTCATTTATATAAAGAAGAAACGGTGTTGGGACTAGAATAGACCTCGGCATTGATAATAAAAAGAAAATGTAGATAAGCATTGATCAGTAAGAAAAGATCTAATGTCAATAACGATGCCAACAATATGATAATCTCAAAGTTTATGTAGAACCAGGATGCCACACCTTTTTTGAACGCCTTTGAAATGCCAATGCCTCTACCCTCTCCTGAATTATTCATAATTGGACAGAACCATTAAGTTACAACAGAAAATAGATCAACTATTGAATGAAAACTACAAAAGCCAATAAAGAGGCCCAGACTTTCAAGGATATAAAAAGCTTGTCGTTGAACAACCTATAAAACATTTTGCTAATAATAGAAAGAAGACTAACAGGAAAATATTTTATTTGGTTAGGCCGATCACCAACATTTTTCAAGATAGACACAACAGAAAAATCTTTCGAACAAGAAGGGAAACAGGACTGAGAAAAGCAGATTGAACCATTTTGAAAGGATAGAAGAAAGTTTAAGATCACAAATCAGGACTAGTCAAGACCAACAAGAATTCTAGCAACCATTGTTGGATTAATAATTACAGAATCTAGAGATTGACTACTTTCGAAAGTACTTTTGCAAGAACAGCATAAGAATCACTGAGAATTGTCAGCAAAAAGATGTGCAAAGAGATGAGATTTTAGTCGTAGAAGTTTATATTGGAGACCATTAAAAGATAAAGGCAATAACATGGTTGCAACTATTAATAACACTATTATAGATCCTCCAAAAATCACAAGGGCCAATCTTTTGAAATAAGGTAGAGCACGAATATTTTGAAAATAGCTAGACAGATGTTGCTCCTTTGCAGAGATTGCTAGCTCTTCTGTAGGATTGCCTTAGAATTATTACAACGATACTGATTGAAGCAGTGATTAGGATAGTCAAGGGTAGAAGCAAATACAGATGAAGACCGGGGAGGAGAATAAGGTTTGCTTTGAAACTCATGATGAAAAATAAAGGTATCAATTCCAAACAACCCAGCCAGTAACCTCTTTATTAGCAGCATTTGGAGAGATACCAGAAATAGGACCCCTTTGAATGTCATATAGGAACTGCAAAGCACATCTCAATCAGCTTTACTGTAGTTAAATGTTTTCCTGTGAAAGAAATGATCAATTGAAGTCTTAGAAAAATCAATCTCCAACATCAACAACAGCATAATGATAAGAATTAAATGAACAAGAAATACAAAATGCTTCAAGACCAGAAGAGAGAAAAAGATCAAGTAAAGACTGTTAATGAAGGTCATTATTAGGAAAGTATTTAGGGAAGGTGACAATTTGAGACTATATATGTCAGCCTATGTCATGGTAACATATATTGAGCGAGTTTCTAACAGTATTTTGCATAGTTTTTATTTTTAATTCCTTTTCCCAAACTTACCGTGTCAAAGAGAGAGTTGGGCGCCATTTTTTAATTTTCCAATACACTAGTAAACGCTGTGTTTTTTCGAGCTGAATAAACATGTTACATTAAATAAAAACACTAAAAACATCCAGTTAGGTAGAAAAGTAACTTATCTTTCCTTTGATAACGTTTATTTGTTCTATATTTGTTTTGTGACAACTTTTTCGAATCTATGTGTAACAGTAAAACAAACCCAAAAGTAAATTTTTGGTAATTGGGTGAAATTGAGATCAGTAGGTTCCACAGACAAGCTTCGTTTTGACAGTAAAAAAAATTAGGCGAAGCTACCGAAAAGTAACCCTTTTGAGTGAAGATGGATATAAACAACATTTTTTAAATTAATTTCTTAATTTTATTTAAAAACAAAATATAAACATGTATAAACAAAATATTTTAGAAAATAATTTAATTTTAAATAAAAATTGATTGTAAAGAATTTAAAAAAATAATTATTGAAAAATATTGTAGTGTTTACATAGCTGGTTCTTTTAAATAATAGGGGCGCCTGAAACCTCTCTTCCAAAACAAAAAAAGCTTTAGCGTTTTTACTATTTTAAAGTGTTTTTTTTTTCTTGTGGCTAGTTAACTTAGAACAACAAGTGCGCATGGTGGAAATTCTTCAGGGTTTAAATGTATTATAATGCTTTTATGGTGGTAGAAAAACGTTTTTCAGTCGCCGTATTACTTCCTATTTACTTGCCTCCCCACGAGGGCAAAGTTAGACACAAGGTTGGTTTTTAATGTAGAGAAGCATTTATTACTAAAAACGAAATGGTTAAATATAAAAGCAAATTAAGCTAAAAGTAAAAAATAATTGTTTTTTAATTCCAAGAATTCAAGAAAGAAAAAAATTCAAAGAAATGTCGAACATTTATTATTAACAAAGAAGTGAAAATAAAAAAAATAATAATTGCAACCAAAGGCAAGATAAGTCAATGTAAAAAGGAAAACAGATTTTTTTTAAGCAGCAAAGTTTATTTATTTGCATAAAGCAGGTCAACGAATTCTTTTTTAAATAAAGAAATATTTTTGTAAATAAAACAATTCAGAGAAGTTAATTTACTTTCTATATCCATTATTCAAAGGATCAATAATGGTAGAAGCACTAGTGTCACATTTCATGTGACCTAACTGTTCAGATTTTTCAGAACGAGGCTCATCGGCTGGGCCTACTTATCTCAGCTGCACCAATTGAACTTTGCTTGTTTTATATTTTTTTTAAATATAAAGGTTGACAAGACATTTTTCATTTACTAATGAGATTTTTCGTTCATTCACTAATGGAAGAGTGTCAGTAAAAAAAAAACTTGCCAAAAGATAAGCGTCCTTTTTTTTTAGTCACCAGTTGGAAAAACCACTGATTTTTAACATGATTTACTCGGAATGAGAGCACTGTAAAATCTTTTTTCTCTAACGGTCAAGTATTCATCAACTTTTTCATGGACTTGACGCGTAGTTAGGCTGTTTTATACATAAATAAACTTCGTTCACAAATGAAAACAATGTTAGCTCGTGGCCCCTAAAGTTTCAGCACAACAGTGCAAACATAACTAATCATGAGCCTCGAAGTTTCGAAACAGACAGACAGTGCCTATATATGTGATAGAATAAGAAAACTCATTAAGATTACCTCTTAAGTAGTTAATAAAATTCTTGTACACCATATTAAATATGTTATGAAAAGTTCTATGACGTTTTCGTACTTCTACACTTTATTGCCGAAGCTGGAGACGCCAATTTATTTCACGCACCTGTCGTTGAAATCCAAGGAAGAAATCAGTATTTTAAACTATGACCGAAGCATGAAATAAACAAAAAAATTAAACTAGATAATGATTTTTTGGTTTCATTTAAATTAATTTGTTGTTGACCTTTTAAAGTTTTTTTAATTCAAAAAACAATGCTTCATTAAAATTATTCATTTGTTTGAACAAAAACAACTAAAAAAAAAAATATTTTGTAAAAATCCAATGTTGCTTTCATTACAAAACTGTTTTATTAAAATCATATTTTCTTACGCAAAATTTTCAATAAATGTTTTTACGATTATATTTTGATAAATTTTTATACAGGAAATATTTTGGTTTTCAAATGGTGCTCGCCCAGTTTAGACAATTATGAATTTTATGAATTTTCATTTTCTGTTTTTTTTTTAACTATATATATATATATATATATATATATATATATATATATATATATAACTACTTCATTTACTCACACAAATTTAATATACGAAAGTATAGATTTATGCGTAAACTTTAAGTATTTACTTCAAAAGTGCTCAATATGTAGGTAGAGCTAGTTAGTAATTTATAAAATATATATGGCGATTAAGCTACACTGAATATTCTGCGTTTCATCCACTGTAGGATTCGTCAGGCTGACAAATCCTACAGTGGATGAAACGCAGAATATTCAGTGTAGCTTAATCGCCATATATATTTTATAAATTACTATATATATATATATATATATATATATATATATATATATATACATTTCAGGAAAAACTTTCCTGTTTTCATTAATAAAATTGAAACATTTCTAATCAAACAATTACGGATATATGTTCTCTTTCACTTTCTTTATTTACTTTTTTTCATAATTCTTTCCGGAAGTAATTAATATCTAGTTTAATTTTTTTGTTATTTATTTCTAACTTCGGTCATAGTTTAAAGTACTGATTTCTCCCTTGGAGTTCAACAATAGGTGCGTGAAATAAAATGGCATTTCCAGTTTTGGTAATAAAGTGTAGAAGTACCAACGTTTTTATCATAAATTTTTGACAGCATTAATCTCACTTCAAACAAACAGTTCAACTTAAAAATATAAGAGAATCGTAATGAAAGAATCGTAAATCTAAGGTATTTTTTACGATGCAATTCCAATTCCAATTCTGATTCCCCCTAAAATATATGATTCTTAAGATTAACAATTCCTATTCCAATTAATCGTCCCACCACTAATACTTATTTTACCTTAAAAATCTGAATGAATCAAATATTAGTACAGTAATACCAGACAAGTTTATCTTCCAGTGAACTTCATGCCACGTCTTGTCAAATAATTATTTGCAATAGAATGGGATGATCTAAATTTCTTTGTATAATAGTATACTAACATTAGCTCCAATAGTTACAATAGTTTGAAAAAAGTGAGATTTGCTGTGGAATTCATACTGAAGAATGGGTTAGGGTTGCTGTATTTCAATAAACGCATTGATAAAATGTTATTTTTAGTAATAACCCTTCTCTTTGGAAGTGGATGGCTTTATTCTATGTCAACCATTCTAATTAGGAGATCAGTGTTTTTCAAATGAGATATTGGCATCTGCTACACAAGATTCGAACCGGGTTGTTATAAATAAAGAAATAAGGCCAGAAAAGTGGGTTTTTGTAAAGTATTGGACAATCGACCTATTATTATACTCTCATACACCTATCTTATCAGATGTTGCAAATTGTCTTTTGCTTATAAGGTAGTCTCAAAAGAAGGTTGTACACTCTGATAAAGATAAATTATCATAATATCTTGGATAATGTAATTTAATAATATGAATTGTTGCTAAAATCTATTTCAGAAAGCTATATCTGTGTTAATTTATATAATACTGTTGACAGTGATACAATTGTATATCATAATCTATTTTTATTTTCTGTTCATTTTACATATACTCCAATTATAAAAATCATTCTTAAAGATTTAAATTGATTACAATTTCTAAATGTAAACCATACAGAACTTAAATGTTTGAAATGCTGTTAATTTGAAAGGTTAATAATTAAATTTTTAAAATAAAGAGATAAAGATGTAATCTTAATTTACTCATATGCCAATCTTTCCAATTAATGGGATATTTTGTCGTAGAACCGTTTGAACATGCGACAACATTTGCTACTGTAAGTATATAATTGTACACTTAAAAGAAGCAATTTTGTTTGCATTAATGTAATCTTTTAGTCTGATAGAAGTCTTATTTTTTATTTTCAGAGAAACGAAGATTCTGCTAAAATGCTGAAGTTAAATTTGGAAGAAGGAGCATTTTCTTGCGATGTTTGTGGAAAAGGATTTTCACAAGAATATATTTTAAAACAACATATTCGAATACACATCGAAGAGAAGCAATATACTTGCGAAATATGTAGTAAATCGTTTTTGGAGAAAGGAAGCTTAAAAATACATATGGGAACACACACTGGGGATAAACCATATTCATGTGTAATATGTGGTAAGTCTTTTTCAGTGAGTGGGAATTTAACTGACCATATCCGAATTCATACTGGAGAAAAGCCATATTCTTGTGATGTGTGTGGAACGTCATTTTCACAGAAATCGGGCTTAAATACACATGTAAAAATACACACTGGGGAGAAGCCGTATTCTTGTGATATATGTGGTAAATCATATACAGCTAAAGAGAATCTAACCATACATATTCGAAGTCATTCTGGAGAGAAGCCATATTCTTGTGATGTATGTGGTATGTCCTTTACACAAATGACAATCATGAAAAGACATATTAGAATACACACTGGAGAGAAGCCATATTCTTGTGACTTATGTGGGATGTCATTTGCACAACTGATTACCATGAAAAGACATATGAGAACACACACAGGGGAAAAACCATATTCTTGTGAAATATGCAACAAATCATTTTCCGAAAGTGGGAAATTAACTAAACATATGCAAAGTCACACTGGAGATAAACCATACGATTGTGAGGTGTGTGCGAAATCCTTTACACAGAAATCATCATTGAATAGACACATTAAAATGCACACTGGGGAGAAGCCATATTCTTGTAAAGTTTGTGGTAAAGCATTTTGGGAAAGAGGGAAATTAAATAAACATATCGAAACTCATACTGAAGCGAAGTGAAATTTTTAGGATTTCTTTGACACTTTTGTCAACTTTAAATACAAATAGTAACAAACACACAAGTGAAACTCAAAAAGCGAAATGATATTCTTATAAAATATGCAGTACATAATTTAAAAAAAGGAAATTCAAATAAACATAAAAGTATATAGAGATCGAATGCTAGACATCAATCTATCTGTACAATTGTTTGTTAGAAAATCTTGACATGAGGATATTTTTCCTTAGAAACAAACTTTGGCTAAACATTCATAAAATGACGTTTACCATTTGAAACCTGCACTTGCTCATATGAAGAAACTAATGTTACTTTTAACGTTTATGCATGACTACATAAATATTTTTATGACTACATGATCATATAAAGAATGGAACGTTGATCCATCTTGTATTGATTTTAATACAAATTGAAACACTAATCAAGATATTCAATTAAATCAAATAAATGTTAATAAGAAATGCAGATGAAGACGTAATTGAAAAAGTGTTGATTTTGGAAGAAATGATGTGATTTAAAAGTAAAAAAGTATAGAAGCAATATGAAGTCTTTTATATTCTTGTGGATTTCTGAATTGCCCAGAATTGCCCTTTTGGATCCACCAGATTTTTCCTTTAACAAAAAAATCAAAGACAATGTTAACAAATATATATCGCCCTCCATTTTCTTTTGCATGTTACTTGCTACAATTGCTAACTCACGCACATTAACAAAGCATGACACCCATCAATGTATTGAATGAATTAGCTGTTATTTGCTTATGTTTATTGTAAAAAAAATGTAAAACATATTAATTTTAATACTCCTAACATTTCTTACTAAACTTTTTCTACATTGAAAACCATGGATATTAAATGAACATTACATCAACCATATCCCATTTTATTAATTACTAGAACACCCATAACGCATTGGATCAAAGAAAGCTTTAATGTATATCTTAATAATAGGGACGATAAAACTTCAATTTGCAACATTTTTTATACAATTTGAATGATGTAAAACACCTTTATGTTATCCTTTCGCTAGTTGTCCATGTTGAAAGATAGGTAAGCTAAAACTTTCTGTAAAGTCTATTATTGACACTTATAGTCAGAGCAAATGCTAATTGTATAGGAAACTAAACTTTGAAAGATGGAATATTGTCTCCTTCAGATGAAACAATTTTCCATCTTGGAATTAAAATAATTTCTCCCTCAAACTGTGATGCAGTAAGTTTAGCAACAATCAAATTATTACAGAGCTTACACTCCTCTATTTATAGTCTGTATACGTGTTGGATCAATATTCCTCATACAAATGATTGGAATTTCTTTTTTGAGTTTATGAAGAGGTAATCCTGAAACTTGAGCGAATCGAGAAATTCTCTTCTGTCTAACTTCAAGAAAAGAATTAAATGTCAAATATTCATGATTTGCTCTGGGAATTTTCAGTACACTTATGATTTATTATTCTAGGTGTATCATTAAATGGTACTTATATGCAATTTTCAATAACATTTCAAAGCAGGTAAAACTAAAGCTAAATGTATTCAAGGCATTGGTCAACATTATTAAAGCTTCAGTTCAATCTCACCATTTTTTAAAAATTTTGTTTGCGCCATATAGGAACCTATTCGTGACCAGACACACACACACACATACACAGGCATTCAGCTTTATATATATATACGGGTGTGTATATGTATTATACATAAACCTACACACACACACACATATATATATATATATATTTATTCAATATATGCAATTATATGTGTAGTTTTTTTTATGTATTCGACACGTATATATTTTTGTATTTTATACATATAAATATTTATATATATATATATATATATATGTTCATGTGTGTGTTTGTGCGTGTGTGTGTGTGTGTTCATCTTTAGTCGGATTCGTTTCTTTTTGTTAATTTAATCATTTCTTGCTCGCATTTCTTGTGTATGTTTGTTTATTCGGATATAAATTTAATTTCTGCACGCATATTTCCAGATCGTTCTAAGAAATGTTTGCTTCATTCATCGTGTTTTACCTCCAATAAGATCGACCTTTGTTTCTAGTCTTAATCAGATTATTTGAATATCTACACTTTTTGTTTGGAATGTGTTGTTCCATTAAATTTTTTTCGTGCAATTATTTAGAATAAAAACACAGTTTGATGCAAAATCGCTGTTGTTCCTTCCCGTATGTTAACAGTGTCATTATATATAGAGTATTTATTGTCGTCTTGAACTCATGTTTCGTTTTAAATTAAATTTCTTAAATTTATGCCACAAATACGATTTGTTGAGGCAAGCATTGTAAATGTCAGTATCATTTTCTCTCTTGACTGGTATCAGTTGCCTAAAGTCACTACTGCACACCGTCAATATCCCCCGAATGTTTCATTGTTTTCACATATATTCTTGAGAGATAGTCTCTTAACCCTTCCCTCTTATCATTGGGCATTTGTCACAATTATTTTTGCTGCCCTTATCGAGTTAGCTGTTTCTGAATGTTTATCAAAATTGCAAACATCATTTTCTCTTATATTAAGAGGAAGTTTGATTCTGGAATGAGCAGTTCGACTACCAGGCATCAATGTTGATGCTATTTGTCCCAAGCTCCTTTCTTTTCAGAGAAGTTTTATTAAGAATGTCCTTCCTGTGTATACTGGAGCATCGATGAAAATCAATGGAGAAGAGTGTTTGTCTAAGCAACTGCATATTAACTGCATAGATGTTTGATTGTTCCTTATTTAATGAATGTTGTGTTTACATATGTCATTTTCTCTGCTATACTCCAGCTTTGCTCATCCATTAAACAATCTAAAGTCTTGAAGTTATTTTCCTGCCAGAAGTTTATCATGTATATACTTCAATGTGTTGTCAATGACATTTTATTGACCATATTCTGAACGGTGACTCGGATTTGCATTGCATTGTAATAGAGTTGGAAAATCTTTCCCACAACACAAACGGATTTGAACATTCTGTGTTTAAGAGTATCACAATAAACAGATCCCTTATCGCTCTTGGCATTCTTGTTCTCTCTGCATCCTCCATTGTTTGTATCCAGCGGTTGTCATCAGGCACGTTTTATTTTTAAAATTCTACAAAGAATTAAATTTGAATTCTTTTTCTTTAATGTTGTTTAACAGCTTACGAATAATTTTAAATCTTAAATGTATTAACGAAAATTGATTTGATGTATGTCAAAATATGACCAAATATCTTCAAGTATTTGTTAAAAAAGATAACAAAAAAGCAACAACATTATTTAGACAATAATAGGAACATATGTAATTACCGATCCGGATTTTGGCTCATGCGTGACCAGCAACTGATATAAAGTACTGGAGTATGTCAACCTTTGATGAGGTGGAAAAATCTTCAGTAATGTAATTATACACATGTAATATTATACACATGTAATTATACACATGTAATATTATACACATGTAATATTATACACATGTAATATTATACACATGTAATTATACACATGTAATATTATACACATGTAATATTATACACATGTAATTATACACATGTAATATTATACACATGTAATATTATACACATGTAATATTATACACATGTAATTATACACATGTAATATTATACACATGTAATATTATACACATGTAATATTATACACATGTAATATTATACACATGTAATATTATACACATGTAATTATACACATGTAATATTATACACATGTAATTATACACATGTAATATTATACACATGTAATTATACACATGTAATATTATACACATGTAATATTATACACATGTAATATTATACACATGTAATATTATACACATGTAATTATACACATGTAATATTATACACATGTAATATTATACACATGTAATATTATACACATGTAATATTATACACATGTAATTATACACATGTAATATTATACACATGTAATATTATACACATGTAATATTATACACATGTAATTATACACATGTAATATTATACACATGTAATTATACACATGTAATATTATACACATGTAATATTATACACATGTAATATTATACACATGTAATATTATACACATGTAATTATACACATGTAATATTATACACATGTAATATTATACACATGTAATATTATACACATGTAATATTATACACATGTAATTATACACATGTAATATTATACACATGTAATATTATACACATGTAATATTATACACATGTAATATTATACACATGTAATATTATACACATGTAATTATACACATGTAATATTATACACATGTAATTATACACATGTAATATTATACACATGTAATATTATACACATGTAATATTATACACATGTAATATTATACACATGTAATTATACACATGTAATATTATACACATGTAATATTATACACATGTAATATTATACACATGTAATTATACACATGTAATATTATACACATGTAATATTATACACATGTAATATTATACACATGTAATTATACACATGTAATATTATACACATGTAATATTATACACATGTAATTATACACATGTAATATTATACACATGTAATATTATACACATGTAATATTATACACATGTAATTATACACATGTAATATTATACACATGTAATATTATACACATGTAATTATACACATGTAATTATACACATGTAATATTATACACATGTAATATTATACACATGTAATTATACACATGCGTCTTTTAATAAATTGGAAGAAGAAAAAGAAAGGTTTTAATCACACAAATATATGGTCAAAGAAAATATTTTTTTTAAATTACGTAAATTGATCGTTTTTTATTGCTTTTGTTTTAAATGATTCTCTTATCGTTATTTGTTTTTAAGTAATGTGTTTATACTCCCAGATGTGACAAACTTGCGGTTGATTCCTTGTATTTCGTAGCCAGTAGCGTAGCAATGAGGGGGGGTCTGCTCCGGGTTGATGTATTTCACAGGGACCAAATGAGTGAAGTGTTGCGCTATGTAAAAATTGACGAAAATAAAGTAGCAGTGGAGGAGTCGTTTCTCCGCTTCATTGAGATGAAAGGTAAAAGCATGGAGGACATTTCAAAACTGATTTTAAAGGAACTGGAGAACGATGGGATTCAGATTGGTGACTGTATTGGCCAGGCATTTGACAATGCTGCTATTATGGCAGACCACCGATCGGGTGTGGAGAAACGAATCTCTTTGTGCCATGCACTAACCATTCTTTAAATCTGGCTTGTATACATGCGCTTCTGTAGCAGTTCACTTTATTACATTTTTGGCATACTTGACCAGTTATTCTCGTTCTTTTCTGCATCTACACATTGCTGGGACGTCTTGATTAAGTTGACCGGTCTAAGTATCAAGCGGACTGTGGAACCTAGATGAGAGTAGTCGTGCAGATGCGATAAAAAAATTATTGGAAGTCGTCATTGCCCTGGAACAACTCACAGAAGAAAGAGAAACTGCACCCATAAGATCATATGCATCTTTAATTCTCAACTAGGTATTGTCGTTTCCGTTTCTTTTATTTCTGAACCTTTGGGAAAATATTCTCCTAGAAATCAATGATGCCCAGAAATATCTTCAAGAAAAGGGGCTTGATCTGCAACAAAGTTCTGTCAGGCTGACGGCGTTTGGAGATTTTCTTCAGAATACAGAAAAGATGGTGTACACTGCAATAGACGAGTATGCTCTGAAATGTGGATAAGCATGGAGTATCGTATCCGCAAAAAGAAACGAATGTGTGGTGAACAATTGACTGATGCAACACTGGGGTTTGATACTGAGTTGAGACGGTAAATTCTGTTTGTCATAGGTTGACTGAAGAAACATCTTGCAGATTTTAGCAAGTTCACAATCTTGCAAGTAAATACGCTTTTTGTACACCGTCAAATCTCCTTGATGATAATTATAATTGTCAGCTTTGTGATGTTGACAAAGATGTAGATAAAGATAATTTTTTTGCTGAAAGGAAGAGATTACAGTATTTTTTAAAGCTTCAGAAAAAGTCAAAATCAATGGACCTCTTGAACTTTTGAACTTTATAAAGAGATTCCGTCCCTAATATTGTGATCTTGCTGCGCATTTTCCTTATTTGAGCTATTAGCATTGCCAGCTGTGAGCACACTTTCTCGAAACTGAAGCTCATAAAAAACTACCTTCGATCAAAAATGAGCCAAACAAGGCTTACAGACTTTGCAATCCTCTCCATAGAGAGGGAACTTGTCGATAGAGTGAATTTTGATAGAGTTATTGATAACTTTGCTGAAAAAAAGCGAAAAGTACATTTGTAAATTTTCAATCGACTTGATCCCTTGTAATAGTTCTCTCACAAAAAATAAATTTATAGCCTTATTTTCAGTTTATAAATACATTTATTGAAAAAAGTTAAAACTATATTTAAAAGGATTGAAATTAAATTTCATGCTTAAACCGAGCGATGACACACACGGATACAAGACGATTTTTCTCTTCGGAAAGCTCGACCTCTTAATAATAACATTAAGAAAACTACATCGGACTATCCTATGCTTGCTACAGCCATGTTTTTTGTGAAATTTTGGAAATAACAACAATAAAAAAGGAAATAAAAATGATTTTATCATTTCTTAACCTTTTTATATTATTATTTTATTAATCAAAACAGTAAAGTAATTAACGAGTAGAAAGAAGAAAAAAACTTAAAACAGACCAGGATCTGATAACACCAGGGAAATTATCAGCAAATTGTGAACGCCACCCTTCCGACCAATAAAGAGGAAGAAAAAAAAACTTATAATGATGAAAAATGGTTATTCTTTTTTTTTTTTTTTTTAAAAGAAAAGAACTGAGCTAATTTTAACGGTGGAAGGGAGGTAACTCTTATGCCTTTGCATAAGATTGCAAGTGACTAATAACGAAAAATAACGAACGTCTTAGCATTTAAAACAACAGACAACACAAATATTTGATAAAGTGTAGTTTAGTTCATAAAAAATTAAATATACTGAAAGAGAATTAGTATTTATTCTTCCTTTTATTATTAGAGAATGAGAAAATTTTTTAAAACTCACTAAAAATTAGGAGCAAGTATTGCAATATTAAATGCAAGCCAGCTAAAATAATCTTAATAAGCCGTCAGCCACCATGTGGCAATTAAATTTAATTTCAATGTAATGGCAGAACGTTTTGTTTTTACTAATTACAACAATATTGTTATATCGTATATCCCTCCATATTTACATGAATAAACTAAAAACCAGCAGGAGCAGCGACAGTGATAATAATGGAAACGCTAAGACAAAGCCCGTTTGTCGATACAACGTAAATGATCATACTAAACATGCGTGACAACATGAAAACCTATTTTTTATGTAACGAAATAACTCGCACCTCGCCTCAACAAAGAAAACCACCAGAGGAAGTCGTTCCTCAAAAGAAAAATCAAAATACAAAACACAAACATTACAGCAAATGCAACTCCAGCAGCATATAAATACGAATAATTATCTCATAAAACACAACAACAGTATAACATATCCACAAGTTTCTTTGCTTTAAATTGCTATAACACATGTATACAAAGATAAAACAGACGACTACATTAAAACACAAAAACAAACACAAATAACAAACGAAAGTGACGACCAGTGATGAAAGCCATCTTTGTCTACAACTACGCCCACAACACGAGTATAAAAACGACAACCTTTTCGACAAGCAAGCAGATTGGTCCAGCGTGTGAACCTCATTTCATCACCAGCCAGCAGCCGTTAACAACAGCTATTAAGATTACTATGCTCTCACCGGCCCCGCAGCCGACACCACCCCACTGCTGGATAGCAACCTTAAACACTACCCCTCTTTCGCCGTCACCGGCACTAAATCAACACAGTTCGTCAAACAGCGAAGGTTGTCCGGCAATAGCAGCAGCCACAATCACCAACCCTCCATCAGCAACAGTTACTATTAAGCTTACTCCTCTTTTGCCGTCGCTGCCAACCCCCTTGTGCTACCGGACAACAGCTTTTAAGACTACTCTTCCTTCACCACCGCAACCGTATCCCAGACACCAGAAAATATGAGCAACTTTCCTGCCATCTTCACCCCCGCCTCAGCCTGATAATAACACTAGATCATCGCCGAGTCATAGCAACACCCGACCAGCATTCCTACCGATGTCCCACCGCCGCCTGGCACACAAAGTAGTTTGTTTCACGATCGTTTTAATTTTAAACAAACAGTTTTAACTCAACCTTTTTTTTTTTTCTCAAGTTTTAACTCAACCTTTTTTTGCTTCCATACGCTCAGTTTTGTAATATAACAAGATTA
>NC_136527.1:64669518-64984518 GCF_053919585.1 Euprymna scolopes | reverse complement strand
ATACATATATATACATAAATACATATATTTTCATATACACATATATACACATACATACATATATGTACACATACATATATATACATATACTTATATATATACATACATATACATATATTTTTACATATACATATATATACATATATACATATATATACATATATATATACATATAAACATATATATACATATATACACATATATATACATATACATATATATACATATATACACATATATACATATATATACACATATATATACATATATATACATATGTATATGCATATATATACATATATATACATATAAATATATATATATACATATCTATACAAATACATATATACTTATATACATAAGCATATCCATATGTATATATACATATACATATATACATATATACATATATATACATATATATGCATGTAAATGTATATGCATATATATACATATATATGCATGTAAATGTATATACATATATATATATACATATATATATACATATTTATATACATATATATACAAACAGATACATATATATATACATGCAGATACATATAGATACATACATATTTATGCATATATATACATTTATATATACACATGTATATATATATATATATATATATATATATATATATATATATATATATATATATATGTCAGACGAGTGCCACTCCCTCAGGTACTGAAATCCATGAGGCGAAAATGACTTTAGTCCTGTTGGCAAAATACACACGCACAAGCAGACATGACACTGAAGACGGTCACTGGTGTATATACATATATATACATGCACGCATGCATACATATATACACTACACGCATACAAATAACCCACACATATGCATACATGCATACATAGACATACTTATACATACATAAACATGCACAAGACGGTCATTGGCATACATACATATATATATATAAACGCAAATACACACATACATATCTGTAAATATACACACATATATACATACACCATGAATAATACACATACATGCGTATAGACACATATGCATACATACAGATATACATACACATATACACATACATACATATACCCATACGTACACCTATGCATATACATATATACATACACTTACCTACATGTACATAGACGTACATAAATATACACTCACACACATATAATGCATACTCATACATACATACACATATATATGCATACATACACATACATACATCTACATACATACACACATGTATAAATACACATACACACGCCTATATACATACATGCACATACACCCACAAACATATATACACATACATATATACATACATATACACATAAATATTCACACATATACATACACATGTACATAAACATACATACACCTATACATAGATACATATAATGATGGCAGATCAATTATTACATGCTTCCTCCATTTCAGACTTACGCGCGTCACAACTTTTCCATAGCAATAGGACCATTTTTGTTTATAGACAAATGCCTGAGAGAGTATCTATACCTGATGGTGTTACAGAGTTTTAGCTTTGTATGACAGCTAAATCTCTCTCTCGGTTCAAAATGTTGACATCCAGCAACAAGAAAGATCAAGATAGCCAACAACAAGTCAAACTGCAGACCAGCTTAATGCGGGTACTGGTCTTCCGCTTTATGTTTTTTACTCAGAGATTTGCTTCTCCTAGAGGGGTTGCCTTTACCACGGCTTACAGGAGCCCCCTCCACCCCGCATACACATGGAAATAAACACATGTGTACATACAAATGTATGCCAACATACATATGCTTATGCACACACATACAAACATAATCATGTAGAGGCACACATATACGCACACATGCACACACATATACCTGCAACACATGTACACACACACATATGCATGCAAAATACACATGAATAAATAGTCCAAAAGTCATAAATAGTAAGTGATCAGCACATAATTTTCCAAACAAATTAACGTACGACTCGCCGAGAAAACAGTTCAACTGAAAATTATTTAAAGACGCTTGGATTTTTTTAAAAAATAAAGTTTGTTTTAGACTCATTCTTCTGTAGCACATGACAATAATATAAACAAACTCGCACATAATTTTCCAAACAAATCAACGTACGACTCTATTTATTTATTCTTTATTAAAAAAAATCCAAGCGTCTTTAAATAATTTTCAGTTGGATAGTTTTCTCGCTGAGTCTTACGTTGATTCAAGCGGATATGACACTGAAGACGGTCATTGGTATACATAAATATGTATACACGCGTGCACACATACATATGTACACATATCACACACATATATACACGCATACATACACAATACATAATACGCACACACACATATACATACACACACACAGACAAACATACACAAGACGGTCATTGGATTACATACATATAAATATATACATGCATACATATATACATATCTATAAGCATACGCTGATATATACCCATATACATACACAATGCATAATACACAAACATACATATACATACCCACATGCATACATACACATATACAGTGATGATCATATTTATTGGCACGGTAAAATAAAAGTTAAATTTTGTCTAATAAATTCTAAAAAAGGGATTAAATTAAAGAAAATAACAAAGTATATTATGTATTTTTAACTGGCCTTTCCGATGCAGCAATCGGATTTTAGAAAAAATAAATAACAAAGGAACAACAAACATAATTGCAAAAAACCCTTGTTCAAAATTATTGGCACGGCTTTGTTTTTCTTTTAGTATCAGTATAATATCAATCAATTTCCGGTTTACGTGCTTTCTGAACTTTTTTATAGCCATATTATGCTTGTTTAACGCTAATTCAGTGAATAATTTTTTCAGATAATTTTTAGATAGCGATTTATTTAAACTATTATAAGTGACTAAATTATAATTTTCAATCGCCATGGTAAAAACTAAGGAACACAGCGAAGACGTCAGGAAGCTTGTTGTAGCATGCCATACCAATGGGGAGGGCTATGATAAGATTTCAAAGAAGCTAAACCTTCCCAAATCCACTGTTAGAGCCATAATAAACAAGTTCAAATCGCAAGGCCACGTTATGAGTTTAGAGGGTAGAGGGAGAAAAAGGATTCTTTCCCCAAGAGATGAACGGAAAATTGTTCGACAAGTAAAACAAAACCCAAGGATCTCTGTTGGGGAGATTGTTGATGAACAGAGCACCTCTGGAGTGAATGTATCTCGACATACAGTTGGTAGAGTTTTGAAGAGAGCTGGTTTAAAAGCATGTCGTCCGAGAAAGACTCCCTTATTGAAGCCTATGCACCTGAAAGCAAGGCTAGCCTTTGCAAAACGTCATATTGATAAAGATGTTGCATTCTGGAAACGTGTTCTATGGACTGACGAAACGAAAATAGAGTTATTTGGCCATAATAAAGTGTCGTATATTTACAGAAAATCTGGCGAAGCTTTCCTGCCTAAGAACACCATACCCACAGTGAAGCACGGTGGAGGCAGTTTGATGTTTTGGGGATCCTTTGCTGCCTCTGGACCAGGGCGACTTGTTAAGGTCACAGGTAGCATAAAAAAGGAAGATTATGTTAAAATATTGGATGAAAACCTGAAAGACTCTGCTAAAGAGCTCTCACTTGGTCGTCGTTGGTGGTTCATGCAAGATAATGACCCAAAGCATTCGGCTAAACTGACTAAGAAATGGCTTTAGGGCAATCATATTAATGTTTTGGAGTGGCCATCACAACGCCCAGACCTTAATCCAATTGAAAATTTATGGAGAACATTAAAATTGAGGGTAATGCAAAGGAAGCCTAAGAATCTTATTCAATTGGAGGATTATTGTCAGGAAGAGTGGGCCAAAATTACTACTGAAGAGTGCAACAACTTGGTTGTAAACTATGAAAAGCGACTGAGGAAGGTAATCAAGGCCAAAGGCTATACAATTGATTATTAAATAAATCGTGCCAATAATTTTGAACAAGGGTTTTTTGCAATTATGTTTGTTGTTCCTTTGTTATTTATTTTTTCTAAAATCCGATTGCTGCATCGGAAAGGCCAGTTAAAAATACATAATATACTTTGTTATTTTCTTTAATTTAATCCCTTTTTTAGAATTTATTAGACAAAATTTAACTTTTATTTTACCGTGCCAATAATATGATCATCACTGTACATGCATATACATCTACACATATACTTCCACATCCACATAAGTACACATATGCACATATACATACATACACTTACCTACATATATACACATACATATATATGCATTCATACACATACACACATACATGCACATAGGCACATACATATACACATACACATATATGTGCATACATACACATAAACACATATATGCATGTACACACATGCATGCATACAAACATATATAAATTCTATATAAATACACACACAAACATATATACACACATATACATACACAGAAACACATACACATATATGTGCATACATACACATAAACACATATATGCATATACACACATGCATACAAACATATATAAATAGTATATACATACACACACAAGCATATATACATACAGACACATATACATACATATACACATAGATATAAATACATATACACACACATGTACATATATAAATATACATACACATATACATACATATATACATAGATACATATAATGATGGCAGATTAATTGTTACATGCATCCAGCATTTCAGGCGTACACACGTCACAGCTTTTTTATCGTCACGGGACTTTTTTTAATGGACAAATGCCTGGGGGAGTATCTATACAAAAATGATGTTACAGAGGTTTAGCTTTGTACAACAGCTAAATCTCTCTTCTCCTAGAGGGGTTTCCTTCACCACGCCTTACGGAAGCCCTCTCCAACCCACAGACACATGGAAATAAACACATGCCAACATACATATGCATGTGCACACACATGCAAACATACACACACAGTAGCACATAAATACGCACATGCATACACATGCGTACACATAATAGACATGAAGGAGCATTCCAAAAGTCTTAAATACACAATGATCAGGACGACGATGATGGTGATAGGCAGTATTAAAGAAGATTGACAAAAAAAAGGCACGGATTTACATCTTGTTCTTATTTTTACAAAAAAGTTTCGCTATAAGACTATCATTTTTGAAGTAGAAAATGCTGATGATGTGGACAATTTCACACATTATTTCACAAATGAAATCGACAACGAATCAAACGTAAACACAATCCAACAATCATGTATTAAAGACGCTTACACTTTTAAAAAATAAAACATATATATATATATATACATACATATATATATACATACATATATATATACATATATATATACATACATATATATATGCATACACATATATATGCATACATATATACATACATATATATACATACATATATATATATGCATACATATATACATACATATATATACATATATACATACATATACATATATATATGTACATATATATACATATATATATACATATATATATACACATATATAGATATATATATGTACATATATATACACATATATATATAGATATATATATGTACATATATATACACATATATATACATATATATACACATATATATACCTATATATATATATGTACATATACACATATTTTTACATATATATACATATATATAGTTACACACACATACACACACACATATATATATATATATATATATATATATATATATATATATATATATATATATACATAGGTCTCTCAGAAAATCATTTTTGCGGGAAACGGTTATCTCGCCTTTTGTGGTACTAGTATGGGACAACACTAGAATGTGCTTATGCAAAGAAAGACCATGAAGAAAATGAAGACAAGGGGTGCGGCATTCCGTAAAAAGCGAAGAACAAAAGCAAAACTTTGTTGAAATTAATCAGGAAGACTTCTACAGCCGAAATGACGGAAATAAAAGGCGAAATTTGATATTGTTAGCATTGATACTCTTAATTCTGTTGCGGTTTCAAAATAACTGCCTCCATTTTTTTTTCTGACTTTGCCCCCGCTGTTCTCTTAGCCTTCCCTTAAACAAAGGACACGATAGACTTACGCGAGCTAAACGTCTGAACATATCTGGGTTCAGTGAATACATTCACCTTCCCTTTCTTTTCATCATCAACTTCTCTACACACGTCGGAATTCAAACTAAACAAAACACCAATAATTCAGCCAATTGACTTTTTACTTTTTAGATGAAATCAATTTAAATGAAATCAACAAACTCCCAAGCTAATTTTGATTGCATAAATTTCGTTCTAGAATTAATTAGAGTCGTTTGTTTGTCTTATTCGGAGCGACACCTCTAACATCATGCTGCCCAAATAAATACATCCATCCTCGGCCCAACCAGTCAGTTTCGGCCCGGGACCAGACTCGGCCAGGGGAGTAGGAGGAAGCTCTCAAAATGGCGACGTTGACGCTACCAGTCACCTTGACCAAACCCACCAGCCGAAGGATTCCCTGCAGCAGCAGTTCAAACAGCAGGAGCAATTCCCAGCAGCATCAGCAGCAGTTCAAACAGCAGCAGCAGTTCAGACAGCCCATATCAAGGCTAAATAACCAGCCCTTATCAGGGCTAATAAGTTTTCTACTAATGCAAGTCACTACTGCTTGCCTCCTGAGACCCACCAGCAGTGAACTTTACTCCCAGTCTCCAGCGCTTCTAGCTCACTCCAGTGGCTTCCAGCTCATTCCTGAAGCCTTTCCAGCCCTTAGTGCCTCCAGCTCGCATCAGAGCCTCCAGCTCGCATCAGAGCCTCCAGCTCGCATCAGAGCCTCCAGTTCGCTCCAGCACCTTCAGCTCGCTCCAGCTGACTCCTGCAGCCTTTCAGCCCTTGGTGCCTCCAGCTCCAGCAGCTTTAAGGAAACCTCGCTTGCACCTTGCTCCTCCAGCCTGCGTCCTCGCTTTTCTGACCTGCAACCTTGCATGCACTTTGCCCCTTTGATCTGCAACCTCGCCTGCACATGGCTCCCTACTGATCGTCCGTTACTTTACACTGATCATACGTTCACAGTGTCGTTTGTTCCTGAACATTGACTTCCGACGTTCTCAGTGTCCACCATCCATTCCGGATCACCCTGATGAAAAACCGATCATCCAGACCCAGCGAGCAACTCTAAACCACGCTATGTCTAGAGTATCTGTTCCAGCTCTCCAGAGATTCGCCTTCAGTGATGTGCGATCTTCTGGACAACAGTTTCCAGATCATACGATTTTTGCTTCCTTTGCAAATAAAAGGCGAACCCTCGTCTTTAACCAAACAACCTGTGTCTGTCATTCTTTGCCTTTTTCCTGTTTACCATGGTCTACCGTTTCTCCAGGTAGCCAGTAACAGTGCCCATCAAAGTCATTCTTCTTTGCCTTTTTGCTGTTTACTTTTTGCCCATGTCTACCTTGTTAGTTGTTGGGTCGACCACCCCTGCAACACTTCGACAGCATTAAAAACTGTTAATGATGATGATGCATGTGAAGTTGAAGAATTGGAAAGGCAATCATTAGTTGCCGCAAAGACATACACTGCACCCGATTTTACAAATGTTGGTTTATAGACTGTTGTGAAATTCGAGCTATGTTTGTCCGGTAGGGATCTTCTGCTGTACAGCACTTCGTCATGGATTTAATGAAGTAGCTTGACCAAGAACGAAAGAAAAAGGCGACGTTAGTGTGACGTAATCAACCTGGGGGAGCAATTTGTCCTCATTGGGGAGCTGGGAGGAGCCGAATAACTATGCTGAGATAGCTAATCATTCCCGGGTGACGGCAGATAACCCGAGGATTTAAAATAGAGAATAAATATATATTTTATTTCTTGTCAAAATAGATATTGTTTGAAACCAGAGAAATATATTTTGCAGTAAAAATTGATGACAGGAAACTTGGAGCATAATATTGTCTGGCCTTGGTGAACTCAAAGGCAGATGTCAGGACTGACATGATGACCTTAGAGGTCTTTGGAATTAATATGTCTGTAAATCTCAGATCACAAATTGGGGAATTGCACACATGCAAAAATCTGGGGCTTTCCGATTCTGATTGGCTGGGAAGACTTCCACCCCCATACACATATCTCACTATATATACTACTATCGCGCGAAAATTAGCGAGTTTTCGAATGGTTTCTGAAAGCGTTGTGCACGAAACTCGAGGTAAATCACCATTTCCTGCAGATGGGAGTCCTCTTCCTCCTTATCCGCCCGTTTCACGCTGTCTGTGAAGAGATTTGAGACTTTGAAAAACTTACTAAGAACTGAATGATCTTTGTAAAAACGTTGTACATAAGTTTGTGAATTAATTCTGTAGAATAGAATTCACGTGTCTGTTTTTCTTTCTGCCTGCGGTTTCGATATTCGCTTTCAGCATACAGGATTCAATGTAACAACCCCTAGAAAAGGACCAGACAATTCGAGCCGAGTTTCCAGACAAAAAAGGGTCCTAGCCAAACTTCATCAGAGTGGGGTTACATTAGAAAGCTAACATAAAACTCGTTCTATCGGGTTTTGCGAAATGGCGAGAAAAGTTTGTGGACATGGATGATGCCTTCTCATTCCAAAGATTATTTTGAACTGGACTATAGAATTTTTCTGCTGGTTAGGGTTTATGAATTGGTGGAAGTTAAATCCAAACGTATATGAACACAAAGCTAGCACATCTCACACTTAGGTGTACCTCAGCTGGAAGGAGCTAGAGATCCGATTTGCTGAAGGAAAGATAATTGTCAAAGTAGAGCACAATCTTATTGAGAAGAAAACTAGGACGTGGCGGGAAATCCAAGCTAGATTTCTCGCCAAGCAGATTCTGACAGTACTAGGCCACTGGGAAGATATCAATCATGATGAAAGAGGTAAAAGAAGGGATCTTTTTAGAATTGATAAAATTATTGGCCAATGTATCTCAAAAGGATGAGATGAGTGAGGTGTGTTGCACTACATAAAAATTGACGAAAATGAAGGGTGAGAACTCGTTACTCCACTTCATCGGGACAAAGGGTATAAGTGCAGAGGAAATTTCTGAACTCATTTTTAGAGAACTTGAGAATGATGGGATTCAGCTTGGGGACAGTATTTGCCATGCATTTGAGAATGCCACTGTTATGGAGAAGCCAAAATCAATTGACCTCTTGAACTTTTGTACTTCACACAGATTTCGTCCTAATATTGTGATCTTGCTGTGCATTTTCCTTACCTGAGCTACTAGCGTTTCCAGCTGTGAGCGCTTTTTCTCGAAACTAAACCTTATTAGAAACTATCTTCGATCAACAATGAGACAGACAAGTTTTAGCGAGGGAACATGTTGTTGGAGAGGAGTAACTTTATCGAGAAAAAGCGCGAAAAGACTATTTGTAAATTTTCATTTGACTTGAGATCTTGTGACTTAAGAGTGTGTATGTGTGTGTTTGTGAGAGAGAGAGAGAGAGAGAGAGAGAGAGAGATAGAGACCCATAAAAATTTCAAACGACTGAATTCATTTGAAAAAAAAAAATAAACGAAACACAAAAAGTAAAAAAAACAAACAAAAACAAAAGCAACATGCAAAGCAACCGAGAAAAAAGAAGGAAGAAAGGAAAATGCGAGATGAAAAAAACAAAAACATGTGATGAATGACTTTCTCTTGTTTTGTGGCTTTGCACAAAAAATCGGAAATTTTAGGCCAATTTATTTTTCTATTTTGATGAAATATTTTTCTAGTTTTTTTGTTTAGTTTTGTTAGCATGTATAGACGTATATTTTCGTGCTTCATAGAAACATGTGCGAATACTTGTTTTTCCATGTGTAATTCACTGAGAGAGAGAGAGAGAGAGAGAGAGAGAGAGAGAGAGAGAGAGAGAGAGAGAGGGGGCCATCGTTGCGATGGTGTGTTTGGTTTGGAGAAGACGGCGAGGAAATCAGGTAGCAGCAACTAACAATTAAAAAAATAAAGGGAGTGACGGGAGTGGGGGTGAAAAGGTCAGCCTAGATAGAAGAAACGAGAGAGGGGTGTCAGAGGTTGTCGACTACAATGAAAAGTGCGGGAAGAGTTGAGAAGCTTAGTTTGATGGGAGAGAGGGGGTAGTTGAAAAAGAAAGAGAGTGAGCGTGGGGTCACGCACATCTGTGTGAACAGAATTTTTTAATATAGTGGGATTTATCGCAATTTTTCTATATTTTTTACATTTATGCTTAAAGAGATAGGGAAAAATGTGCTGTTTCTTTTAAAAAGAAAGACATAAGCAATGTCGTTCGTTTTGTATATATGTTTTCTTTTTTTTGCTTTCGTTGATAATTTTTTTCCTTTTGTTGTGAGGATTGATTTTTCCCTAGATTTTTTTCTGTTGGAAATCGCTCCAGGGGGAGGCTTAGAGCAGGGGCGGGGTTCAACACACTAATGTGGAGACTCCCATTAGGGAGGGGAACCTCAGGTGTGATAATCATTTCGGAAAATGTTGATACTAGATAGTGATTTGTATTGAAGGATTTTAAAAGTGAGGGGAGCAATTCACATATTGTGAAGTTTTTTCTCCCCACGTGTTGACTAGGAACATGAGATGTGGCCATATGCATCAACTCCGAACAGTTGCTAAACATTTCAACTTTTTGTCCTTATATAGGTCTTCTATATTTGTGGCAATGCGGCATTCTCCTGTCTTTTCACTCACGGTTTACAAGGACTGCTAGCAACATAGCACGCTTTATAAGAGAGATGTTCACCGATTTAAGGAATCTCCTCAGAAATTAGTCTGTTGTGGGAACAGAGATTTGTCTGACATCACGTGCTAGGTGATGGGAGGCTGGGGCGATAGTTAGAAAGAATTTAAGTCATGATGATTCTACTTGGCGAGGTTGTTGACGGAAAACAAAACGAGTTTTTGTGGGATGCAGGAAAATAAGCATCCAGGAATTCAGATAGTTAGGGATATGACACACTGGCACATTCAGTGGCAGACGAAGAATCATTGAGAAAAATGTGTTTAGAGATAGAGTGGAGGTGTGTAACATGCATCGACAGCGTGGATAAATGACTAGAAGATTAGGTGAAAATGTTTGCTGAGGATCAAGGTTGACATGATGAGTGATAAGTGGGATTTTATTGTTGTGAATTTTTTATCACTGTTCACGTGGTGAGTGCAAGCCGATGATCTGTGCGGAGAAGAGAGAAAGCCTTTCACTTCAAAAATAAAGAAAAAATGAGAAAAAAAAAGAGAATCATAGTGAAAATTTCTTTTTATTGAAATTGTTTATACCCACAAAAATGGAGACTGTTTAAATATTTTTTCTGTACATTTGCATACAAATTTTATATTTTTATCGTTGTTCAAAAAAACTGCTTAAATGTATTGTTATGTATTTCTTATGATTAAGATTATATCAGTTTCTTGCGTGTAAAATTACACAGGTTGTGGGTTTTATTGTGTTGAATTATGTTGTTATCGAAAACAGAAACAGTAGAGAAAATATTCTGTTTTGTTAACATGTTACTTGTTTTTGTTTCTGTTTAATAATGTTACACATGTTGTTAAAGTAAAAAAAAAAGATGATGAGAGACCGGACAGGTTCGGAGGGGGGGGTGCACAAGGCTTTCCCAGTGGGAAGTGAAAAAATCCTCCTGACGTTTTTGAAAGGAGAAAGGGGGAGAAGAGAGGAGAGCGGCAGTAGTCATATTATAGTTGAGGTGAAAAAAATTCCTCAGTATTTTTTTTTTGTTTTGTAGGGGGTGAAGCGAAATATTGTGGAAGTGGTTAAAATTTCTCCTGTTTATTTTGTGGGGGTGGGACAAAATGTGGAGATTGTTAAAATTCCCCCTGTGTTTTTTCTACCTTGATGGAGGTGCGAAGTTGATTTTCCCTCTCTGGTATGAGAAGCTGTACCAGTTTCCAGAGCCAGTTAAAAAAGAAATTGTTTTTTAAGGGTATTCAAATACACCTGGAATACCGGGAGAGCTAGGTGCACACCTGTGGATATACCGAATTTCTGCTTCGTTCTTTTTTTGATTCTGAAATGAATGACATATCTCTGCCATTTCATTATTTATGTAAAATGTCGTTCTGTTTATTATAATTGATTATTTTTTAATTAAAAATTACAGTTACTGAATTATAAGTGGTTGGCCATACTTATAACTAATTGTGCACTCAACAGATACCATAATACTAATTGTGCAATGAGCAGATACACGATAATATAATGTTATAGTTAAATTCAAATTTTTATATATTTGCTTTTTTACATCGTTCATTTCCGTATTACATTTAAGTTATTTTAAACCCCACTCTTCCCATGTTAAATAATAATTTCGATAGAATAACATTAATATTTCAGTGCGCATGTCATGAGCGCAGGTCATGCACGCATGCGCAACTGGATGTCATAAAGTGGGTTACATACATCGTTACAAGGTCATGTGAGTTTTATAATTATATAGATTTATGTTGATATGATATTTTTTTGTGATTTATGTAATAAATGAAAAGTTGAGCATGGGAGGCGTATGATATTATAAAGTGGACCTGAGTCACTAGGGGGTGGCAATAGACAAAGGAATAGGAAGTGTCCTTCAATAAACAAAGAGATGGGAAGTAGCAAACAATGAATCTGTAGGTATTTTTAGATCGAGCCTTTTAGATTTGACAATGACAATAGAAACCTACAGAACATATAACACAGGAAAGGGCAGCTTCCGGTAGCCAGGTTGGGGGAGCCTCAGATACCGATGCATAGAAGAGAGTTGACATGATGACGATGGGAACTGATAGTGACAACAATTGGACAGTTTTCAGAGCTGACTGCAAAACAGAGATAGAGATAAATTGCGACTGACAGACGAATGTAACATTGATAGAACGGGGAGAAGATACACACACACTCACAAGTCCGTCATATGTGGAACATTGGTGTCTGTGTTTTTCCTGTTTGCTTTACTTTATTCCTTTTGCTTTGTGGACCCATATGTGTTCCCATCAACAGCCGCCAGCGAGAAAATGATGATCTGGCCATAAGAAGGATAGTGAACAAAAATACTATGCAGACAACATTGTGGGTCGGTGGTCTGTCGGGAACACACATGTATTTATTTATTTGTTTGCATAGCCAATTAATTTTTAAAAATTTCATATAATTTATATTACGGTTTTGTTTGAAAATCTTTGGCTTCCTTTGATGATGATGACTGTTTATGTCTATACATGTATATGTACTTTGATATATGACTGTATATCTATATACATGTATATGTACTGCAATAAGTTAACAGGTGGCAAATCTTACAACCACCCTGGTTGGCAAAAAACAGTTGCTACACCACTGGTTCACGTAAGTTTTAACAAATTTTTTTTAATATAAAAGAGCAATACATTTCACAAGAACATAATCTCTTTTAAAAACATTTCATATTATGCCTTGAATTTGATTGTCCTCCTCAACTACAGCATGTTTGTATTGTTTCTACTCTCATAGCTCTTTGGCATCAGTATATTCTTCAAACATATTTTTCCGTTTTGACTTAGCATCTTTGATGTAGCACTAAGCACATTTGTCATTGTAAGATCAGTATAGAAAAGACATACTACCTGCAAGTATCGAATATAGTCAGAGTCTGAACTAGCAAAAAGCTTAAGTTATGAATGAAGGGTAGGTTGCTCTTCAGTATGCTTCCGCATGTGCTGTAACATATATTGTTTCAATCTAAAAGAAGAGCCACATACTTCACAAGAATATGGCTTCTCTCCAGTATGCATTCGCATATGTAGCAACATAGCATGTTTTCTTGTAAATGAGAAGTCACATATTTCACAAGAATATGGCTTCTCTCCAGTATGTGATCTCATATGCTGCAACATAGACTTCTTTATGCTAAAAGAAGAGCCACATATTTCACAAGGATATGGTTTCTCTCCAGTATGTGTTCGCATATGTTGCAACAATTGGTGTTTCCTTGCAAAACAAGTGCCACATACTAAACACGAATGAGGTTTTTCTCCAGTATGTGTTTGCATATGCTGTAACATATTTCCTTTTTGTGTAAAAGAATAGCTACATATTTCACAAGAATGTGGTTTCTCTCCAGTATGTATTCGCATATGACGCAAGAGACTCTGTTTCACTGCAAAAGCAGAGCCACATACTTCACAAGAATGTGGTTTCTCTCCAGTATGCATTCGCATATGGCGTAACATATTTTGTTTATGTGTAAAAGAAGAGCCGCATATTTCACAAGAATATGGTTTCACTCCACTATCAGATTTATTGTTCATTATTGAAGACGAATTATTTGAAATTTTTTGTTATATTTTTTTTTGTGCAAATGCAATGAATTAAGTAACACTCATGTTTTTTTTTCAATGTTTTCATGGATTTTAAATGAAATTGATATATGCATGATAATGTTGAGCACCTCTTTGCCACAGTGCGGTATAGGATCCATGGTTTTGAATTGGTTCAGAAGATTATGAGTTTTCTTGTGTCAGGCTTTAAACTTTAGGCAAGGTGGATTTGATTTTCTTTGTACTGACTGCTGGATAATCTGGAAAAAAATAAAGACAATATGTTAATTATCTACATTTTTTTGTCAAAAATGTAGATGCAGTTATTTTTTTGCAAATATTTAGATGCGGTTATTTGTTAATTTTATACATTTTTTTGCAAAAAATATTTTTAAAATATTAATATATTGATGTGGTTATTTGTTAAGTTTATACATCTTTTTGCAGAAAATATTTTAAAAATATTTTTTGCCAAAATATTTTTAAAATATTAACATATAGATGTGGTTATTTGTAAATTTTATATTTTTTTGCAAAAAATATTTTTAAAATATTAATGCATAGATGCAGTTATTTGTTAAATCTACACAGTTATTTTCCAAAAACATTTTTAAATATTAATATATTGATGTGGTTATTTGTTTATTTTATATATTTTTTTGCAAATAAGTATTTTTAAATATTAATATATAGATGTGGTTATTTGTTAATTTTATACATTTTTTTTCAAAAAATTCTTTAAATATTAATATATAGATGTGATTATTTGTTAATTTTATATATTTTTTGGCAAAAATATATTTTTAAAATATTAATATATAGATATACAAGAAAGTTGCCCATTCAGTAACTGAGGAAAGAATAAGATTTGAAGGTGACGTTACTACTAAATTGTATGAACTGAATCAAAATATTTGAACTCTGGAACACACCCAATAGCGATTTTCGTCTAAAAGTGAATGACCTTACAGCTGAAACTGAAAAATTAAAGAAAGAAATAATCTCATCCCAGTCTTCAAAAAGAAGTGAAGCATACCATTTTTCTCTATGAAAAAACTTGATGAAGAATAGGACAGACTCGTAACAACAGTCGACAAAAGCAAGTGGGCCACCTCCACCATGCATGCAAAGAAAAAAATCTAAGGATATCAAAATGTGTGCAGACTTCTCCAATGGGTTGAATGCAGCTTCATACCCAGCACCGAGAAAGTATTTACTAAACTAGAGGGAAAATATTCTTATAGTAAATGAGTGAAGCATACTTACATTGAAGAAGAAAGCTCAACACTTTTGTGAATTTCCAAGGGATTATTTAAATTATTTAAATTATTTAAATTCATTTTCAGAATAAAAACCGCACCAGCTATCTTTTAACCGATAAGATATGATGTTGAACAGTTTGATTTTTCCATTGGGTAATTGGACAATATTCTAATGAAAATCGAAACTATAGAGCAACATAGAAAACACGTTTTTAATGTATTCAAAAGAATAAATGAGTACGGCTGCACACTTAAGGCACTAAATGTGAATTTTTCCTTTACAGAATAAAGTACATAGATAATGACAAAATAGATAGATGGCCAAATCCAGAAAGATCCATAGCAATAAAACATGTCTGAGCCACATAATATAACAACATTGCATCGTTTTTTTACTACCAATCCTTCATTCCTAATATTTTACTAATATGCACATATTGCATGCAACTTAAAAAAACTATTGGGTTGGATCGAAAAGTTAAAAGAGAACTGTTCCTGATTCACCACAACCCAGATTTATACAAAATCGTTGCAAGAGACGCAAGCACATATGGAATTGGTGTGTGTGTATCCTGCATAAAATACCGGGAAGATGTACAAAACCTATAGCACATGCATTGAGAACCCTACAACCTGCGAAAATGAATTATTTTCAGATAGAGAAAGAATCCTTCAGTATCATTTTCATGGTAACAAGATTCCACAGATACCTGCATAGATGACAGTTAAGCAAATCACAAGCCACTGATCTCTATCTTTGGCTCGAAGAAATGGTTACGTACACATGCAGCACACGGGCTCCAAAGATAATAAACAATCCTACTAAATTACGACTTTGATATGGAGTTCCTCCCATCAAAGAAGTTAAAACACGCAGACAACCTATCCCAATTTATACCAAGGAATGCTGGACCACTAGAAGACTTTATGCTCACATCCTGTTACCCTGGACAATATAAGGAAAGAAACTGAAAGCAAGGACTTTATATGAGAAACTGTAGACTGATGAACAAGTAGCAAAAGTTTTCTAAATATGCAACCAGGTATTATTATATCAGGAGAGTCTTTGTTCTATCGACCCTCCAAAAGAAAATCCTAAAGGATTTAAACACAGGACACCTTTGCGCCACCATAATGAAAAGTTAAATGCATTCATGTCTGTATCAGAGAAACATAGGCAAAAATATTAATGAAAAGTGAAAGCATGCAGCCCTAACCAATAAAGCACAACCAATTCAATTAAGCCCATGGTCCAAAGTGGACTACCCGTGGTCACAAATACATGTGAACTACATGGGACCACTTGATACTACCTCATAGTGTTAGACATGTTTTACCGGAAGTGAGGGTCAACTGATCGGATCAGTGTGTGAGTCACGTGATCAGGTTAGCTGGCGTCAGTGAGTTTGGGTTTGGACGTGGAGAAGAACAAACGGCTTCACAGGTCGTCCCCTCTCCTTCACTGTGAGGGTACGCTTACGTGTGTGAAAATGAGGCCTATTCAAGCAAAGATATTCACTTTCCATTCTTCTGCGATCAACATCTGGAAGGTGAATAAAAAACTATATAAAACCAATTCATCGTCTTGGAGTGAATGAATATTCGTCCAAAACAGGTTTCCAGTCTCCCCTCCAAGAACAAGATGAATTCCATCAACGACGCATGAAGTTAAGGTATGTCCAAAAATACATGTACCACACACACACACACACACACACACACACACACACACACACACACAGATACACACACACATATGAACAATTAGATATAAATATATCACAAATAGACAGCAACATTTAAACGATCACACACGGTCCCCTTTTATGATAACAATACAACAAACCCAATTTTGGTGCTTGTGTTCCAGTGCACCCATACAAGGGTGTGGAAAAAAATCGAACGTGGAGGTTAGCACGGTGGAGAAAAATAGACACAATGAAAAAAAAAAAGAAAGGAATGGTTCCGAAGAAAAAACAGACACATTAAAATTTTATATAGATAGATTTATATGCTAACTTAATAAGAAAAAATAATGGAAGAACCGTCTGTAAAAAAAGAAAAAAGTATGTTACTGTGTAGAAAAATAGAAGAAATAATAAGGAAAAGAAAACGATATATCGATAGACATACAGATTTTGAAATGAAAATTGCAAACATAGAAAATATAAGAAAAATACAAAAGACAATGTGAAAAACAGAAAGAAAAAAAGAAATAGAAAAGAAACATGAATATTAGTTACAGTGTCTGGTTAAAAAGACCTGTCAGCTTAAGAGAAACATGTCAATCAAAAACTGTTTGTTATGGAATTTAGCAAGTGTAAGTGTAAGTGTCGCAATTGTAAACTGTAATACTCGGTGTTCTTTTTGAGTGAAACAATTGACAATTTCTGCCAATGTGAAATTTTTTTTCTTCAATTTGTACGGTGTTTTTTTCTTAAATTCTTTTTTCTGATCCGGAAAAATGTTGTTGAAATGGATATAAACTGTATAATGAAATTTTAAAATGTATGTTTTTTAGATTAAGAAAAAAATACAAGTATTGTCTATGAGTGATTGGGATTTCCGTTGATTTCGAGTAGAATCAACATGGAAAAATATAATGTGTGGAAATCAGGATATTTTCCGCTAAGCTATATGCCTTGAAGGCAGTCACGGTTACCAATCTGGAAAAAAAAAGTTTTTCTAATATAGCAGAGCAGAATATATTTCTGTCCAGCCTCAGGGAGCAAATGGAATGCCCCTGACATAGCATAAAGGGCAGAAGAGGAAATGGTAGAAATGGCGATAATAATAATGACTCAGATGTTGATTTTTTTTCAGAAAATCCCAGAGTTTTGGTGACGTGGACAATTTTAGTTTCCATGGATCTGTTATTTTGTTGTTGAACTTTTATTTTAATGAAGGATTGTCTAGAAGTTTATAAGTGAATCATTTTTATTGGGGGGGGGGGAACGACTATGTATTTTAATTGTAAATGTCATTGTATTTTTTGTAAACGACTGTGATGTTTTTTATTTTTGATGAAATGGTGAAGGTGATGTAGCCGACCTCAGAATTTGATGACAATTTTGGGTTTCCACGAATCTGTGTTTTGTTATTTGGAATTTTATTCTTGGTGAGATGAGACTTTGTAAATGCTTATAAGGAATTTTTATTATTATTATTATTATTATTGTTATTATGTAATTGAAGTTTTCTCGAATCAGAATTGTGCAGGTTTTTCTTGTTCTTTGACATGTATTTTTTTCGCAGAATGGAGGAGTGATCTTTGCCTTGTGGGGTTTATTTAAATAATGATTAATTAAAGTAAGAACATGCTGTTAGTTAATTAATAATAATAATAATAATAATAATGATAATAATAATAATAAAATTGAGAAAAATAGAGAAAAAAGAAGACTTAAGCAGTGTACCAAAGTAAGAAATAGAAAAAAAAGACACACTACTGGGTTATGAATAAGGGGTCAACTAGTTCTAAAGTTTTGAAAGAGTCTGTATTTATTCAAGTTTTCGAGATGGTTGTGGAATTTTTTTGTTTTGTTTTTTCTCCGGATTCGTAATTTGGTGGGAGACATAAAGAAATGCTCTCGTAATGTTATAAGGAAAATCTTTTATCTCATAGGAGTCATGTGCTTATGGAAACGTGTTATAGCTGTGACGAGAGATTATCGTGATCTCTGCATGATCATAAGATGTGAGATGGAGGCCATGGGGTCAGAGAGAGTTGTTGACCTTGAAGGGCGCAAGGATTCGCACCACATGGTATTATTTGTGGATGGTATTATTTGTGGATGTTTATTTTTATTATTTGTGGATGTTATTATTTATTGGATAATGGTATGACATTTTTCCTTGCCAGTGAGGCGAGCTTATGTATTCCCTTCTTAGTAAATGTGGGTAGTAGAAAATGTATTTTTTGATAAATAAGGGGGGAAGGAATGTTAGGAAATAGGTCGAACATAAGAAAGAAATATGGTAAATCATATTGTAAACACGTTTTACTGGAAGTGAGGGTCAGCTGATCGGATCTGCGTGTGAGTCACGTGATCATGGTAAGCTGGAGTGAGTGAGTTTGGGTTTGGACATAGAGAAGAACAGACGACTTAACACGTTGTCCCCTCCCCTTCACTGGGGGGAACGACGCTTACGTGTGTGAAAATAAGACCTATTCAAGCAAAGACATTTACTTTCCATTCTTCTGCGATCGACACCTCAAAGGTGAAAAAAAACTAAATAAAACCATTCATTGTCTTGGAGTGAATGAATATTCGTCCAAAACAGGTTTCCAGTCTCCCCTCCAAGAACGAGATGAATTCCAGGTGGACAAGATCAACGACGCATGAAGAAGGTATGTCCAAAATACATGTACCACACAAACACACACAACTGCATATGAACAATTAGATATAAATATATCACAAATAGACAGCAACATTTAGACGATCACACACGGTCCCCTTTTATAACAATACAACAATAGAAGTCGACAGTTTCTCCAAGTGATCAGAAGTCTAAGTAGTCTAAGCCTCACTACGAACTTAACTATAAAAACTGAGTGGTCGACTGCTTAGCACTCAGTTTACAAATTGATCTCAAATTTTCCCAATTTTTTCTGATCAGAAAAATAAAATACATTTTGTACCCTGATGTTTACACCATTATGTGAACAAAAAATTATAATATTGCATTTGAATGTTTTGTGGGAATCACATGAAAATCACATGAAATATTTTTGTGAATTATTTTTATTTTATGGTGAGAATATTGAATAAACAATGCGTAATCTAATGATAATAATGATAATTCTAGAAATTAATTTTTCTTTGAGTTATATTGATTTTATTAAAACTTTTACATGTTTTTTGTTTAGAAAAAATAATTTTCAATTAAATCTAAAAATATTGTTAAATCTTACATGTTTTTTGTTTAGAAAAAATAATTTTCAATTAAATCTAAAAATATTGTTAAATCTTACATGTTTTTTGTTTAGAAAAAATAATTTTCAATTAAATCTAAAAATATTGTTAAATCTTACATGTTTTTTGTTTAGAAAAAATAATTTTCAATGAAATCTAAATATATTGTTAAATCTTACATGTTTTTTGTTTAGAAAAAATAATTTTCAATGAAATCTAAATATATTGTTAAATCTTACATGTTTGGTTAGTAAAACATTGTTTATCCATGTAATTCTGTTTAGAATTTTCAATAAGTTCTGAAGAATATTTACTGTATTGAGTCATTCATCTGAAAAATACTGACAATCACCAGTATTCACAACAGAAATTCGTAGAGCTGAGCAAAGATTAATTCATAACTAATTGTTGCTTAAATGAACTGCAGATTGTTTATTGGCACATGTTTACATTAAAAACTGGTGTTTGCGAGTGAATATATTTGAAGGGATTGAACTCTGTTTATTTATATACCAACATTCTTTGTAGGCTTTCCAATTTCTTTACATGGAATAAATATTGCAGATTTAATGATTTTATATGAAGAATAAACAATCGTGACTTACTGATATTTTTCCTATGGAATAAACACTGAAAATCTTTGCTTGAGACAACTATATTTAATATTCTTTTCTCTACAAAAGTTCTTTTACCATTTTTCGATAATTATTTTATTGCAATGATTGCCTTTTCACTCAAGAAATTTTACATGTCCCTCATTATATCAACATGTAAAATCAAGCTTAAAAAATTAATAATAAATGCAATGTGCACGTTTTACACGCATTTCAAGAAAATATAAGCCGAGAAACTACTCTCACCTTTTCACCATAGATATCATGAGATTTTAGAAGGCCTTCTACTGTAAACGATTTGGACTTCATTATTTTTCTCACTATATCAACATGTAATACTTTAATTGCATAGGAAAAACCATCTTAACTTTCTACTCCGAATTCCTTTATAAAAATTATCCCAAAATCATTTGGCCTTACTTAAGGTTCATTTTAGGAAAAAAGTAAAAATACTATAAAAAAATTAATAAATTTTTAATGCATTTGAAAAAAGTAAAAATACTATAAAAAAATTATTAAATTTTTAATGCATTTGAAAAAAGTAAAAATGCTATACAAAAATTTATAAATTTTTAATGCATTTGAAAAAAAGTAAAAATACTATTAAAAAATTAATAAATTTTTAATGCATTTGAAAAAGTAAAAATACTATTAAAAATTAATAAATTTTTAATGCATTTGAAAAAAGTAAAAATACTATAAAAAAAATTAATAAATTTTTAATGCATTTGAAAAAAGTAAAAATGCTATAAAAAAATTAATAAATTTTTAATGCATTTGAAAAAGTAAAAATGCTATAAAAAAATTAATAAATTTTTAATGCATTTGAAAAACGTAAAAATGCTATAAAGAATTAAATTTTTAATGCATTTGAAAAAAGTAAAAATTCTATAAAAAAATAAATTTTTAATGCATTTGAAAAAAGTAAAAATGCTATAAAAAAAATTTTATAATGCATTTGAAAAAAGTAAAAATACTATAAAAAATAAATTTTTAATGCATTTGAAAAACTTGAGACCTTATACTACATTATACAGTGCGTATTAAATTATTAACGAGTTTACATTTTTTTTTTAATATTTAAGTAACAAGTGAATATAAATCCATGAAACTTTAAGAAAGTGTATTTAGCTACTTCAGTCAGAAGATAAAAGTATTTAAAGCAGTATTAGTGAAACTATGGCAAAAGATAGGAATATCTGTTGATTTCAGTGTGTCAAGTTATTAACAAGGTTGAGAAAAAAACACAATATACCCATAACTTGTTTATTGAAATAATTTTAAAACATTAAATGAACTAGGAAAAATGATTAGAACCCAATAACTACATAGCAATTTCTATGTTGACATAATTAGTAGGGATATGCGATCCTTTTTGTCCACAGAATTAGTCAAATTTGTGATTTCATCAACAGTTATTCCTTGCCATACCTTTTGGAGAGCATCCCACAACTCATCCTTGCCTCGTCCATTTGCATAGATACATTGCTTCATGATACTCCAAAGGTTCTCAATTGGGTTCAAATCTTTTGTTTGCTGAATGCGAGGAAGCATTATCGTGCATAAAAAAATGGTTCTTCTGAACGTCAATCTTTGCTTCTTCATCCATGGTTCAAAGTGCTCTTTCTAAATTGGGTTCCAATCTGGTGAAATCGCAGGCCACTTCATCTTCCGTAGCCCAGAGAACCCTAGTTGTTCCAAATACTCTTTGCTTTTGTTTGCTGAATGCGAGGAAGCATTATCATGCATAAAAAATGGTTCTTCAGCCATGGTTCAAAGTTCTCTTTCAGAAAAGCTATGTAAGCATTTGACGTCATTTTCACGCTTTCTGGGATGCTCTATGAGCCAATTAAAGTACCTTCGATAATCCCAGCCCAAATCATTATCCCACCACCACCTTGTTGGTGCCTTAAACGCTGATGACGATGTCATCCATCTAGGACCCATCCCTTGCTCCAGCCATATGGGCCATCAAGAGTGACATGCACTTCATTCGTGGACAAAACTTTATAAAAATTTGTTTTCATGTTGTCCTCTGCCCATTTCAATTGGTTTTGTATGTGATGTTGATTTAATGGAGGCTTTGTCACAGGCTTAATAGACTTTGCCACTTATTCCAGAAGGTGACATCACATACTTTTTGAGACATTCCTCAATCTGGCTTGGTCAAAGACTTCTTGACTTGTCTGCCTAGTGTTCTTAACAACTTCACGTTTAATTTGGAGTAGAGAACAGCATGAAACAACTCTAGATTTACCTTTATCAGCTCCCCTATGTACTTTTGTAGTGTCCTTGACAAAGTTCTTCACAGTTTGATGGTACCTTCCTATCATTTTCGATATTTCGAGGGTAGTTTCACCTTTTGCTAGCTTTTCTGTAACAGTACTCTTTTTAGAACTACTCAAACGACCATTACAACCAATTTTATTGACGAAACAAACTGCCTTGTTTATAATTTGACACACCTCAAATACTGTGGATTCAGCAATTACAATGGCAATGTAAATACATTGCGTGGAACAGTATAAAAATCTCACAGTATGTGCAGCTCAGCATTGCCAACGTTTCCAAAGCTTTTGATACTAAACTACCGGTAAGTTTCTGAAATTGGTAAAAAAATGGAATTAATACTAAAAGACTGAGTAAATTTGCACTTGCCAAATACATTCTTGAATGCAAAGCTAATCTGCATTAATTATTGATGCACTAAATCAGTGTATCTGTAGCAGTTTTGTATTTTACTTTCAAACGAAAAGCTTATATTGTTTTTAATGTACAAGTAGATTATTTTCTCATAATAAATTGCTATTTCTGTTTGATGATTTTGAAATATTTTCCCTTTTTATTTCTTTATTTTTTCTCTTTTTATCTTTGACATTTCTAAAGCATGTGAACGTTTTAAATTATTTTATATATTAGCAAAATATTCTTATTCTCAATATGATAATAAGAATATATTTACTTAAAATGTTTTTATTTTTCATTTTAATTTCATTGCAATGTTACTTCCCTGGTCGTCTTTTCTGTTTTTATCTGTTTTATTTTTGTTTATCTATCTGTTTTATTTTTGTATCAAAATATTATAAAAATAGTCTTATTCTTATATTTATTTAAATTATGATTTCTTTAAAGTTTATTATTTCATAAATTATCATTTATTTTATCTTCAAATTATTTGTAATAATGTTTCTCCTCTTAAATTCTAATAAAAAATTTCTTTATGTCAAATTTAAATAACACCTCTTTTTTGTTACAATTTCATTTGCAAAATTTGGTGTTTTTTAATCTAAAAAATATATGAAAATACTTTTTAAAATATCGTAAAATATATTGTGTTAAATCTTATATGTTTGCTTAGGAAAATATTAATCCATGTCATTCTGTGTTTACATGTTGCAATCATTTTGGACAAATATTTATTGTATCATTTTAAAATCAAAGACTGTTATTGGAAGTATAAATATATTTGATCATAATTTTTATATAAAACACTATGGTTTTATTTAAATGTTGCAATCATTTATGAAGAATATTTTCTAAATTATTTTAACAAATAATACATGCTATTTAGAGTACAAATATATTGCATCATATTTTTCATTAAAAAATCAAGGCGACTGTTGTTTTAAATAAAAAAAAGTCACGCATAGAAATCTCTAAACTCTTATAACCTATATTGAGTTCATCAGCAAATTATTCCTAACATTTACTTTTTTTTTTATCTTCTTGCAGTTCTCATTTCTCCCAGTTCTCATTTCTCCCAGTTAAACACTAAAACTTGCATTTTGTAATTCAAGATTATCCTGAGCTTCCTGATATCCTCATAGTTGTTGCAATGAAATGCACAGACTTATATATTTACTTGTTTAGCATTGAATGTAGTTTTTTTTAAAGTACAGTGTCGGGGTAGTAAGAGTGTCTAAAATTTGTTTAATCAGGTGCTTGCATCTCCAGATGAAGATCATCTGTAAAGATGAAGCTGCATATTTCATCAAATTCAGGTTGGTCTTTGTTGGTGAAAAGGTTAAGTGCAAAGATTCATCTTTAGGGGAGTCCATTTTTCTACAAGCACTATTTTCCATTCATTTCAATAAAAAATCTCCCAATTATTGAACAGTCATTCACTAATCTTGACAATTGTAGCGTTTTTTTAAGTCATTTTGATTGCCTTTAATTGTAGCGTGTTATAGTTTACCATATCATATGTAGCTGTTTGGTTAAAACTAAGGCGATAAGTGATCTTCTGTAAGCACATCAAATATTTTTTACATGTGTTTATTATTTTTACTAATGCATCGAAACATTCACTCATTTGTTATGCAGCATTTTATGATGCAGAAGGTCTGCATACATCGGTTTCATTTTCAATTTGTTTGCTGATATTCAAGTGACTTGAAATGTAAATGATGCATCTAAACCCAGCAAATATATGTAAGCCTATGTCACAGTAACATATATTAAGTGAGTTTCTAACAGTATTTTGCATAATTTTTTACTTTTAAATCATTTTCCCAAACTTAACGTGTTCAACATAGAGTCTGCCGCCATTTGTATTTTTCAAACACTATGTTTTTTGAACAAAATAAACATTTTACATTAAATAAAAACACTAAAAAATTATCCAGTTAGATAGAAAAGGGCAAAACTGGAGTTTAAGTGGAAAAATAATCTCGAAGTGTACAGTTTTAAATAAGCAGAACTTAAAAAAAAAAATATGAAAACAACTTTTAAAAAAAGGAATAAGCACTTATTTTTTTTAACAATATGTACGAACGTTTAAAAATGTTCAACTATTTTAAAAGAGTAAAAATTTAACAATTTTTATTTATTTTAAACAACTTTTTTGACGCTTCTACACTATCGGAACGAAATTTCGGAAATTGTAATATTGAATTTCACATGAAAACAATGGTAACTACATTTTCATCGTATTTTTAAGATGATTATACCCCAAAACTACAAAAATCAATAAAATAGAAAATTATTTATTAAAGAAAATAAAAATAGAATAAAAAAAAAACGATCGTATTAGCTTTTGTAAGACAGAGGAAAGTTCAAAAGGGAGGTCATTTTCCGTTTCAATCTAAAAAAAAAATGGCTGCAATTCTTCACCTCCTTCAGTGGTGTTGCATCAGTTTGTGCTGCCTGGAGCGGTCGTAAAATTTGCCCCCCCCCGTTGGCATATAATTAGCTGTTTTGGTTCCTCCCCCCCCCGCTAGCATATAATTACCTGATTTGCCCCCCCCCCCCGATGGCATATAATTACCTGTTTTGATTCCCCCTCCCTGCTGACATAGAATAACATGCCTTGCTCCTCCCGCTGGCATATGATTATCTGTTTTGCCCCCCCACTTGTGACATTTGACAACCTGTTAAAACCGTCAAAATTCCGAACATCCCTCAAAATATTTATTTTCATTGAACTAACAATTCCCTTCAGATTAATGTTTACATAATTCCCTTTTTTTAAATTTTAATTTAATTTAACAATTTCTTTTCAATAATTTGAATAATAAGTATGTAAACATTAATCTGAAAGGAATTATGTAAACGTTAATATGAAACCAAAGAAAACAAATATTTTTTCAAAACAAAAATGTATAATTCAAATTATAAAAAAATGTTAAATTAAATTAATTGGCTACACAAACAAATAAATTTAAATGAGAACATCTGAAAATGTTACGAAATGATAAAATGATTTTTATTTATTTTTTTGTTGTTAAAGTCCAAATTTTCGCCAAATAACATGGTTTTAACAATGTATCAAAGCGAGGATAGCCAAATGTAGTTTTCTTTTCTTTTCTTCATAATGTTATTATTAAGAGGTCGACCCTCCCAGAAAAAAAATGTCTTGTATGGGCCCTTTTTTAAATACTTGTGTGTAATTGCTCGGTTTAAGTGCAAAATTTAAGAAATGGAAAGTCACACCTTTAAGCAAATATGTTTTTATAAATTAAAATGAGAATATTTGAAATTTGAATTCATAAAGAACACTTGAAAACATGAAAAGGTTCAGAAATGATAAAATCACATTTATTTATTTTTGTATTGTTGTTATCTCCGAATTTTTACAAAAATCATGGCTGTATCAAGGAGTCGATAGTATGAGGTAGTTTTCTTTTTTTTTTTTTTTACAATATTATTATTGAGAGGTCGAGACTCCTGAAGAGAAAAAAATGTCTTGTATTCATGCTTTTTGAAATCCATCGCTCAGTTTAAGCACAAAACTGAAATTTGTTTTTGTTAATAATGTTTCAATCCTTTTAAAAATAGTTTTTAACTTTTTTCAATAAATGTATTTATGAATTGAAAATGAGACTATAAATTTATTTTTTGTGAGAGAACTATCACAAGGCATCAAATCAGTTCAAAACTGACAAACATACTTTTTGCGCTTTTTTTTTCGGCAAAGTTATCAATAACTCCATCAAAATTGACTCTATCAACCAGTTCCCTCTCTAAGGAGAAGATTGCTAAGCCTGTAAGCCTTGTGTGGCTCATGTTTGATGGAAGGTAGATTTTTATGAGCTTCAGTTTCGAGAAAAAGTGCTCACAGCTGGCAACGGTATTAGCTTGGGTAAGGAAAATGCGTAGCAAGATCACAATATTAGGGATGAAATCTCCAAGGTGGTATCTCCGTATAAAGGTCAAAAGTTTAAGAGGTCCATTGATTTTGTCTTTTCCTGAAACTTTCACAAAATACTGTATTCTCTTCCTTTCGGCAAAGAATTTATCTTTTTCTATATCTTCACCAGCTTCACCAAGCTGACAATCATAATTATCATCAAGCAGTGTAAGACGGTGTAAGAAAAGCACATTTACTTGCATGATTGTGAACTTGCTGAAATCTGAATATATTTCTTCAGTCAACCTGTCTATGACCAATAGCATTCACCGTCTCAACTCAGCATCCAGTGCTGCATCAGTCAATCGTTCACCACCCATTTATTTCCTTTTGCAGACACGATGCTCCATGAGAGTTTTTTGACTCATCTATTGCAGTGTCGACCATCTTTTCTTTATTCTGAAGAAGGCAATCTTTCAACGCCGTCAGCCTGACTAAAATTTGTTGCAGATCCATCCACTTTTCTTGAAGATACTTCTTGGCATCATTGATTTCTTAGAAAATAGTTTCCCCAAAGGCTCAGAAATAAAACAGAAACAACAATACCAAGTTAACAATTAAAGATGCATCTGATCTTGTGGTTGCATTTTCTCCTCCTTCTGTGAGCTGTTCCAGGGCAATGACAACTTCCAATACTTTTTTTACCACATTTACAGCATCTGCTCGACTACACCATCTAATTTCCACAGTGTTTGATACTTAGACTGGTCAACTGAATCCAGCGATGTGTAGATGCAGAAAAAAACGAGAATAACCGGTGCAGTATGCAAAAAAATGTAACAGAGTGAACCGAACCGCTACAGAAGTGGCATGTACAAAAGCCAGATTTAATGAATGAGTGCATGGCACAAATAGAGCTTTTGGGTTGATTTTGGAGATTCGTTTCTGCATACCCGATCGGTGGCGTGCCATAATATCAGCATGGTCAAATGCCTGGCCAATATAGTTACCAATCTGAATTCCATCGTTCTCTAGTTCTCTCAAAATCAGTTTGGAAATGTCCTCCGCGCTTTTACCTTTTGTCTCGAATGGGCGGAGAAACGACTCCACCACTATCACTTTATTTTCGTCAATTCATCTGATCCTTGTGAGTGCTATCAAAAATTATGCAAAAATATTTGCTTTCTTTGATCTGATCGATGATTTTCTTTCTCAACTGCTTTGCCAAAATGCTCACAAATTCATTTTGAATTTCTGGTGACAGATAAGAAATAGCAATTTTCTTTCCCAGGTTAACTTTCACTAAATGTTCACGGAGCATATAGTCATACTTGGCCAATAAATTTACCAATTCTAAAAAATTCCCTTTGTTTTCTTGATCTCTTTCATCATTATGGATGTCTTTCCGGTGACCCCGTAGTGCCAGATTCTGCTTTGCGAAGAACCTGATTATATTCAGAAGTCTAGCTAGAATTTCCCGTCACTTCTTAGTTTCCTTTTCAATAAGATATTGTTCTACTCTGTCAACTACCTCTCCTTCAGCAAGTCGGATCACTCGATCCTTCCAGTTGAGAATCGCTTGAGCATGAGATGTGCTAGCTTCATGTTTATATACTTTTGGGTTTAATTTCCACCAATTCAGCAGAAAAACTCGATAGCCCAGTTGAAAAGTCTGCAGAAGCAAAATAAGTCTTCTCTAGAAGGAGAATGCACCATCCACGTTCTCAAAATTTTCTCACTGTTCCTCAATTCCCAATAAAACCATTTTGTGGTTAGCTTTCTAACGTCGCATTTTGTTTTTGTTCCTGGTCGGACAAGTACCTTAAATTCACGATCAAGGTGCTGCACTAGGTGTATCAGAATGTTGGGGGGAATTTTTGGCACTCCTAACAGAGAACTGCGAATAAAATATTAAAAAAACTCCTAATTTCTCTTTTTAAAATGGGTTGTTTATTTTCTGTATGGAATATACTTCCAAAATAAACTATTAAATTGTTTAAAAAATAATAGAAATATTAGTTTTATTTTTAAAAAAACAGTGTTTACAAAGTGCAAGTGCACGTTCAACCAGCCATTTTTATGTATGAAATCAATTGAATTTTACGGGTGAATTTTCTTTCAATTTTTATACTTTAAAAATCTATCGAAATTTTTCTATTGGTTCAATTTTTACGATATTTTCAGGGTCAATGTGAAATTTTATGCTCTTTCCGATAAATGAAATATAATATTTTAGACAAAGGTTTTTTTAATTCACACCCCCCATTTTGAAATGTCTATTAAAATTTAAATAATTAATTTACTCAACAGGGTTTTATATATCTCAAATTGAAAATAAAATATCAATAAATAAAATATTCTAATTTAAAACAAAAAAAAAGAAATGTTTTTTGGAAATTTACCTGTAAAGTCCGAAGTGTAAAACTTTTTTTTTTAAACCACGTTGATTTTTTTTAAAGAAAGCTCATGTTATGCTTATATCGTCAAGTAAATACCGGATGCTGACAGCAATTTTTTTATTTCATTCAATGTTTTCTTTTTTTAGATAATTAAAAAAATCCAGTCGATAAAGTAGAAATAAGATATAATAGTCAAAATTTCGTCTATTTCATTAGGAGAATTAAAAAAAAATCAGTCGACTGGATTTTTTGTTTAATGGGGAAAACTTACAAGTGAATGTGTGCTTTTTCTTACTATGGAGGACTAAAAATACTAATTTTGGTTAACAGCACGCAATAAAAAAGAGACATTAATTATGTTCCTTTGACGAATCTGTATTTGGTAAAACGTTACAAAAATGCGATTTTTTACGACCCTCACTTTAAAAAATCCTATTTTTTGAAAACTACATGGAATACAAAATAAAATATAAATATGAACAATTCTTATAAATGAAGAATTGAACCAGCAATTGCTAAGTTTTTTTTTTACAGGTAAGTGATTTTTTGGCATTTATATATACTTAATAGATTTTGGTACCATTTAAAATTTGTTGAATTTTGTGAAATCTTTTTTTAAGAAAACCGATGAAAAAAAATATTGTATTTTATAGATTAAACCTTTTGTTATTTTAAAATTTGTCTTTCCTCATTTTAGTGAAAAACAATTACGGTTTGAAATTACATTTTCATATTGATTATAAGCTTCGAAACAGAAACAGTCTGTATAATCAGATATTTATTCAAGTTTTCAATGGCGGCTTCTGACACTCCTAGTGCTGCACAGCGGAAATAAAACAAAATCAAAGTCGAATAAAACAAAAGGAAAATATGATTTTTAGTCAAGTGTGTTACTCTAAAATTCTTACAATTTTAGTAAAAAGTATTTCTATTATAATTATCTGTATCTTGATTTTTGTTTCGTTTTTTTTTGCATTAAAACAAATCAATCTACTACATATCTATGACATTGTCAGTTGTAATAATTGGGTAAATATTTATGATTAGGGTAAACACATGAACATTCTTTGGTAGAGAGAACGTATAGAATAGTTAAGAATACATTCCCATCCGTTGTTAAGTTAAGAATTGTTTTCTGTATAGTTACTGTTATTTAGAAACTCATGTTTAAAATGGAGGGGACTTTGTTAACTATTCTGTTTCTATACCATTTTATTTTGCATAACAATTGTTAATTATTTTCAATGGTTTATGAAATATTCAAATAGCATTTTGCCAACTAATGACAAATGCAAATCGGTTTTGTTTTAGAAGAGAAATGCATCTTTAGCTGTTTCATTATTTTCAATCAATTAAAAGGAAAACATTTGAGAAAAATATTTAGAACTTCCTGTATATTTACTATCTGTCCCTCCCACACACACAGTAAATGCATTTTTTGCTTGAAAAATATATGCAGACATGAGATGGTCTTAGATTAATTTGAAAAAAAACAAAAACAAAAATAAATAATTAAATATTTAGAAATTTAAAAAGAATCAGAATCGGAATCAGGAATCGTATCGGATCAGAAATTTAAGAGATAATTTAATTAAGAGGTAATTGAATTGGAATTGAGAAAAAATTTAGAATCGTCCCATCACTAGTATATACGCATACATACATACATACATATATATATACACACATACACACACACACACACACACACATATATATACACACACACACACATTGTATATCATCGTATAACGATTTGATCACTGTCTGCCTGACATAATGAACATTTAAATTAAAATGTTTAAAATTCAACGCTATTTCACACGGTTAATAGTAGCCGAATGGATACGGCCTCCGCTAATCGAGCCAGAGATATCTCGTGTCGCGGGGTTCGAATCGTTTGACTGGTAGTAATCGTGACACCCTGCACTGAAGAATCCCGAAAGGATGAAACACTAGTGTCTGTAGGTATTTAATTATTATAGTAAAAAAATAATTATGACAGCCCCTTTAAGAAATTCGTTTCTTATCGTTGAGCACTTTCAGTTGAATTAAAAGTCGGTCAATTTAGCTCTTATGCGTAGATCATCGTATAACGATTTGATCACTGTCTGCCTGACGTAATGAACATTTAAATTAAAATGTTTAAAATTTAATGCTATTTCACACGGTTAATAGTAGCCGAATGGATACGGCCTCCGCTAATCGAGCCAGAGATGTCTTGTGTCGCGGGGTTCGAATCGTTCGACTGGTAGTAATCGTGACACCCTGCACTGAAGAATCCCGAAAGGATGAAACACTAGTGTCTGTAGGTATTTAATTATTATAGTAAAAAAATAATTATATATATATATATACCTAGGGGAACAGACAAAAGGACACCGGACAAAACTCACCAGCTAATTAATGCAAAAACATTAAAAATCACTTTTAATATTTTCATTTTAATTTAATTAAAATTAGGAAAATTAGAGACTGGGAAACTAATTTGGGCAAAATATATGAAAATTAAGCATCTACAGAAAAAATGTCAATTGAAGATAAGCGTTGAGACCATTCTTAAAGGCGATAACTATATCGCCTTTAAGAATGGTCTCAACGCTTATCTTAAATAGGATTCAAGTGCCTCTCACAGAAATATACATATTTTTAAATATTTACACTTGTTTGAAAGCAAGTAAGTCAATTTTGCTAAGTTAGGTACGCGTTCTAAGGAGATTTTACTTTTACAATTATTATATTAATAAAGAAATAAAAAATTAAAATCCTATTACCAGAATAAATTCATCATATATATTTCGGTTTAATCATAAATACATCAGTGATTATAAAATTTTGTTAATAGTTTGAAAAAAAAATCAATTACTCTGTGATTGTTTGAAACTTGACAGAAATTCAGCAGTATTTAAACTATCGAATAGAAAGCCACTTACATAATATTTGAGGTGTAGTGCTTAATTCCTATTTAAAAATTTTATCCCCTGATATGATGATCATAAAATCTGTTGACAGTCGATTTTTATTGCGTATTTGCTTAATGTTTCTACAATTCTAAAATTATGTCATTTTTCTGTTTCTTCTAATTTTCTGTTGTATCATTTAATTATCAGTGATGTTTGAAAGTATTTTTCTTGACAAAAAGTTTGTTTGAATTTTCAAGATTTCCTGGAACATGTAAATCAACTGCTTCTTTGAAAGGTTACCTAGAGAATCTATGCAACTTTTTTAAAACTTTGCTTTACAAATAAAATAAATTTACATCGTATTTTGATGTTATCATTTTAGTTTGAGTGATAATTTCAAAACAATAAATATTTATCATTAGTACCAATAATGAACAATTAAATTACAAATTTAAAACAATCGGTTTTGGAATCGCAAATTAGGGACACATTTTTCCGATACCTCCAAAAGTTCCGATTTTTTACAACTTTCGGTAAAAAATTTCAGATTTTTGTTAACTTTTATTTATTTTTCCAATTTTTAGTCCAAGTCGAAAATTTTTAAAAGATTTTCGGTATAAAATTTAAGATATTTTGTTAGATTTATTTATTTTTCTATTTTATATTTTAACCCTCTCAAAATGCCACCCCTGACAAGGGCTGTTCGTAAACTAGGGGCAAATTTTTCTGATTCCGATACCTCCAAAAGTTCCGATGTTTTTACAAACTTTCTCGTAAAAAAAATTCTGATTTTTTTTTTCTATTTTTAACCTCTCAAAATGCGTCCCCTGGTGTGTGCCGCTCACAAAATAGGGACACATTTTTCTGATTCCGATATTATTGCACAAATATTAAGTATTTTGTAGCCTCATATTTTGTTTGTCTCTTTTGATCGAAAAGAAAGTATGGAAGTCGAACACGAACGTTCAGTAAAACCGTATTTCATATTTAATCTACAAATGTTTATAATATTATTAATCATTACACTATGTAAATCTTAAAACCTAACAAAATCATAACAAAGATTAAGTATTAATTGCACTTTGAAAAAGATAAACAAAGGTTTAAAAAAAATCATTAAAAAAATCATTTTTTTATGTTCCGATAATTTAATATTTCCATTATTAAAGGGTTCGAGATTATTTTTCCACCTAAATTCCAGTCTTCCCTAGAAAAGTAACTTTGATAACATTTATTTGTTATTTATTTGTTTTTTGACCCAAACATAAAATCAATTAAATGTAAGTAATACTTACTTTTTGTTTGATAAATGTAGTTCAATAAAAAAAAAAAAAAAAAGATTATAAGATTATTAAATGGGGTGAGTTTAACGGGTGGATGTCTAAATTTAAGATGGTGACGGAAAAACAGGTTCGCAGAAAATTAAAGTCGGGCTAATTTAAATGCATTATTGCGAAACAATCGATTATTCAGCGAACATTACGCATAATATTATTATTTAATTTGTATCAATATTTTAATCGGGAGGGAAAGTATCACAGTGCTTATGAAATTTTATTTTGATCGGTTGTTGACCGAGACAAACTACTTCCGGCCAAAGGAAGGAGTTAGTGTTTTTGACGGAGTTTCTCTTTTAAAATCTACCAAAAATCACGTAATCATTCAATCAATACGAAATTTTCACCGATTATTAAGTGAAGAATGAACTTTATAATGACGTACATTTTTTTTCATAATCTCTCTCTCGCTCTTTCTTTCTTTCTTTCTCTCTATCTATCTATCTATCTATCTATCTATCTATCTATCTATCTATATATATATATATATATATATATATATATATATATATATATATATATATATATATATATATATATATATATATATATATATATATATATATATCAATGACTTAAAAAACATTATTACAATGATCCAAACATAATTTTCAATGAAAAACCAAGACACGGAATAATAAAATAATGTTAAAAAATACACATTGTTGGTGACTACTCCCTTATTTAAATATACATCTTTCTTTCGTTGGAATTTATTAACCCATTATATATATATATATATATATATATATATATATATATATATATATATATATATATATATATATAGTGCAAGTCTATAAATGGGTGACAACAAATCTTTTATACAATAAAAATCTGGAAAAAATCTTTATAATGTACGTACTCGTCACTGCATGAAGATGTCATATTCCAAAAATCACGTAAATCGATCAAGTAGCTTTTTTCTATTTAAGAAAATCAAATATTATCGGACGTTTCCGTTTCATCAAAGGAAAAGCCCGACACCATCTTGTTTGAGAGATAACGCCACAAACGACCCCTGGCGGAAATATTGGTCAACAAGGGCAGTACATGCAGACCATCGAATATTTTATCAATCAAGTACGTTTTTTTTTTTTTTAAGAAAATCAAATTTTACGATTTCTAGGGATAATACTAATAATAGAGGTAATACAGACCTAAAGACACATTCTCTTTATTAAAAGAAGTCAATTTATTTATTTATCATCCCTAGAAATCGTAAAATTTGATGTTCTTAAAAAAAAAAAAAATACTTGATTGATAAAATATTCGATGGTCTGCATACTGCTCTTGTTGACCCATATTTCCGCCAGGGGTCGTTTGTGGCGTTATCTCTCACACAATATGGTGTCTGGCTTTTTCTTCGATGAAACGTCCGATATTTGATTTTCTTAAATAAAAAAAAAAACTACTTGATCGATTTACGCGATTTTTGGAATATGACATGTACGTACATTATAAAGATTTTTCAGATTTTATTATATGAAAGATTTGTTGTGGCCCATTTATAAACTTGCACCATATATATATATATATATATATATATATATATATATATATATATACTAGCAAAGATACCCGTGCTTCGCACGGAGCTTTGTTGCGCACTCGGGTACCAAAATCTGTGGGCACCTTTCCAGTAAGTTGATGTTGTAAGAGCAACGATTGCATAAGGTGATTAACATTTTAACTACCTCTTGTAGTGACTGAAATTCAATCAGGAACTTCAGAAAACATTTTCATCAAAAGGAAGGTTACTTGATGTTACATAGTAAATTTTTCATTGAAGTAATTTTCAACTCTTGCTTAAATTTTATCTTGCACATTCAATACTAAAAACTTACCACAATCAGATCATGTCAGTTTTTCCTCATATCCATTTCTCGAACTTTTCACTGAAGAGCCTCAGGGTAAACTACATTTCTGCTGCTTTGATTTGGAGCCAGAATGTAGAGTTTTTCTGAACTTCCTGTCCAGCTGATGGAGACGTAGAACATACCGTGACTGAAGCAGTCTGATGTCAAGTCTATGCCAATGGTGTTAAATGTCTGACCTTGACTTTTGTTTATGCTCATTGCAAAACACACCTTCACAGGAAATTGGAGTCTCCGGAATTTAAATGGAAGTTCCGAGTCCGATGGAACTAAGGGGATCCTTGGCAGTAGAACGGTTTCGCCTTTGTAGGGACCACAAGAAATGGTGGCCTCAAGTACATTGGTGTGCAATCTGGTGATAACACATCTGGTTCCGTTTGTTGTTTTTGGCGGTTCCAAGGATCGAAGAATCATGATTGGCGATCCAATTTTGAGATTTAAAATGTGTGGAGGCATTCCAGATATCTCCAAAGAGTTTAAAAACTCCACAGGGTAGTGAACAGCTTCATATTCATTAGTAGCCGAATCAACTGACTTGTATTGCTTTGTGTCTCCTGGAAATTCATCCATTATTGAATTGTTCAAATGATTCACATTGCTGTTTAATGGCGAAATAATAGCCCTCTCAGCAAGCCAATCCGGTGATTTTCCATTGTTTTGCAGGTCTGGGTACACTTTGTCTTTCAGTTGCTTCTGATTACCGACACATTTACCAAGCGCAGTTGGAATCTTAATTGTGTCAGGTGAAGAAGTGATAGGAAACTGACCATTACCGATTTGGAGAAGCAATTTTGAGAAGTCTGCTGCAGCTGTGTTATCAGAGATATAGGCTCTCATATTAGTAGTCAGTCTCTTCACTATAACGTGCCTCCAGAGATAGGATTGTTTCAAACTTGCATTGACAATGTTAGCCCTTGTGCCATTTTTAACCACTGGGAGGATTTGACGGAAATCACCGCAAAATAAGGTTGGAATGCCACCCATGGGATTCTTGTTTCCTGTGATGTCTTGCAGTGTTCGGTCAATTGCTTCATAAGCACTCTTGTGCGTCATTGGGGCTTCGTCTACAATGATTGCAGAGGTGTCTCTAATTACATTTGCCAAGGCTGAGTTACCAGTAATTTTGCAAACTGGCTGATCCATTCGATGAGTATCCAAGGGTACTTTAAAAGTGCTGTGAAGAGTGCGGCCACCTTGTAGTAGAGTAGCAGCAATGCCACTGAATGCTGTTGCAAGCACAATTTTTCTCATGGATCTAATCTTTGCAAGGATCAAATTGATTACAAAAGTCTTGCCCGTACCACCTGGAGCATCAAGAAACATCATGTTTTTGTTCATTTCACCTTGTGCTTCCAACATTGCCATGAATGAATTGTAAACTTCTCTTTGAGAATCGGTCAGTTTTTCTTGCATATTTTCTGCTTGTAGGGAAGGTTCTTCAAGATTATAAGTAACTTCACGTTGATACTCTCTCGCGAGTCTTTCATCTCTCCCTTGCGTTGGTGCAGGTAATCCATAGCTTGCCAATGGTTGACCGCAGATAAGGAGAACTTTTTCTTCAATTAGACAAAGAGTTTTATTGTAGATGTCCTCATTAAAATCTGCTTCTGGATTGTTAACTTCTTGCCTGTATCTGTGAAGAATGTCTTCAGATATTACATCACGAAAAGCCATCCAGATCTCAAGAGGATTTCTGGGCTCACAGGCTGTTAAAATGATCACAAATAGGCTTCGCAAATTTGAAGGTGATTGAGTGGCACTTGCCTCTCCTACTGCTTGATGCAAGTGATGGTCATTTTCTAGAAGGCCTCGAGCAAGGCACGCTGCTCTGTATGTTTCAAACACCTGACCATTGTATGCTCGCAAATTTTGAAATGAAGTTGGACCAGCAACCTCATTGAGCAACAGGCGTAAGAAATAACACTCCCCTGCTTTTGGACTAATCGTGTAGATTCTCCCAATGCATGGTGCCTTCCATACATCATCATTTTCAGTACCTTCAACTTGTACCCCACGAATTCTTCTCATCCATTTCTTTGTCGATTTGTTCCAAGTGTAAAACTCAGGGACTTCTACGTATTTGAGACCCCTTGCAAAGTCATCCTCATGGCAGAGTTGAAAAAATGCTGTCAAAGTTGTGGCAGGCGGTGGACCTTGGGCTCGTTCCAGAGCAGTATCAGCTGAGAACATGACACGCTGCCCATTTTCAAGATGAACAGAAAGTTGTACAATTGGGGGGAAATGTTCATGGATGGGATGTTCCAATATCCTCCAGGCCGCCTCTGAACTGCCGACATACCTTGCATTCTGGAACTGCTGGATCTCATCCACAATGTGACTTTGTACTTGGCCTTGTTGGTTAGCTGCTCCATCAGTTCTTTGTAGTTCAAACACTGCTTGATCACATCCTTTATTCACGTATTTGAGGACATATTTGATGCTTTGGATCGAGCTGCAAATTTCTACGTTAATGTGAGCGTTGAACTGCTGAAGGAGGACCTTGTTGTACGGAACAATCCACTGGTTTGTTATTTCTTGATTAACATACCGACCATTTCTCTTCATCCTTATTGTACCAGTCTGGCCTCCATCTTCTGGTTTTCTTCGCCTGTACTTGGGGTAAGAGTCTTGGCCTTGCTCGGTACACTGAAGAAATTCTTTTGGGTATTTTTTGGAACATTTGTTGTCAATCATACATGGACAATTTGGATTAAATGGTCCACAAGGTCCATGCACCATATGTGCCATCACTTTAGCATGAAGATCAGATATGCAGAGATCCATTTTTTTCTGGTAGAAGTTTGTCCTCTGGGGCCTGCCAGGTGAGGATGTGTGCATGCGGCAGTCCTCTTTTTTGATATTCAATACTGTACAGGAAAGCCCTCAACCTGCCAAATCCTCCCTTTTTAATAAATTCAAGTAACTTTTTTAGCTTCTGCCTGAAAACCCTGGCAACAATATCTGGACGATCCTGAGGGTCTTGCCCTTGAAGACAATTTTCTGTAATTTCTGTCCACTTTGGATTTGTTGTGAACGTGATGAAGAGGTCGGCTCGGCCCATTCGCCGAACATATGCCATGGCATCACTTTGACGCTCAAACATGTATCGAGGGCCTCCTGTATAAGTTGCCGGAAGTACAACTCGTTGACCAAACTGTTCTGGATTCCCATCCTCCCTAAGAATTGAATCTCTCAAGTTGCTATAATTGTCAGCTCTCAGGGTCTGTTGCTCACGCCTCAGGAACTGTAAACGTTCTGTTTCAATCTTGCAGTACACATCCACCAGCCATTGTTGAAATAGTCTTCGGTACCAGAGAAAATAGTTTCCAGGCCGAGTCATTAAATGGTACGAATAAAATTGCTGTTGGGTAACTTTTCGCCCATTGGATGCCTTCATGTAGATGTTGTAAGATGGAGAACCATAGGGGTACATTAACGGGTACATTAAAGTATCGTAGAGGGGATGTAGTTCGGAGATCCATTTTAATGTATCATTTCTAAAACGCAAGACAATATCCCGGTTAGCTGTTGGTTCATTCTCCATTAATATTCCAATCTCATACGTTGTTGTTGGAGCATTGAATCGCCGTGGATGCTCTTCTTGCGGCCTTCGGTCTTCCCTTATGACAACTTTATGTTCTACCAAGTGTTCTTCTTCAATCCTCTCCTTTGTTGTTTTCAGCTGACAAATAAAGCTGTTGTTCTCATGTAAAAATTCAGTAAGACTTTGGAGAATGTCTCTATTGAGTCTACTGTCACGTCCCCGATTATGTAGTTCCTCTTCCAGACTATCCAAGAAGTAGACTTGAATAAACTTTGCTGTTTCATCTTCAGGTGGTAAAAGACTCCCAATCTGGTGGCAAACCTGGCCTCGAATTCTAAAAGAAGGATTCCACCCATGTACTGCCGCAATTTTGTGACCAAATGATGTCATTGCAAAACAATTGTTATAACTGCGTAGATTTTGCAGAAAATCTTTAGAGATGGGACCATTGCCGGAGAGCAAATCTTGAAGCAACTGAGGCAGTGGTGGAAAGCTATCAAGCACAACTTTGCCAGAAGAACAACAACAACCAGGGGTTTCTCCTTTAAATTTTACAGCTGAGCAATGTTGATATACTTTGTCCATTTTTCCTATATCAGCTGTAGTGAGAGAGTCATTTTTGTTGTAGAGCAATCCTTTTCTATTGCAGTGTTCTATTTCATGGTGTCTCAAAGCAGTCATTCGTTGTCTAGCTGCCTCGTTTTCTGTCAATTGCTGGGGCAAAGTCATACTCTCTCTCCATGCAGCCTCTCGTTGTTGCCCTTGGTATAGGCGAAAGCTTCGTTGGGTTTCCGATTCATTCTGATGTCGTTGAGCCACTCTCAACTGACCTTGTGTACGTCTACTTACCTCATATAGTTCATTCGATCGTAATATTGCTTCTCTTTCCAGTGCATATCTTTGCCTTTCTTGAATTTCATCTTGTGATGAATTTAACCGCCTTACAGCATGTCTAGTTCTGTTAGCTTCACGTTGGGTTTCTCTTTCCAAATCTGACAGTCTTGCTCTCCTTTCTCTTTGACGTATCCTGTTAAGTTCTAGACGTCTTTCTCTATCAGAATTGTTTTCATTGGAGCGAATTGCAGCAACTCTTAGTCTATTAGCTTCCAATCTTTCCATTCTTTCTTCCTCACTTTCGTTTCTACTTCGTTTGGGTGGCATAATTTCGGTTTTAAACGGAATTGTTTAACGATATTAATGATTGTAAATTAATTAAGCGTAAAGGAAATGTATACTAACTGAAATGGACGAACTATAAATAATATTTCTGAATAGTACAATTATAAACAATTATATTGTACCTATTTACTATGCCTCCCCACGGGACAGAGTTAGACACCAGGGTCGTTTTTTAACGTGGAGAAAAGGTACAAAAATAAAAATTGTCTCAGTCGTGAAGGATTTCTCCTCCACCGAAAGAGAACAAGAAAATGAAGTGCAGCATCTGAGGAACAGATACTACACTTTGATCTTGACCAAAAGGAATGAATAAAAGCGACCTACGTGTGACTCATTACTTCCGGGTGTAAACGTCACAGTCTAAAAGTAATAATTAAAAAAAAAAAGTAAATGTAAAATAAATGTGATACCAACTTAGGTTAACTAAGTAAACAGTACAATTAAAACAGTTCTATTAAAACAAATAATTACTAAGATCTAGGTAATTGTTAGTCTCATTGTTATGGTTTTAAAGAAAAAAATGTGTAAAAAAAGTTCTGCTTTTGTGAGTACGTGTATTTCTTTTAAATTACATAACCTTTTTATTTTATTATTTATATCTCTTTTAAATTTATATATTTTGTTAGTAAACTGGAAGAAATTCAGTTGAATAAAACCTTGTTCGTGTTCTTTACGTTAAACTCATATTTTTATAAAAGGTTCATCCGGTTTAAAGAAAGCACTAAGTTTAAATAAGACTGGAAATAACTAATTCAATATATAAATAGAAAAATGAAATAAATATAAGCTTTAAGTCTTAAGATAGTAATAATCAAAATGTAATAAATTATTTGTAGTTCAAATCTATGATAAGACAGGCTTTCGAAATAGGCTCGACCAGAAAGATTAAATTGGAACGAAATTATAATCTCCGTGCCATTTTCAAAACAACCCCACAAAAGTAACGGTATCCTGCAGTTGGTTAAATGACAATGGTTGTAAGAAAAATGTAAAAGAAAATTCGCTTATCTGTTTATTTTGAACTGTTTTATTTAATTAAAAAAAAATTGGCTATAACTGGAAGAGAGCGTTATGTTTTGGGGGTTGTTTAAAAAATAGAATGGAAATAAAGTTAGTTCCGTTTTAATTGTCTTTAATTGCGGCAAGCGCTAACAAAATCGAAAAATCACTGTTTACATTCGAAATGTTAACTTTTATAGGTTTACAGGTTTGCTGACAAGGCTGGGGGTGTTTAATACAATTATTTTACTAAATTGATTTTTTTCATTTAAAAATAAAATTATTTCTTTTTTAAAATTACGATAGTTGAATTGTATTCTTTCAATTATATTGGCAAGTAAAATATAAACGATTAAAACGGAACGAAATTGAAATTTCCATTACATTTTCAATACAATCCCAAAACATAAAGCTTTCCTCGCCAATGAATTGTTTTGATAATATACGTAAAGTGAAATAAATCGAATATAAAATTAAATGAAAATATATTAAATAATTAAATGTTAAATAGATTTTGTAAATAGTACAGTTGAAATGATTAGAATATTTCCAATATGTAATAAGGTCGAGGTAATTAGTTAAAGAGATTTAATATAATGTGATATGCAAATGAGCATAAGTCATTCGATATGGGGGTCGTTTGTAGACTAGTATATAAAGAAATTAGGCATAGATTCTTATGTCTCCTATAACAGAAACATCCTAAAATGGGTTCTAATGTTTCTCTACCAGGAGAGATCTACCCTCTTACCTCCTTTATATTTCGTTGATGATGGAGAGCTGTACACACAGACAGAAACACACGAACCCTATTACTTTATAAAAATATATATATATATATATATATATATATATATATATATATATATATATATATATTAGGTACCTCCAACGCGCGCCACAGTTTTACCCCCCCCCGTATGTAAAACGATGTAACTGTACTTCATCATCCTAACATTTTTACCATCAAAAGAAGAAGCTTCAAATAAACTGCTAATATTTTTTACAAATTTTTGACACCATACAAAAATAAAGAAAATGTGAGACAAAAATCGTGTTTACATTATCGACGCTTTAAAACAACGTTCCTATGCAGTGACGTTTTTTAATCCGTTGACACACCCATGTTTTAAAAATCTAGTTAAAATCAAATAATAATCATATTTTCCTGAAACTTTCGATATTTATTCATTATTAAATAAACTTACATAATAAAAAATAGGTTTCGATAAATATATTAGAGGAAATATCTTATTTTAGGTGTTCTGCCCCTCCCCATATTTCATGTTACGAAAAGTAAAAAAATAAATGTAGGTCGATGAAAATTTGAACTCTTAAGATAATAAAAATTACAAAAGCAAAATCGACTAAAAAAAATTCGTTTGGATTTTATTATTTCAAATCAAAGAGGTGATAATCAAAATTTGCGCTTTTTTCCCCTAAAAAATGTACGGATGCCAATATTTTAGGCACATGCATCAACAAAATAGGTTAAAATTAATTGTATCGTCTGTGTAGTTCGTTATTAGAAATGTATTTGTTTTATAAAACGTAAGCCTTATATTGTTTTTCATCCATTTTTTATTGTGCACTTTATTTATTCATAAAGTTTTGCATAAATGATCTTCCATAGAAATTGACCCAAACACACGAAATGATGACGTTACTACTTATTGTCTATAATGATGACGTTTGACACAACGGTTTGAAGGTACCTAATATATATTTTGCCTACAAACCCCCTTTTTTATTAGTGGGACAAATATATTTAAAATAATCAAGCGAAATTGCGCAAAATATATTGTATTATTTGGATTCATAAGACTACTGTTTTCATCTTCAGTGTGATTTTGATACCGGTTCAGTCGATGTAACCTCTGGCCTTATATTGGTGTGTCTTTCGAACTCAGGAATTTGGACGGAATTTCGAGCAGAACCCTTTATTTACTATACGGGGGTAGCATGCTCTTGTTCCGCAGCCATGACTGGATAGATGTCCTATAAGTAATAACTATTCAGAGAGCATGACATCAACTGCAAGAAATCTGAACCAAACACAAAACGACACCAGTAAGAAACTCACCATAGTGTGTATACCATATATGAAGGATCTGCCTGAAAAACTTAAACGAATATGTAATTCATATGACATCAGGACTGTGACTGTGTTCCGGAGTGATTGAACTCTCTGGAAACAGCCTGTGAGAGTCAAGCCCCCTACATAAAAATCATGATTAAGAATTGTGTATATGAAATCCCATGTAAATATGGAAAAGGTGAGACATGTCATACACGGTTAGAAGAACATCAGAAAGCTGTAGTACGTGGAAAGATTATAAAAGTCAGGTATAGCTGACCATATTTGGAAGGAAAAGGGAAACCATCTACCATTAAGGGACGAAGTAAAAATCATAGACAGAGAAGGACGGTGGAGAGTAAGATGACTCAAAGAAGCAGCATATATGCTAGGGAGTAACTATTTACTAAGTAGACCTACTTTAGAATTTAATACGATATGGAAGCCACTAATTATAAACAATAGATAACATATACAAGCAGTAAGCAGATCCTAACTTGCCCTATATGTGCTTTCTGGTTGCACTCGTTCACACTACTGCGTTTATATTTACTCTCTATCGCTCCCACAACCGCGGAGTTACTATCTTTAAAAGCATATCTGAGAAAATTGACCAAGTCCTATCTGCTTATCCTTCATTCACGTATGTGGAGACTTCAATGTTCACAATGTGGAATGGTTAACCTACTCAAGCAAAACTGATGATGAGGGGAGGTTCTGCCACGATTTCTCCATTACTTATGACCTCACTCAGATTGTTCACGAACCCATCCATGTGCCAAACTCTGACGGCCAGTATGTAAGACCTTTTTCTCACAACTTGCCCTGAACTATGTTAAATTTCCGTTCTGCCCCTCACTTGGATCTTCCAGCCACTCTGTTGCATCAATTAAGATAAAAATGAAATGTAAAAAATCTTCAGACGTACCTCCCCATCGTACAGTATATTGATACTCTATGACAGATTGGGATAGCTTCAATACATTTATATCAGATCTACCTCTGTGTTCCATGTTTTAAAAAAGATGTGTCCTCTATAGCACCAGACCTGACAAAATGATTAATTGTAAGTATTAACTGTTTCATACCCTCGAAAAAGTTCCAGCAAAAACCTAACAGCCAGCCGTGATTCTCTCCAGAATGTGTTACTGCCATTGAGCACAGAAATCACTTTTTCCATTGCTTAATAGATGTACTGAGACTAAAGCTACTTTCAGAACTGTCAGCAACCACTGTGAGAAAGTAATAAAGTACGCAAGAGAGTTGTATGTTCAGTCCCTCAAGTCCAAAGTAGCTGAGTAGCGGCTTGGTTCCCACGTTTTTGGCAAATAGCAAACAGAACCCTGAACAGAAACGTGTGCTCTATCCCAACTATCATCAATGGACCTGAGGTAATCTCGTCACTATCAGATAAAGCTAAACTCTTTTCCAAGAACTTTGCAGCTAATTCTACCCTTTGCGATCAAGGCCACCAACCCCCAATATTTCGTCCTGTATCAGAAAACACGCTATGTGATATACAAATATCTGTATGTGATGTTGCCAAGCTAATCAAAAACCTTGATTCCAGTAAAGCAACCAGCCCTGACGGTATTCCAATTATAGTATTCAAAAAACTTTAACCAGAACTAGCGCCCATACTTACAAAACTGTTCAAACGTTGTCTTTAGGAGAATCGCTTCCTATCACCCTGGAAAATCTCATCAGTATGCCCTGTATTTAAGAATACAGGTTATCGGTCATCTCCCTCTCAGTACAGTCTCCTGTGTGTCATGAGTAAGTTGCTGGAATGTGTTAAATAGAGAAGTAATCAACCATCTCAGCAAAAATAACCTTCTTAGTGACACTCAATATGGTTTCCGTTCTGCTAGATCTACAGCAGATTTGCTTATAGTTATATCTCATAGGATTAGTGAATCCCTCGACGAAGGTTACCTTTCTAGTGCAATTGCTCTTGACATATCAAAAGCCTTTGATAGGGTATGGCATAAAGGTTTACTTCACAAGATCTCCAGCTATAGTATAGCTGGAAATGTCTACTCAATTATCAAATCATTTCTCTCTGATAGGTTCATAAGAGTAGTAGTGGCAGAAATCAGAATCTCACAGTATTAATGCTGGAGTCCCTCAGGATTCCATCCTGGGCCCAACTCTTTCCCTGATCTACATTAATGATCTTCCAAATCTCATCCTTACATCATTTGTAGGCATTAATGCTGATGACACTACCATCTATGGTAGCACATCTAAGACCGTAAACGACCAAGTTCTCTCTGATTCTCTCTCCTCAGATCTTGAGCAAATGGTACAATGGGGAAAGGAGTGGCTGGTTACTTTTAAGGCATCTAAAACCAAGCTTCTCTCTTTACATCATCAACGCTTTGATCCCTATCTGGCATCAATTGAAATGAATGGCTCTCGTCTTGGGGAGGCCTCATGTTTTGACAAGCTTCTGGGCTTGACCTTTACTTCTGATCTGAAATGGAACACATACATCAAAGCCGTTGGAAAAATGGTGGGATCCTTCTATAGATCTAGTAGATATGTCACTGCTGATGCAATTCTCTTTCTATATAAGAGCTAAGTACGCCCAAGGATCGAGCACTGTTGCCACAGGAACTGCTAGAAAGGACTTGATAGAGTTTAAAATAGACTTTGTAGCTTCGTAGATGTCCTTTTTCCTCTGCAACCTCTATTTCACAGAGATGTAGCGAGTTTGTCTTTGTTTTATCGTTATTTTCATGGCGAATGTTCGACTGAGCTTCAATCTATGGTTCCCCCTCGCCAAACTTTCACAAGAAACACTCGTCGAGCTGAAAACACTATCAATAATTCCCCTACTTTTATCTGTGTCTAAACCTAAACATAGATTCCATAAACAAAGCTTTTTTCTAAGAACTGCACGCCTATTGAATTGTCTTCCGTTTTCCTGCTTTCAAGCTGACTACAATATGGTTGCCTTCAAGTACAATGTAAACAAGTTCTTGATAAGCCGTTTCCATTAAGTTAACAAATTTACTGAATTTCCATTACTGACAATTACTATATTGTCCAATTGACTAATGTTCACTCTTTAATCCTTATCCTCGAGTGGCCCCTGAGCCGTGATAAGTAATGATGCCTATGTAAAAAAACATTAACATATACAGATAGATATCCGTTAATATATAGTAATAATTAGTAATAAATAGTGGTATCTACAAATAGAAATAAAATAGGTTTAAGGCTCCTAAACTTCGAACCAGAATTGTCTGTTAGAGTACTTGGCAAAATCAATTGTAAAAAGTGATATTCTCCTGAAGTTTAGGGTTCAATCTTCAGTGTGGGCGACCGAAAAATGCAATTGCGAATTACTTAGGAGGAAATAAAAGATTCAACTCGAAATTCCATCCAAATTCCTGAGTTCGACAAGATATACATGAAGAAGGTCGCAAGTTACATCGACTAAAACATTGTGAAAATCTCATTCAACATGACAACAGTAGTCGAATAAACCCAACTAATACGAATAACGAATCCTCATCACAAAATTCAGAAATGTCAAAAAAGAACAAAAACAACTGCGCATGTACCAGATTTTAAGGTTGAAAATCCGAATTTTGAATGCATTTTTCATCTTTTGTGTGAAATTCGTTGAATATGCTAATAATTATTATCTTTCAGATTAGCAATATATATATATATATATATATATATATTTCATTATTTTTGAAAAATAAATTAAAAATTTCCTAATATTGCTAATATACCATTAAATAGGAAAAGCTTGGAAGAATCGATACAAAAAACAGAAAAAATCGATAAATATCTGCACATTTTGTTAAATATACAATAATTTCTTTTGGCAATTTTTTGTTGATTAACCTAAGCTGGCCAAACTAGATGTAGGAGTTGTCATCCACAAACAGTGCTGTTTCGTTTTATCACAACTCATCGGTGTGGCTAGACATACACCTTTCCCCAGCCATGGATCGAAAATAGAACCATGGCGTTGACAGTCAACAGCTCTAACCGTCACACCACGGATAAGTGCCGTAAATATTTCTTCTCGAGTGTGCATTAAATCCACACCTGCCCGTCACAGACAGTGCTCAAACCATCATTTGTTTATAAGCAAATAAATAGTGGGTTTCGCTAAATTGCTTAAAATATGCGTTGGGTGAAAATATATTTACAAAGTGCTCAACCCAAACAGGGGGGGTAATTACTATATATATATATATATATATATATATATATATATATATATATATATATATATATATATAGCGTTTATGAAAAAAGAATTAAAGGCTTGCTTCACTTACTCGTAAAATCAAATATATGGCAAAATATAGTTTATTTAGTCCTATCCAGGCCTCCATAGTTAACTTTTAACTATCATTATCTTTTTTTTTAATTTCACTAGATAAATCTATAAAGTGATATAAAAATTTTTGAATGTATTAGAAATTCAGGTATTTATAATATTTTTTGCATATTCTTATAACAAATCATTCTAAATATTATTTAGAAGAAAAAAATATTTGGTTCAAAAACGTTTTTTTTTTTTTTTAAATATTTTAATGTTTTAGCGATTGAGACAAAAATGAATGGTGTGGTTTTGGGAAAATTTTTAAAGTAAAATATGTTTTAAATAATTAGTCGAAACTAAGCAAAATATATTGTATTGTGGAGAGAGTGATGATTGTAAATAAAACAAACACACACACACACACACACACACAAAAAAAAACAAAAAAAAAAACTGCGCATGTATCAGATTTTAAGGTTGAAAATCCGAATTTGAAATTCAGGTACTTATAAAATTTTTTGCATATTTTTATAACAAATCGTCCTAAATCTTATTTAGATGAAAAAAAAAATTAATTGGTTTAAAAACCTTTTTAAAAACATTTAAATGTTTTATTGATCGAGACAAGTATTGTGATGAATGGTAATGGTGTGCTTTGGGAAGTTTTTAAAGTTAAAAGTCTATTTAAAATAGCAGAAAGAATTCTATCTTTTTCTGCTTTTGGTAAAATTCAGGCTTTTATCTTTCTGTTAAAAAACTTGCTCAAGACTAATGAATTTTGAATTTGTTTTAAAAACATTTGCTTATTTATGCAAATTTTGCCATGTTTTGTATTTCGCCAATTCATATCAAAACTTTATTGAATTATAAGTGGTCTAGTTAGGATATTAAAAAAAAATATATAGAATAACTGCCATCATGTGCACGACTTTTAACACGTCTCGTATTTTTAGTGTTGACCACCTCCTAGTCTTCTCGGCTTTGGTCTTTTTAAAACTGCCGATTCGTTTTTATACAAATTAATGCATATCTAATTACACGTTCCCATGATACTTATGGATCATCTTGCATTATGGCCAAGGCTTCCAGGCATAGCTAGCCCACACTACATGGCTAGATACAGTCAGTAGTCAATACTCAGTTAGCAATCACTACATGGCTAGACACAGCTAGCATTCACTACCCGGCCAGTCACAGCAGCCAGCACTCACTACACGACTAGAGAGTTAGAATTCAAACGTGGCTCTAATTGTTTTTTTTTTAAATTTCACTCCTCGGCTCTAATTGTTTTTAATTTTCACTCCTCGGCTCTAATTGTTTTTTTTTTTTTAATTTCTCATTTAAAAGCGACGACTTATTTCATAAAAGTTAACTAAATCGCATTTTAACTACTTCAATTAACAGTGACGACGTTTTTCATAAAAGCCAAGCGAATCGCATTTTAAGCTCTTTATTTAACAGCAAGGAATCTTTTTATAAAATCCAAGTAAATCGTTTTTTTTATATTCTTCAGAAGGTGAGGACGATATTTCGAAAAAATCCGACTTGAATCGTATATTTTTCTTCTGCATAACTTGGCGTCGCCACCTGTAACGGATTTCTTCTCGCAATTTAAACCCCTTAATTTCTTGTCGAAATAAGCTTGTGGTTAAATTAGAATTAAAAAATATATATTAAAAATAACTCTTATGTTTTGTGCCTCCCCCATCCTCTTGCTTTTGTCTTTTTAAAATTTCTTTTTAAGTTTGCTGATTCGTTGATATGCAAATTAATGCATATCAACTCCTGTCGAAATAGACGAAACCATTTTATTTTCTCATGAGAAATACAACCCAAATACATATCTAGCCACTGGGTGTTTGGAGCAGTATAACAAAAATCTGGTCACTGTTGTGCCATGGAGGTGGCGGACAAACAACATAGATACGCTGATGCCGCTAATCCATCAGTGGATTCTGCCAGGTTCTCAAATCATTTGTAATTTGAGGCGGAGGCGCATAGGTGTGTATTTCCGAGATGGACTCTGTTCATTTACATGCACCATATTGAAGTACATGAACAACACTAAAATGAGTTCACTGTGAATTCCTAGCTGATTGAAAATTTTGTCGCCAGTTTGGTACATCGAAAAATCTTTTCCTCATGTTTTCAGGAATTTAGGTGAAGAAAGAGAGTGGGGCCTAATAAAATTGGCGAAATGCTATGTCGCATAGCACTCAGTAATTCTAATTTGTGAATAGTTCGTTTGAAATAATTACACTACACTTTCGCTTGTTATTTCATTTTTTATTTTTTATCTCATCTTATTCCTGAAATTATCGAAAAGGAAGTTGCAATTATTTTTTTAAATAAATGTTATTCTTAGCAAAGACTAAAAATTAAAAATATATCCCAAATAATAAAAAATATATCCCAAAAATTATAATTTAAATTACACAAATGAACAACTCTCGAGATGAACCTACTTAATAAAAAACATGTGACAACTTCCTTTTCGTTTGCAAGGTTTTCTTTGTTTTATACGAATTATCTTTAAATGGTTTTGGTAAAATTATCTGAAAAAGAAAAGATGCAAAAAGTCGGTTTTATTTATTTATTTATTTTTGCGTCAAAACTATTAAAATGCGTTTCGTTTCAGATATCCACATTTCACAACTTTAAGTTTCCAAGTGACGTCAGCATTTTCTATTCAACATTTGATAGTCAAGGTGAAATGAGATAATACAAAACATGACATTTGTGCATTTTAACCGTACAAAACAAATTGTTTTCATTTCAATAGAGTTCTATACGGTTACTAAAATTATTTATTTATTACTTGGTAAATTGTTTTCATTTCAATAGAGTTCTATACGGTTACTAAAATTATTTATTTATTACTTGGTAAATTGTTTTCATTTCAATAGAGTTCTATACGGTTACTAAAATTATTTCTTGTTAAGAATAGCTTCCTAAATTTGCTTGCTTTAAACTGTAGTGTTAAACTGTAGTTTTAAACTGCATGAATGCATAAAAGATGGGACGATCAATCTCTTTGTGAATACTGCGGGAAAAATTATTATTTTCTTTATCGCAATATTTGCTGCTTATTCACATTGGCATCAAAAACAGCCATTAAATGTAAATTCTAAAAATGTATGTATGACGTACGTAATTTTGGTCAAGTAATTTGGTCAAGTAATTGTTATTTTTATTCAAGCAAATCGAATTTGGTCAAATAATTGTTATTTTTATTCAAGCAAATCGAATTTGGTCAAGTAATTGTTATTTTTATCCAAGCAAACCGAATTTGGTCAAGTAATTGTTATTTTTATTCAAGCAAACCGAATTTGGTCAAGTAATTGTTATTTTTATTCAAGCAAATCGAATTTGGTCAAATAATTGTTATTTTTATTCAAGCAAACCGAATTTGGTCAAGTAATTGTTATTTTTATCCAAGCAAACCGAATTTGGTCAAGTAATTGTTATTTTTATTCAAGCAAATCGAATTTGGTCAAATAATTGTTATTTTTATTCAAGCGAACCGAATTTGGTCAAGTAATTGTTATTTTTATTCAAGCAAACCGAATTTGGTCAAGTAATTGTTATTTTTATTCAAGCAAATCGAATTTGATCAAATAATTGTTATTTTTATTCAAGCAAACCGAATTTGGTCAAGTAATTGTTATTTTTATTCAAGCAAATCGAATTTGGTCAAATAATTGTTATTTTTATCCAAGCAAACCGAATTTGGTCAAGTAATTGTTATTTTTATCCAAGCAAACCGAATTTGGTCAAATAATTGTTATTTTTATTCAAGCAAATCGAATTTGGTCAAATAATTGTTATTTTTATTCAAGCAAATCGAATTTGGTCAAATAATTGTTATTTTTATTCAAGCAAATCAAATTTTATGACTAAGCAAATCATGGTGTTTACGACTAAGCGAGTCATGGTGTTTCATCGACCATGATTAAATCTAATAAAATAAAGAACAGGGCACTTTGAAATCAATGTGTTGAGCCGAAAAAGCAGCCATATTTTCAGTGCAGATTAGTAGTAAAATCACAAAAAAATTGTATTTTTTTATTTTATTTTCAAAAATAAAATTACTTGATCGATTTATGTGAGTTTCGGAATATAATTTATTCTCTAACAGGTACGCATAGCATAGACTTTTCTGGATTTTCTTTACTTTTAATTGCCGTCATAAGGGCCAATCTGAATACCAACCCAATATTTTTTAACAGTTTACTTGTGATTCGTCTTTTCATATAATACATAGGTTTGTTTAGCGTTTACATAATCACTATGTCAAACTATAAAAGCCTAATTAATTTTTTATGACTGCTACAGTACTTATGGCGACAGATTTAGAAAGGTATACCATAAGTACTGTAGCAGTCATAAGTACTGTAGCAGTCATAAAAAATTAATTTTCACTCGTTAGTCAATGCGATTCAGCCACACACTGACCAATCAAATGGCAGAGCGTAATGATTCCACCTGTCCTCTAAGGAACTGTTTTCAATCTCATTTGGTAATCACAGAAAAGGATTATGTCAGATTGACACAAAATTTTTAATTGCTGCAATTTATAAGAATTTATTCTTCACTGAGTGAGGAGAGAAAATATAAACTATAGTGGCAAAACAGATACTACACTTTAACATTAATTTTATTTTGCAAGTAAAACATAACTAAATCCGGAAAAAAAGATATTGTAAAGTCCACCAATATTTTACAACGAGAAAAGAAAAAAAATAATGATTGAATTTACAGAAAACTCTTTTGAAAATATCAAGTTTTAAATGACTGAAATAGGATATCACCCTGTTTTGGCGATTTTAAATTGTTCTAGATTAGTAATGAAATATTATAAACTCATGTAGGGGTGTAAAATGTAAGAGTAATATACTTTACAATAATATGAATTGTTTATAATATTATTTATTGTATGCATTCACATTCAATGCAATAGATTTCTTTCAAACACACATACATAAAAGGTTATAGTGCTTTTCACAAGAAGCACATATTTTACAATGATTCTTTGTTTTAATTAACTTATTTTGTTTTTGCTGGGCTTTGGCTTTCTTCTGAATGCCAGAAATTAATTCACTATTTCAGATTTTAACGTTATTTTGAATGCGATTGTTTGCATTTCTCTTGCCCTTAGTTCATCGAGTATATTTTGCTAAGTAGCTTTTGAAATTTTTTCTCATGAGTCTGGTGACTTTTATATAATCTAGAATGATAGTGATCTTAAGATTCCAGTTTCCTTTCATATCGTAAATAAAGGTTTGTCATTTTGTTAGTGCCTCCGTCTCAGCTCTGGCAAGGCCAGCATCATTGGTGGCATTTACTTAAACGATGGTTACTCGTTTATTCTTTTGTCCTATATCAATTCATCAAACTTAGCAACCCTGTTTTTCTAAGGAATTTCAGTCATAAGGGATGATGTATAATTTCTATCTGTTACCATCATTTTCTGCTGGATACAAATTTACATTATGCCAGAGCCTTTTTTATGTATATATTCATGTGGTTGTTGATCCAGGAAATATTTGGCCCATTCTTCCAGCTTTCTGCATCTTGGTGAATTGTTTCTGACATTTCTGCATTATTTCCATTGTGGATTTGTTTTCGGATTCTGTTTTATTTGTAAGACTGTCTTGTCCAAAATGTTTACCAGTTGTGTGATGGAGGTGGCTTTACTGCCTCTTGGTTTTAATGTTCATATACGAATCTAACTTTTTATGACAATGTTGACGCAGTGTTAGTTCTCAATTTCTGAGATGCCACGTGCTTCTCTTGTAAGATATAGAGTTGGTTTACACTGATTTCTATACATTACTTTGTACAACGTCAGCATTTTTCAAGTTCTTGTGTCTAACTTGTTCATGTTCAATTTGTGGCCAGTCAATCATGCCATTGCTGTATGTCTCTATTAGCATGCCAAGCTCGTTAAAGGCAATTTTTTGGTTTTATTTCTTACCAATATGTTTTTGCATATGTTGCAACATATTCTGTTTCCGTGTAAAAGAAGATCCACATACTTCACAAGAATATGGCTTCTCTCCAGTATGTGTCCTCATATGTAGCAACATAGTTTGTTTCCGCGTAAAAAAATAGCCACATACTTCACAAGAATATGGTTTCTCTCCAGTATGGGTTCGTATATGTTGCAACATACTATGTTTTAGTGCAAAAGCAGAACTACATATTTCACAAACATATGGTTTCTCTCCAGTATGAGTCCTTGTATGTCGTACCATATGTTCCTTCTGTGCAAAAGAGGAGCCACATACTTCACAAGAATATGGTTTTTCTCCACTATGTGTTCGCACATGTCGTAGCATATTTTTTTTCTCTGCAAAAGCATAGTTACATATCTTACAAGAATATGGTCTTTCCCCAGTATGGGTTCGCATATGTCTTAGCATATGTTGTTTCCTTGCAAAAGAATAGCCACATACTTCACAAGGATACGGTTTCTCTCCAGTATGTGTTCGCATATGTTCCAACATATGTGGTTTTTGTGCAAAAGAAGCATCACATACTTCACAAGAATATGGTTTCTCTCCAGTATGTGTTCGAATATGTTGCAACATATGTTTTTTCTTTGCAAATGAGGAGTCACATACTTCACAATGATATAGTTTCTTTTCAGTATGTGTTTTCATATGTACCAGCATAACATGTTTTTGTGGAAACGAAGACTCACATACGACACAAGAATATGCTCTCTCTTCACTATGCGATTTATTGTTCATTTTTTAATTTAAATATTTGTTTCACTATATTTTCTTTCTATGACGGAAAAAATTGATGTTCTTTTTACATATTTCTATTTGAAATGTACACGTATGATGCTTGTATTTTTCTTATGTTACAATAAAATATTGTTTTAATTATAATTTATACCCTATGTGAATAAAATAAATAATAAACCATTACCAAATAAAATATAGAGATGCTTAGTATTCATTAAAATATAGAAAATTTTATATTTCAATGGATTATTAAAAAAACTTACGATATTTACATAATCAATCTATGATTCACTTTTCATTTTAGGAAGAATGTCTTCCTTTTCTATCATTTTGGATGCTTAACATTTTGCATTCATTAAAAGTGCATGTGTGCATTAGTCATACATGTCCATAGGTACATTAGAACTTGCTGTATAAATATTCCACACTAAAGAAGAGTAGAAATAGCAACAGAATGTTTTTCTTTTCAATATATTATGAAATGGGATTTATGTAGTTAAAAATGGTGTGATTTCTTTTGTTCCAGGATTTCAACTTTATATAATTTGCGTTTGCTTTTCTTTGTATTCAGTGTTGGATATTCTGGAAAATTGATAAAAAGAATTAAAAGAAAACTTCAGAAAAAAATATACTTACTTTATACTTTGTGCAAACAAATTTATTTTAAAAGATATAAAGATCTAGACTTTATTTTGTCAATGTAATATCATTCCTAGGCTTCAGCATTCTTACATAATAGAAAAATTAAATTTACACCTTATTTAAGGAGTCATCAAATCTATTATTCATAAAAATCAAGATATACTTATGATATTTGTATCAGTACTTACGTATTAATAAAAGTACTAAGTTCTTTTTAATGTAATTATTAAGAGTATATCTAAGTTTTCCTACTTAGAAGATCAGACCATAAGTACTGTCTAGCAGAACCACCAAGGTAAAGACATTGAAATGTACACAAGCCTCATGTAGTTTCATGCTAAGAACACTAACTTTGACATTTGTGTTGTATGCAGAATTACCAGATTATTACTTCAAAACTGTAGCAAGGCCGACTCAGATACTTCAATTATATATATATATATATATATATATATATATATATATATATATATATATATATATATATATATAGAGAGAGAGAGAGAGAGAGAGAGAGAGAGAGAGAGAGAAATGTTTGTTTTTGTTTTAGTGATATGTTTTGAATGGATTCACTTATTTACGAAAGTGCATTTTTACCTAAATGCAAGTTGGGGAAATTTTTCCCTTTAACCAATTTGGTACCCCCACATGGGGAGCGGTATATATATTATTTTTAAAATATAATTATCCACTGACATGTGTTTCATCATCTACGACTCATCAGAGTATGCTTTCATAGGACATGTCAGTGCCGACATAGGATTTGAAAAAAACTTAGAAGTTTAGAAAAATGTCTAAGAATTAATTATTTGAAAGGATCTGACAAGTTGAAAAAGAAAAGAAAATAATGAAAACGTTAAAAATATTTACAGAAAGTGAATTATTTTTTCAGCATTTCCATTTTTACCCAAAATATGGATAATCTAAAAATACTTGCCACTGTCTTGTTAGTACTTAGAAAAGCAATTGTCAATACAAAGTAGTGTCATTTGTATTTCCACGTGGATACAGTCGTAAAATAAAACTAGTTTCAAAATTAACAAAAGCCACTTTACAACAGCGATTCCAATAATTCTAACAATTAAAACAACAAAACAATTTCAACAAAAATTAACACAAAACAAACAATTTCAACAAAAATTAACAAAAAAAACAAACAATTTCAACAAAAATTAACAAAAAAAAAACAATTTCAACAAAAATTAACAATACAAAACAATTTCAACAAAAATTAACAAAAAAAACAAACAATTTCAACAAAAATTTACAATACAAAACAATTTCAACAAAAATTAACACAAAAAACAAGCATAACAGCAAAGGCATTACGAACAGGGGATGTTTTATAACTCAAAAAGAGAATGAACTTTGATTTACATAATACATTTGGTATTATGAAGTAGTGACCTTTCTGATAATGATCAAGCTCAATGTTTCTTAACTTAAGGGGGAGATAATGCCTAGTAGAAAACTACTTGGTTACTTGGTCTTTTGGCTAGTGTAGTGTTTGTTCTGATGCTGTGCTTCACTTTTGTTCTGAATTAGTGGAGAAGTTCTTTATGAATGAGAAAATTATTTTTGTTCCTATCAAAAGTTTGCCTTTTTAGGGAGCTGGATTTCCTTCATATTAAAAACCGAATTTGTTTACACCTCTGCACTCGTGGGGAGGAATGTAAAGAAAAAAACAACAAAAAAAGTACAGAATCGTTAAAACATAGCCTACCCTACCGATATTAAGAATGGCTTTCTTAATAACTTTATTATTTCAGCATAATCCGTATTCCGTATGTCAGTTCTTATTAATAAATTGTTAGGTGAAAGTACAAAATAATTTTTAAAAACTTCCCTCCCTATATTAAGATTGGCTTTCTAAATAAGGTTAATATTTCAACACGGTCTTTATTCCATATGTCAGTTTTTTTTATTTATAAAATTGTTAGGTGAAAGTACAGAATAGTTTACAAAAATACTTTCTCCATATTAAGAATAGCTAAGAACAGCACGGTCCGTATCCTGTGTGCCAATTTTTATTTTTTAAATTGTTAAGTTAAGGTACAGAATAGTTAAAAACATATCCTCCCCATATCAAGAATGGCTTTCTGAATAATAATGTTATTATTTCAGCACAGTCCATATTCCGAATGTCAGTTTTTCCTCCCCCCTCTTTTAAAAATATATATGAAATAAAATTTGAAATCGCAAATTGCTTTAACCATTTCCAGAACTGATTCCATCTCACCTCATCGCTTAAAAATAGATATAAAATAAAAAAGAATTGAGATCATAAACTGCTTCAGCCATTTCTGGGACTGACTCTATATCACCCCACCTTTCTCAAAAATAAATATGGAATAAAGGAATATTGAGATCCTAAACAACCTCAGCCATTTCTGGAGCTGAGCTCATATCCTCCCTGTATCATATAGACATATGTAAAAGAAAGTAATTTTGAGATCATAAATTACTTCAGCCATTTCTGGGCCTAACTCCGTATCCCTCCTTCCTTTAAAATATATATAAAATATTTTTGAGATCGTAAACTGCTTCAGTCATTTCCAGGATTGACTTCATATGTCTAGCCCTATTCTTAAAATATAGACTGTGTTGATTATTTTGTATTTTTGCTTAGTTTTGTTTTTTTAAGAAGGAGATAATGCCTTGTAGAAAACTATATTACTTGGTCTTTTTGCTAAGATCAAAGTGTAGTATCTGTCTGGTGCAGCATTTCAGTGACCTCATCTCTCCACCCATTTGTTCTTAAGGAGGAGATTATGCCTGATAAAAACAACTTGGTTACTTGGTCTTCATGACTGAGACATTTATTTTAAATTCTTGAGAAAATAAATAGTAAAAAACATATCCTACCCTCTCCATATATAGAATAGCTTTCTAAATAATAATGCTATTATTTTAACACGGTCTGTATTCTGTATGTCAGTTTCTTATTTAATAAATTTTAGGTGAAAGTACAGAATAGTTTAAAAAATACCGCCCCCTCCTCATATTAAGAATGGCTTTCTAAATGCTATTATTTCAGCACGGTTCATATTCCATATGTTATTTTCCACCCACTCACTCTTAAAAATATATATGAAATAAAATAAATATGAGATTGTGAAATAAAAGATAGATAACTACACTACGGTTGCACTCACATGGGCAGTTAAAATAATCTACAAAACATGCGTTTTAATAAAAAAACGAAATTCTTATGAAAATATTTTTAAATGTACACAATTAACATTTCAATTTTTCTCTAAAAAGATTAACATTAACTTGGTATCCGTTTCAAATTCAGTAATAATCTCTAATTACTGGTGAAGTCTCTTTACCAATATTTTCATTAAAATAAAATAAAAACTTTTGTAGAAATGTATGTACCTTAGTTCGAGTACGCATCGCCCATTGCTTCGATTTTATTGATACTTTGAAAATATAACTTATAAAAATAAATATAGCTTTAAAAGAATAAAAATAATAATATGGATACTGTGTAATGTGTGGAGTGCAAATCTTGATGCCTTTTTGAACTACATGTTTTGTCTAAGGTAATAAATAAAGAAGTTGCTTTTGATTATCCAATGAAAAATATTTATCTACTTTGAAAAACTACGTTTATGAGGAATAATTTTTTTGTTTTTAATAACAATAATTTAAATAAAGGAAATATTTAATTTTAATTTTTGTAATATGAAACATACTTAATAAAAAGACAACATTTTGTAATTAGAAAAATAGTTTGTTAATTTATTATCTCTTTAGATAAAACTCATAATTCAAATTAGTGGTCAAATGCTGTTTCTTTATTATAGTACTGCTCATTCAAAATTTCTTCAAAATAATTATAGTACTGCTCATTCAAAATTTCTTCAAAATAATTATAGTACTGCTCATTCAAAATTTCTTCAAAATAATTATAGTACTGCTAATTCACAATTTTTCAAAATAATTATAGTACTGCTAATTCACAATTTCTTCAAAATAATTATAGTACTGCTCATTCACAATTTCTTAAAAATAATTATAGTACTGCTCATTCAAAATTTCTTCAAAATAATTATAGTACTGCTCATTCAAAATTTCTTCAAAATAATTATAGTACTGCTCATTCAAAATTTCTTAAAAATAATTATAGTACTACTCATTCAAAATTTCTTAAAAATAATTATAGTACTGTTCATTCACAATTTCTTCAAAATAATTATAGTACTGCTCATTCAAAATTTCTTCAAAATAATTATAGTACTGCTCATTCAAAATTTCTTAAAAATAATTATAGTACTACTCATTCACAATTTCTTCCAAATAATTATAGTACTGCTCATTCACAATTTCTTCAAAATAATTATAGTACTGCTCATTCACAATTTCTTCAAAATAATTATAGTACTGCTCATTCACAATTTCTTCAAAATAATTATAGTACTACTCATTCAAAATATCTTAAAAATAATTATAGTACTACTCATTCACAATTTCTTCAAAATAATTATAGTACTGCTCATTCACAATTTCTTAAAAATAATTATAGTACTGTTCATTCACAATTTCTTCAAAATAATTATAGTACTGCTCATTCAAAATTTCTTCAAAATAATTATAGTACTGCTCATTCAAAATTTCTTCAAAATAATTATAGTACTGCTCATTCACAATTTCTTAAAAATAATTATAGTACTACTCATTCACAATTTCTTCAAAATAATTATAGTACTGCTCATTCACAATTTCTTCAAAATAATTATAGTACTGCTCATTCAAAATTTCTTCAAAATAATTATAGTACTACTCATTCAAAATTTCTTAAAAATAATTATACTACTGCTCATTCACAATTTCTTGCAAATAATTATAGTACTGCTCATTCATAATTTCTTAAAAATAATTATAGTACTGCTCATTAAAAATTTCTTCAAAATAACTATAGTACTGCTCATTCAAAATTTCTTCAAAATAACTATAGTACTACTCATTCACAATTTCTTCAAAATAACTATAGTACTGCTCATTCAAAATTTCTTCAAAATAATTATAGTACTACTCATTCACAATTTCTTCAAAATAACTATAGTACTGCTCATTCAAAATCTCTTCAAAATAATTATAGTACTGCTCATTCACAATTTCTTCAAAATAACTATAGTACTGCTCATTCAAAATTTCTTCAAAATAATTATAGTACTACTCATTCACAATTTCTTCAAAATAACTATAGTACTACTCATTCACAATTTCTTCAAAATAATTATAGTACTACTCATTCAAAATTTCTTCAAAATAATTATAGTACTGCTCATTCAAAATTTCTTCAAAATAATTATAGTACTGCTCATTCAAAATTTCTTCAAAATAATTATAGTACTGCTCATTCACAATTTCTTCAAAATAATCATAGTACTGCTCATTCACAATTTCTTTAAAATAATTATAGTACTACTCATTCACAATTTCTTCAAAATAATTATAGTACTGCTCATTCACAATTTCTTCAAAATAATTATAGTACTACTCATTCACAATTTCTTCAAAATAATTATAGTACTGCTCATTCAAAATTTCTTCAAAATAATTATAGTACTACTCATTCACAATTTCTTCAAAATAACTATAGTACTACTCATTCACAATTTCTTCAAAATAATTATAGTACTGCTCATTCACAATTTCTTCAAAATAATTATAGTACTACTCATTCACAATTTCTTCAAAATAATTATAGTACTGCTCATTCAAAATTTCTTCAAAATAATTATAGTACTGCTCATTCCAAATTTCTTCAAAATAATTATAGTACTGCTCATTCACAATTTCTTCAAAATAACTATAGTACTACTCATTCACAATTTCTTCAAAATAATTATAGTACTGCTCATTCACAATTTCTTCAAAATAATTATAGTACTACTCATTCACAATTTCTTCAAAATAATTATAGTACTGATCATTCAAAATTTCAAAATAATTATAGTACTACTCATTCACAATTTCTTCAAAATAATTATAGTACTGCTCATTCACAATTTCTTCAAAATAATTATAGTACTACTCATTCACAATTTCTTCAAAATAATTATAGTACTGCTCATTCAAAATTTCTTCAAAATAATTATAGTACTGCTCATTCAAAATTTCTCCAAAATAATTATAGTACTACTCATTCACAATTTCTTCAAAATAACTATAGTACTGCTCATTCACAATTTCTTCAAAATAATTATATTACTACTCATTCACAATTTCTTCAAAATAACTATAGTACTGCTCATTCAAAATTTCTTCAAAATAATTATAGTACTACTCATTCACAATTTCTTCGAAATAACTATAGTACTGCTCATTCAAAATTTCTTCAAAATAACTATAGTACTACTAATTCACAATTTCTTCAAAATAACTATAGTACTACTCATTCACAATTTCTTCAAAATAATTATAGTACTACTCATTCACAATTTCTTCAAAATAATTATAGTACTCCTCATTCAAAATTTCTTCAAAATAATTATAGTACTGCTCATTCTAAATATCTTCAAAATAATTATAGTACTGCTCATTCAAAATTTCTTCAAAATAATTATAGTACTGCTCATTCAAAATTGCTTCAAAATAATTATAGTACTGCTCATTCACAATTTCTTCAAAATAACTATAGTACTACTCATTCACAATTTCTTCAAAATAATTATAGTACTGCTCATTCACAATCTCTTCAAAATAATTATAGTCCTACTCATTCACAATTTCTTCAAAATAATTATAGTACTGCTCATTCCAAATTTCTTCAAAATAATTATAGTACTGCTCATTCCAAATTTCTTCAAAATAATTATAGTACTGCTCATTCACAATTTCTTCAAAATAACTATAGTACTGCTCATTCACAATTTCTTCAAAATAATTATAGTACTGCTCATTCACAATTTGTTCAAAATAATTATAGTACTACTCATTCACAATTTCTTCAAAATAATTATAGTACTGCTCATTCACAATTTCTTCAAAATAATTATAGTACTACTCATTCACAATTTCTTCAAAATAATTATAGTACTGCTCATTCAAAATTTCTTCAAAATAATTATAGTACTGCTCATTCCAAATTTCTTCAAAATAATTATGGTACTGCTCATTCACAATTTCTTCAAAATAACTATAGTACTACTCATTCACAATTTCTTCAAAATAATTATAGTACTACTCATTCACAATTTCTTCAAAATAATTATAGTACTGCTCATTCAAAATTTCTTCAAAATAATTATAGTACTGCTCATTCCAAATTTCTTCAAAATAATTATAGTACTGCTCATTCACAATTTCTTCAAAATAACTATAGTACTACTCATTCACAATTTCTTCAAAATAATTATAGTACTGCTCATTCACAATTTCTTCAAAATAATTATAGTACTACTCATTCACAATTTCTTCAAAATAATTATAGTACTGATCATTCAAAATTTCTTCAAAATAATTATAGTACTACTCATTCACAATTTCTTCAAAATAATTATAGTACTGCTCATTCACAATTTCTTCAAAATAATTATAGTACTACTCATTCACAATTTCTTCAAAATAATTATAGTACTGCTCATTCAAAATTTCTTCAAAATAATTATAGTACTGCTCATTCAAAATTTCTCCAAAATAATTATAGTACTACTCATTCACAATTTCTTCAAAATAACTATAGTACTGCTCATTCACAATTTCTTCAAAATAATTATATTACTACTCATTCACAATTTCTTCAAAATAACTATAGTACTGCTCATTCAAAATTTCTTCAAAATAATTATAGTACTACTCATTCACAATTTCTTCGAAATAACTATAGTACTGCTCATTCAAAATTTCTTCAAAATAACTATAGTACTACTAATTCACAATTTCTTCAAAATAACTATAGTACTACTCATTCACAATTTCTTCAAAATAATTATAGTACTACTCATTCACAATTTCTTCAAAATAATTATAGTACTCCTCATTCAAAATTTCTTCAAAATAATTATAGTACTGCTCATTCTAAATTTCTTCAAAATAATTATAGTACTGCTCATTCAAAATTTCTTCAAAATAATTATAGTACTGCTCATTCAAAATTGCTTCAAAATAATTATAGTACTGCTCATTCACAATTTCTTCAAAATAACTATAGTACTACTCATTCACAATTTCTTCAAAATAATTATAGTACTGCTCATTCACAATTTCTTCAAAATAATTATAGTACTACTCATTCACAATTTCTTCAAAATAATTATAGTACTGCTCATTCAAAATTTCTTCAAAATAATTATAGTACTGCTCATTCCAAATTTCTTCAAAATAATTATAGTACTGCTCATTCACAATTTCTTCAAAATAACTATAGTACTGCTCATTCACAATTTCTTCAAAATAATTATAGTACTGCTCATTCACAATTTGTTCAAAATAATTATAGTACTACTCATTCACAATTTCTTCAAAATAATTATAGTACTGCTCATTCACAATTTCTTCAAAATAATTATAGTACTACTCATTCACAATTTCTTCAAAATAATTATAGTACTGCTCATTCAAAATTTCTTCAAAATAATTATAGTACTGCTCATTCCAAATTTCTTCAAAATAATTATAGTACTGCTCATTCACAATTTCTTCAAAATAACTATAGTACTACTCATTCACAATTTCTTCAAAATAATTATAGTACTGCTCATTCACAATTTCTTCAAAATAATTATAGTACTACTCATTCACAATTTCTTCAAAATAATTATAGTACTGATCATTCAAAATTTCTTCAAAATAATTATAGTACTACTCATTCACAATTTCTTCAAAATAATTATAGTACTGCTCATTCACAATTTCTTCAAAATAATTATAGTACTACTCATTCACAATTTCTTCAAAATAATTATAGTACTGCTCATTCAAAATTTCTTCAAAATAATTATAGTACTGCTAATTCAAAATTTCTTCAAAATAATTATAGTACTACTCATTCACAATTTCTTAAAAATAACTATAGTACTGCTCATTCACAATTTCTTCAAAATAATTATATTACTACTCATTCACAATTTCTTCAAAATAACTATAGTACTGTCATTCAAAATTTCTTCAAAATAATTATAGTACTACTCATTCACAATTTCTTCGAAATAACTATAGTACTGCTCATTCAAAATTTCTTCAAAATAATTATAGTACTACTAATTCACAATTTCTTCAAAATAACTATAGTACTACTCATTCACAATTTCTTCAAAATAATTATAGTACTACTCATTCACAATTTCTTCAAAATAATTATAGTACTCCTCATTCAAAATTTCTTCAAAATAATTATAGTACTGCTAATTCTAAATTTCTTCAAAATAATTATAGTACTGCTCATTCAAAATTTCTTCAAAATAATTATAGTACTGCTCATTCAAAATTGCTTCAAAATAATTATAGTACTGCTCATTCACAATTTCTTCAAAATAATTATAGTACTACTCATTCACAATTTCTTCAAAATAATTATAGTACTGCTCATTCACAATTTCTTCAAAATAATTATAGTACTACTCATTCACAATTTCTTCAAAATAATTATAGTACTGCTCATTCAAAATTTCTTCAAAATAATTATAGTACTGCTCATTCCAAATTTCTTCAAAATAATTATAGTACTGCTCATTCACAATTTCTTCAAAATAACTATAGTACTGCTCATTCACAATTTCTTCAAAATAATTATAGTACTGCTCATTCACAATTTGTTCAAAATAATTATAGTACTACTCATTCACAATTTCTTCAAAATAATTATAGTACTGCTCATTCACAATTTCTTCAAAATAATTATAGTACTGCTCATTCAAAATTTCTTCAAAATAATTATAGTACTGCTCATTCACAATTTCTTAAAAATAATTATAGTACTACTCATTCACAATTTCTTCAAAATAATTATAGTACTGCTCATTCACAATTTCTTCAAAATAATTATAGTACTGCTCATTCAAAATTTCTTCAAAATAATTATAGTACTACTCATTCAAAATTTCTTTAAAATAATTATACTACTGCTCATTCACAATTTCTTCAAAATAATTATAGTACTGCTCATTCATAATTTCTTAAAAATAATTATAGTACTGCTCATTAAAAATTTCTTCAAAATAACTATAGTACTGCTCATTCAAAATTTCTTCAAAATAACTATAGTACTACTCATTCACAATTTCTTCAAAATAACTATAGTACTGCTCATTCAAAATTTCTTCAAAATAATTATAGTACTACTCATTCACAATTTCTTCAAAATAACTATAGTACTGCTCATTCAAAATCTCTTCAAAATAATTATAGTACTACTCATTAACAATTTCTTCAAAATAACTATAGTACTGCTCATTCAAAATTTCTTCAAAATAATTATAGTACTACTCATTCACAATTTCTTCAAAATAACTATAGTACTACTCATTCAAAATTTCTTCAAAATAATTATAGTACTACTCATTCAAAATTTCTTCAAAATAATTATAGTACTGCTCATTCAAAATTTCTTCAAAATAATTATATTACTGCTCATTCAAAATTTCTTCAAAATAATTATAGTACTGCTCATTCACAATTTCTTCAAAATAATCATAGTACTGCTCATTCACAATTTCTTTAAAATAATTATAGTACTGCTCATTCACAATTTCTTAAACATAATTATAGTACTGCTCATTAAAAATTTCTTCAAAATAACTATAGTACTGCTCATTCAAAATTACTTCAAAATAATTATAGTACTGCTCATTCAAAATTTCTTCAAAATAATTATAGTACTGCTCATTCCAAATTTCTTCAAAATAATTATAGTACTGCTCATTCACAATTTCTTCAAAATAACTATAGTACTACTCATTCACAATTTCTTCAAAATAATTATAGTACTGCTCATTCACAATTTCTTCAAAATAATTATAGTACTACTCATTCACAATTTCTTCAAAATAATTATAGTACTGATCATTCAAAATTTCTTCAAAATAATTATAGTACTACTCATTCACAATTTCTTCAAAATAATTATAGTACTGCTCATTCACAATTTCTTTAAAATAATTATAGTACTACTCATTCACAATTTCTTCAAAATAATTATAGTACTGCTCATTCAAAATTTCTTCAAAATAATTATAGTACTGCTCATTCAAAATTGCTTCAAAATAATTATAGTACTGCTCATTCACAATTTCTTCAAAATAACTATAGTACTACTCATTCACAATTTCTTCAAAATAATTATAGTACTGCTCATTCACAATTTCTTCAAAATAATTATAGTACTACTCATTCACAATTTCTTCAAAATAATTATAGTACTGCTCATTCAAAATTTCTTCAAAATAATTATAGTTCTGCTCATTCCAAATTTCTTCAAAATAATTATAGTACTGCTCATTCACAATTTCTTCAAAATAACTATAGTACTACTCATTCACAATTTCTTCAAAATAATTATAGTACTGCTCATTCACAATTTCTTCAAAATAATTATAGTACAACTCATTCACAATTTCTTCAAAATAATTATAGTACTGATCATTCAAAATTTCTTCAAAATAATTATAGTACTACTCATTCACAATTTCTTCAAAATAATTATAGTACTGCTCATTCACAATTTCTTCAAAATAATTATAGTACTACTCATTCACAATTTCTTCAAAATAATTATAGTACTGCTCATTCAAAATTTCTTCAAAATAAGTATAGTACTGCTCATTCAAAATTTCTTCAAAATAATTATAGTACTACTCATTCACAATTTCTTCAAAATAACTATAGTACTGCTCATTCAAAATTTCTTCAAAATAATTATAGTACTACTCATTCACAATTTCTTCAAAATAACTATAGTACTGCTCATTCAAAATTTCTTCAAAATAATTATAGTACTACTAATTCACAATTTCTTCAAAATAACTATAGTACTACTCATTCACAATTTCTTCAAAATAATTATAGTACTACTCATTCACAATTTCTTCAAAATAATTATAGTACTCCTCATTCAAAATTTCTTCAAAATAATTATAGTACTGCTCATTCAAAATTTCTTCAAAATAATTATAGTACTGCTCATTCAAAATTTCTTCAAAATAATTATAGTACTGCTCATTCAAAATGTCTTCAAAATAATTATAGTACTGCTCATTCAACATTTCTTCAAAATAATTATAGTACTACTAATTCACAATTTCTTCAAAATAACTATAGTACTACTCATTCACAATTTCTTCAAAATAATTATAGTACTACTCATTCACAATTTCTTCAAAATAATTATAGTACTGCTCATTCAAAATTTCTTCAAAATAATTATAGTTCTGCTCATTCCAAATTTCTTCAAAATAATTATAGTACTGCTCATTCACAATTTCTTCAAAATAACTATAGTACTACTCATTCACAATTTCATCAAAATAATTATAGTACTGCTCATTCACAATTTCTTCAAAATAATTATAGTACAACTCATTCACAATTTCTTCAAAATAATTATAGTACTGATCATTCAAAATTTCTTCAAAATAATTATAGTACTGCTCATTCACAATTTCTTCAAAATAATTATAGTACTACTAATTCACAATTTCTTCAAAATAATTATAGTACTACTCATTCACAATTTCTTCAAAATAATTATAGTACTGCTCATTCACAATTTCTTCAAAATAATTATAGTACTACTCATTCACAATTTCTTCAAAATAATTATAGTACTGCTCATTCAAAATTTCTTCAAAATAAGTATAGTACTGCTCATTCAAAATTTCTTCAAAATAATTATAGTACTACTCATTCACAATTTCTTCAAAATAACTATAGTACTGCTCATTCAAAATTTCTTCAAAATAATTATAGTACTACTCATTCACAATTTCTTCAAAATAACTATAGTACTGCTCATTCAAAATTTCTTCAAAATAATTATAGTACTACTCATTCACAATTTCTTCAAAATAACTATAGTACTGCTCATTCAAAATTTCTTCAAAATAATTATAGTACTACTAATTCACAATTTCTTCAAAATAACTATAGTACTACTCATTCACAATTTCTTCAAAATAATTATAGTACTACTCATTCACAATTTCTTCAAAATAATTATAGTACTCCTCATTCAAAATTTCTTCAAAATAATTATAGTACTGCTCATTCAAAATTTTTTCAAAATAATTATAGTACTGCTCATTCAAAATTTCTTCAAAATAATTATAGTACTGCTCATTCAAAATGTCTTCAAAATAATTATAGTACTGCTCATTCAACATTTCTTCAAAATAATTATAGTACTACTAATTCACAATTTCTTCAAAATAACTATAGTACTACTCATTCACAATTTCTTCAAAATAATTATAGTACTACTCATTCACAATTTCTTCAAAATAATTATAGTACTCCTCATTCAAAATTTCTTCAAAATAATTATAGTACTGCTCATTCAAAATTTCTTCAAAATAATTATAGTACTGCTCATTCAAAATTTCTTCAAAATAATTATAGTACTGCTCATTCAAAATGTCTTCAAAATAATTATAGTACTGCTCATTCAACATTTCTTCAAAATAATTATATTACTACTCATTCAACATTTCTTCAAAATAATTATAGTACTACTTATTCACAATTTCTTCAAAGTAACTTTAGTACTGCTCATTCAAAATTTCTTCAAAATAATTATAGTACTGCTCATTCACAATTTCTTCAAAATAATTATAGTACTACTCATTCACAATTTCTTCAAAATAATTATAGTACTGCTCATTCAACATTTCTTCAAAATAATTATAGTACTGCTCATTCACAATTTCTTCAAAATAATTATAGTACTACTCATTCACAATTTCTTCAAAATAATTATAGTACTGCTCATTCAAAATTTCTTAAAAATAATTATAGTACTACTCATTCAAAATTTCTTCAAAATAATTATAGTACTGCTCATTCACAATTTCTTAAAAATAATTATAGTACTACTCATTCACAATTTCTTCAAAATAACTATACTACTGCTCATTCAAAATTTCTTCAAAATAATTATAGTACTGCTCATTCACAATTTCTTCAAAATAATTATAGTACTACTCATTCACAATTTCTTAAAAATAATTATAGTACTGCTCATTCAACATTTCTTCAAAATAATTATAGTACTGCTCATTCAACATTTCTTAAAAATAATTATAGTACTACTCATTCACAATTTCTTCAAAATAATTATAGTACTGCTCATTCACAATTTCTTCAAAATAATTATAGTACTGCTCATTCAAAATTTCTTCAAAATAATTATAGTACTGCTCATTCAACATTTCTTCAAAATAATTATAGTACTGCTCATTCAAAATTTCTTCAACATAACTATAGTACTACTCATTCAAAATTTCTTCAAAATAATTATAGTACTGCTCATTCACAATTTCTTCAAAATAATTATAGTACTGCTCATTCACAATTTCTTCAAAATAATTATAGTATTACTCATTCAAAATTTCTTCAAAATAATTATAGTACTGCTCATTCACAATTTCTTCAAAATAATTATAGTACAACTCATTCACAATTTCTTCAAAATAATTATAGTACTACTCATTCACAATTTCTTCAAAATAACTATAGTACTACTCATTCAAAATTTCTTCAAAATAATTATAGTACTACTCATTCAAAATTTCTTCAAAATAATTATAGTACTGCTCATTCAAAATTTCTTCAAAATAATTATAGTACTGCTCATTCAAAATTTCTTCAAAATAACTATAGTACTGCTCATTCAAAATTTCTTCAAAATAATTATAGTACTGCCCATTCAAAATTTCTTCAAAATTATTATAGTACTGCTCATTCACAATTTCTTCAAAATAATTATAGTACTACTCATTCACAATTTCTTCAAAATAACTATAGTACTACTCATTCACAATTTCTTCAAAATAATTATAGTACTGCTCATTCACAATTTCTTCAAAATAATTATAGTACTACTCATTCACAATTTCTTCAAAATAATTATAGTACTGCTCATTCAAAATTTCTTCAAAATAATTATAGTACTGCTCATTCAAAATTTCTTCAAAATAATTATAGTACTACTCATTCACAATTTCTTCAAAATAACTATAGTACTGCTCATTCACCATTTCTTCAAAATAATTATAGTACTACTCATTCACAATTTCTTCAAAATAACTATAGTACTGCTCATTCAAAATTTCTTCAAAATAATTATAGTACTACTCATTCACAATTTCTTCGAAATAACTATAGTACTGCTCATTCAAAATTTCTTCAAAATAATTATAGTACTACTAATTCACAATTTCTTCAAAATAACTATAGTACTACTCATTCACAATTTCTTCAAAATAATTATAGTACTACTCATTCACAATTTCTTCAAAATAATTATAGTACTCCTCATTCAAAATTTCTTCAAAATAATTATAGTACTGCTCATTCTAAATTTCTTCAAAATAATTATAGTACTGCTCATTCAAAATTTCTTCAAAATAATTATAGTACTGCTCATTCAAAATTGCTTCAAAATAATTATAGTACTGCTCATTCACAATTTCTTCAAAATAACTATAGTACTACTCATTCACAATTTCTTCAAAATAATTATAGTACTGCTCATTCACAATTTCTTCAAAATAATTATAGTACTACTCATTCACAATTTCTTCAAAATAATTATAGTACTGCTCATTCAAAATTTCTTCAAAATAATTATAGTACTGCTCATTCAAAATTTCTTCAAAATAATTATAGTACTGCTCATTCACAATTTCTTCAAAATAACTATAGTACTACTCATTCACAATTTCTTCAAAATAATTATAGTACTGCTCATTCACAATTTCTTCAGAATAATTATAGTACTACTCATTCACAATTTCTTCAAAATAATTATAGTACTGATCATTCAAAATTTCTTCAAAATAATTATAGTACTACTCATTCACAATTTCTTCAAAATAATTATAGTACTGCTCATTCACAATTTCTTCAAAATAATTATAGTACTACCCATTAACAATTTCTTCAAAATAATTATAGTACTGCTCATTCAAAATTTCTTCAAAATAAGTATAGTACTGCTCATTCAAAATTTCTTCAAAATAATTATAGTACTACTCATTCACAATTTCTTCAAAATAACTATAGTACTGCTCATTCAAAATTTCTTCAAAATAATTATAGTACTACTCATTCACAATTTCTTCAAAATAACTATAGTACTGCTCATTCAAAATTTCTTCAAAATAATTATAGTACTACTCATTCACAATTTCTTCAAAATAACTATAGTACTGCTCATTCAAAATTTCTTCAAAATAATTATAGTACTACTAATTCACAATTTCTTCAAAATAACTATAGTACTACTCATTCACAATTTCTTCAAAATAATTATAGTACTACTCATTCACAATTTCTTCAAAATAATTATAGTACTGCTCATTCAAAATTTCTTCAAAATAATTATAGTACTGCTCATTCAAAATTTCTTCAAAATAATTATAGTACTGCTCATTCAAAATTTCTTCAAAATAATTATAGTACTGCTCATTCAAAATGTCTTCAAAATAATTATAGTACTGCTCATTCAACATTTCTTCAAAATAATTATAGTACTACTAATTCACAATTTCTTCAAAATAACTATAGTACTACTCATTCACAATTTCTTCAAAATAATTATAGTACTACTCATTCACAATTTCTTCAAAATAATTATAGTACTCCTCATTCAAAATTTCTTCAAAATAATTATAGTACTGCTCATTCAAAATTTCTTCAAAATAATTATAGTACTGCTCATTCAAAATTTCTTCAAAATAATTATAGTACTGCTCATTCAAAATGTCTTCAAAATAATTATAGTACTGCTCATTCAACATTTCTTCAAAATAATTATATTACTACTCATTCAACATTTCTTCAAAATAATTATAGTACTACTCATTCACAATTTCTTCAAAGTAACTTTAGTACTGCTCATTCAAAATTTCTTCAAAATAATTATAGTACTGCTCATTCACAATTTCTTCAAAATAATTATAGTACTACTCATTCACAATTTCTTCAAAATAATTATAGTACTGCTCATTCAACATTTCTTCAAAATAATTATAGTACTGCTCATTCACAATTTCTTCAAAATAATTAGAGTACTACTCATTCACAATTTCTTCAAAATAATTATAGTACTGCTCATTCAAAATTTCTTAAAAATAATTATAGTACTACTCATTCAAAATTTCTTCAAAATAATTATAGTACTGCTCATTCACAATTTCTTAAAAATAATTATAGTACTACTCATTCACAATTTCTTCAAAATAACTATACTACTGCTCATTCAAAATTTCTTCAAAATAATTATAGTACTGCTCATTCACAATCTCTTCAAAATAATTATAGTACTACTCATTCACAATGTCTTCAAAATAATTATAGTACTGCTCATTCAACATTTCTTCAAAATAATTATAGTACTGCTCATTCAACATTTCTTAAAAATAATTATAGTGCTACTCATTCACAATTTCTTCAAAATAATTATAGTACTGCTCATTCACAATTTCTTCAAAATAATTATAGTACTGCACATTCAAAATTTCTTCAAAATAATTATAGTACTGCTCATTCAACATTTCTTCAAAATAATTATAGTACTGCTCATTCAAAATTTCTTCAACATAATTATAGTACTACTCATTCAAAATTTCTTCAAAATAATTATAGTACTGCTCATTCACAATTTCTTCAAAATAATTATAGTACTGCTCATTCAAAATTTCTTCAAAATAATTATAGTATTACTCATTCAAAATTTCTTCAAAATAATTATAGTACTGCTCATTCACAATTTCTTCAAAATAATTATAGTACAACTCATTCACAATTTCTTCAAAATAATTATAGTACTGCTCATTCAAAATTTCTTCAAAATAATTATAGTACTGCTCATTCAAAATTTCTTCGAAATAATTATAGTACTACTCATTCACAATTTCTTCAAAATAATTATAGTACTGCTCATTCAATATTTCTTCAAAATAATTATAGTACTGCTCATTCAAAATTTCTTCAAAATAATTATAGTACTGCTCATTAAAAATTACTTCAAAATAATTATAGTACTGCTCATTCAAAATTTCTTCAAAATAATTATAGTACTGCTCATTCAAAATTTCTTCAAAATAATTATAGTACTACTCATTCACAATTTCTTCAAAATAACTATAGTACTACTCATTCAAAATTTCTTCAAAATAACTATAGTACTACTCATTCACAATTTCTTCAAAATAATTATAGTACAACTCATTCACAATTTCTTCAAAATAATTATAGTACTGCTCATTCAAAATTTCTTCAAAATAATTATAGTACTGCTCATTCAAAATTTCTTCAAAATAATTATAGTACTACTCATTCACAATTTCTTCAAAATAACTATAGTACTGCTCATTCACAATTTCTTCAAAATAATTATAGTACTGCTCATTAAAAATTTCTTCAAAATAATTATAGTACTACTCATGCAAAATTTCTTCAAAATAATTATAGTACTGCTCATTCAAAATTTCTTAAACATAATTATAGTACTACTCATTCAAAATTTCTTCAAAATAATTATAGTACTGCTCATTCAAAATTTCTTCAAAATAATTATAGTACTACTCATTCACAATTTCTTCAAAATAACTATAGTACTACTCATTCACAATTTCTTCAAAATAATTATAGTACTACCCATTAACAATTTCTTCAAAATAATTATAGTACTGCTCATTCAAAATTTCTTCAAAATAATTATAGTACTGCTCATGCAAAATTTCTTCAAAATAATTATAGTACTACTCATTCACAATTTCTTCAAAATAACTATAGTACTACTCATTCACAATTTCTTCAAAATAATTATAGTACTACCCATTAACAATTTCTTCAAAATAATTATAGTACTACTCATTCAAAATTTCTTCAAAATAATTATAGTACTGCTCATGCAAAATTTCTTCAAAATAATTATAGTACTACTCATTCACAATTTCTTCAAAATAACTATAGTACTACTCATTCACAATTTCCTCAAAATAACTATAGTACTACTCATTCAAAATTTCTTCAAAATAATTATAGTACTACTCATTGAAAATTTCTTTAAAATAATTATAGTACTACTCATGCAAAATTTCTTCAAAATAATTATAGTACTGCTCATTCAACATTTCTTCAAAATAATTATAGTACTGCTCATTCAAAATTTCTTCAAAATAATTATAGTACTACTCATTCAAAATTTCTTCAAAATAACTATAGTACTGCTCATTCACAATTTCTTCAAAATAATTATAGTACTGCTCATTCAACATTTCTTCAAAATAATTATAGTACTACTCATTCAAAATTTCTTCAAAATAATTATAGTACTGCCTATTCAAAATTTCTTCAAAATAATTATAGTACTACTCATTCACAATTTCTTCAAAATAATTATAGTACTGCTCATTCAAAATTTCTTCAAAATAATTATAGTACTACTCATTCACAATTTCTTCAAAATAACTATAGTACTACTCATTCACAATTTCTTCAAAATAATTATAGTACTGCTCATTCCAAATTTCTTCAAAATAATTATAGTACTGCTCATGCAAAATTTCTTTAAAATAACTATAGTACTACTCATTCAAAATTTCTTCAAAATAATTATAGTACTACTCATTCACAATGTCTTCAAAATAATTATAGTACTACCCATTAACAATTTCTTCAAAATAATTATAGTACTACTCATTAAAAATTTCTTCAAAATAATTATAGTACTGCTCATTCAACATTTCTTCAAAATAATTATAGTACTGCTCATGCAAAATTTCTTCAAAATAATTATAGTACTACTCATTCACAATTTCTTCAAAATAAGTATAATACTACACATTCAAAATTTCTTCAAAATAATTATAGTACTGCTCATTCAACATTTCTTCAAAATAATTATAGTACTGCTCATTCAAAATTTCTTCAAAATAACTATAGTACTACTCATTCACAATTTCTTCAAAATAATTATAGTACTACTCATTCACAATTTCTTCAAAATAATTATAGTACTCCTCATTCAAAATTTCTTCAAAATAATTATAGTACTGCTCATTCTAAATTTCTTCAAAATAATTATAGTACTGCTCATTCAAAATTTCTTCAAAATAATTATAGTACTGCTCATTCAAAATTGCTTCAAAATAATTATAGTACTGCTCATTCACAATTTCTTCAAAATAACTATAGTACTACTCATTCACAATTTCTTCAAAATAATTATAGTACTGCTCATTCACAATTTCTTCAAAATAATTATAGTACTACTCATTCACAATTTCTTCAAAATAATTATAGTACTGCTCATTCAAAATTTCTTCAAAATAATTATAGTTCTGCTCATTTCAAATTTCTTCAAAATAATTATAGTACTGCTCATTCACAATTTCTTCAAAATAATTATAGTACTACTCATTCACAATTTCTTCAAAATAATTATAGTACTGCTCATTCACAATTTCTTCAAAATAATTATAGTACAACTCATTCACAATTTCTTCAAAATAATTTTAGTACTGATCATTCAAAATTTCTTCAAAATAATTATAGTACTACTCATTCACAATTTCTTCAAAATAATTATAGTACTGCTCATTCACAATTTCTTCAAAATAATTATAGTACTACTCATTCACAATTTCTTCAAAATAATTATAGTACTGCTCATTCAAAACTTCTTCAAAATAATTATAGTACTGCTCATTCAAAATTTCTTCAAAATAATTATAGTACTGCTCATTCAAAATTTCTTCAAAATAATTATAGTACTGCTCATTCAAAATTTCTTCAAAATAATTATAGTACTGCTCATTCAAAATTTCTTCAAAATAATTATAGTACTGCTCATTCAAAATTTCTTCAAAATAATTATAGTACTGCTCATTCACAATTTCTTAAAAATAATTATAGTACTGCTCATTCAAAATTTCTTCAAAATAATTATAGTACAGCTCATTCCAAATTTCTTCAAAATAATTATAGTACTGCTCATTCAAAATTTCTTCAAAATAATTATAGTAGTGCTCATTCAAAATTTCTTCAAAATAATTATAGTACTGCTCATTCAAAATTTCTTCAAAATAATTATAGTACTGCTCATTCAAAATTTCTTCAAAATAATCATAGTACTGCTCATTCAAAATGTCTTCAAATTAATTATAGTACTGCTCATTCAAAATGTCTTCAAAATAATCATGGCACTGCGCATTCAAAATTTCTTCAACATAATTGTCGTACTGCTCATTCAAAATTTCTTCAAAATAATTATAGTACTGCTAATTCAAAATTTCTTCAAAATAATCATAGTACTGCTCATTCAAAATGTCTTCAAAATAATTATAGTACTGCTCATTCAAAATGTCTTCAAAATAATCATGGCACTGCGCATTCAAAATTTCTTCAAAATATTTGTCGTACTGGTCATTCAAAATTTCTTCAAAATAATTATAGTACTGCTCATTCAAAATTTCTTCAAAATAATTATAGTACTGCTCATTCAAAACTTCTTCAAAATAATTATAGTACTGCTCATTCAAAATTTCTTCAAAATAATTATAGTACTGCTCATTCAAAATTTCTTCAAAATAATTATAGTACTGCTCATTCACCATTTCTTCAAAATAATTATAGTACTACTCATTCACAATTTCTTCAAAATAACTATAGTACTGCTCATTCAAAATTTCTTCAAAATAATTATAGTACTACTCATTCACAATTTCTTCGAAATAACTATAGTACTGCTCATTCAAAATTTCTTCAAAATAATTATAGTACTACTAATTCACAATTTCTTCAAAATAACTATAGTACTACTCATTCACAATTTCTTCAAAATAATTATAGTACTACTCATTCACAATTTCTTCAAAATAATTATAGTACTCCTCATTCAAAATTTCTTCAAAATAATTATAGTACTGCTCATTCTAAATTTCTTCAAAATAATTATAGTACTGCTCATTCAAAATTTCTTCAAAATAATTATAGTACTGCTCATTCAAAATTGCTTCAAAATAATTATAGTACTGCTCATTCACAATTTCTTCAAAATAACTATAGTACTACTCATTCACAATTTCTTCAAAATAATTATAGTACTGCTCATTCACAATTTCTTCAAAATAATTATAGTACTACTCATTCACAATTTCTTCAAAATAATTATAGTACTGCTCATTCAAAATTTCTTCAAAATAATTATAGTACTGCTCATTCAAAATTTCTTCAAAATAATTATAGTACTGCTCATTCACAATTTCTTCAAAATAACTATAGTACTACTCATTCACAATTTCTTCAAAATAATTATAGTACTGCTCATTCACAATTTCTTCAGAATAATTATAGTACTACTCATTCACAATTTCTTCAAAATAATTATAGTACTGATCATTCAAAATTTCTTCAAAATAATTATAGTACTACTCATTCACAATTTCTTCAAAATAATTATAGTACTGCTCATTCACAATTTCTTCAAAATAATTATAGTACTACCCATTAACAATTTCTTCAAAATAATTATAGTACTGCTCATTCAAAATTTCTTCAAAATAAGTATAGTACTGCTCATTCAAAATTTCTTCAAAATAATTATAGTACTACTCATTCACAATTTCTTCAAAATAACTATAGTACTGCTCATTCAAAATTTCTTCAAAATAATTATAGTACTACTCATTCACAATTTCTTCAAAATAACTATAGTACTGCTCATTCAAAATTTCTTCAAAATAATTATAGTACTACTCATTCACAATTTCTTCAAAATAACTATAGTACTGCTCATTCAAAATTTCTTCAAAATAATTATAGTACTACTAATTCACAATTTCTTCAAAATAACTATAGTACTACTCATTCACAATTTCTTCAAAATAATTATAGTACTACTCATTCACAATTTCTTCAAAATAATTATAGTACTCCTCATTCAAAATTTCTTCAAAATAATTATAGTACTGCTCATTCAAAATTTCTTCAAAATAATTATAGTACTGCTCATTCAAAATTTCTTCAAAATAATTATAGTACTGCTCATTCAAAATGTCTTCAAAATAATTATAGTACTGCTCATTCAACATTTCTTCAAAATAATTATAGTACTACTAATTCACAATTTCTTCAAAATAACTATAGTACTACTCATTCACAATTTCTTCAAAATAATTATAGTACTACTCATTCACAATTTCTTCAAAATAATTATAGTACTCCTCATTCAAAATTTCTTCAAAATAATTATAGTACTGCTCATTCAAAATTTCTTCAAAATAATTATAGTACTGCTCATTCAAAATTTCTTCAAAATAATTATAGTACTGCTCATTCAAAATGTCTTCAAAATAATTATAGTACTGCTCATTCAACATTTCTTCAAAATAATTATATTACTACTCATTCAACATTTCTTCAAAATAATTATAGTACTACTCATTCACAATTTCTTCAAAGTAACTTTAGTACTGCTCATTCAAAATTTCTTCAAAATAATTATAGTACTGCTCATTCACAATTTCTTCAAAATAATTATAGTACTACTCATTCACAATTTCTTCAAAATAATTATAGTACTGCTCATTCAACATTTCTTCAAAATAATTATAGTACTGCTCATTCACAATTTCTTCAAAATAATTAGAGTACTACTCATTCACAATTTCTTCAAAATAATTATAGTACTGCTCATTCAAAATTTCTTAAAAATAATTATAGTACTACTCATTCAAAATTTCTTCAAAATAATTATAGTACTGCTCATTCACAATTTCTTAAAAATAATTATAGTACTACTCATTCACAATTTCTTCAAAATAACTATACTACTGCTCATTCAAAATTTCTTCAAAATAATTATAGTACTGCTCATTCACAATCTCTTCAAAATAATTATAGTACTACTCATTCACAATGTCTTCAAAATAATTATAGTACTGCTCATTCAACATTTCTTCAAAATAATTATAGTACTGCTCATTCAACATTTCTTAAAAATAATTATAGTGCTACTCATTCACAATTTCTTCAAAATAATTATAGTACTGCTCATTCACAATTTCTTCAAAATAATTATAGTACTGCACATTCAAAATTTCTTCAAAATAATTATAGTACTGCTCATTCAACATTTCTTCAAAATAATTATAGTACTGCTCATTCAAAATTTCTTCAACATAATTATAGTACTACTCATTCAAAATTTCTTCAAAATAATTATAGTACTGCTCATTCACAATTTCTTCAAAATAATTATAGTACTGCTCATTCAAAATTTCTTCAAAATAATTATAGTATTACTCATTCAAAATTTCTTCAAAATAATTATAGTACTGCTCATTCACAATTTCTTCAAAATAATTATAGTACAACTCATTCACAATTTCTTCAAAATAATTATAGTACTGCTCATTCAAAATTTCTTCAAAATAATTATAGTACTGCTCATTCAAAATTTCTTCGAAATAATTATAGTACTACTCATTCACAATTTCTTCAAAATAATTATAGTACTGCTCATTCAATATTTCTTCAAAATAATTATAGTACTGCTCATTCAAAATTTCTTCAAAATAATTATAGTACTGCTCATTAAAAATTACTTCAAAATAATTATAGTACTGCTCATTCAAAATTTCTTCAAAATAATTATAGTACTGCTCATTCAAAATTTCTTCAAAATAATTATAGTACTACTCATTCACAATTTCTTCAAAATAACTATAGTACTACTCATTCAAAATTTCTTCAAAATAACTATAGTACTACTCATTCACAATTTCTTCAAAATAATTATAGTACAACTCATTCACAATTTCTTCAAAATAATTATAGTACTGCTCATTCAAAATTTCTTCAAAATAATTATAGTACTGCTCATTCAAAATTTCTTCAAAATAATTATAGTACTACTCATTCACAATTTCTTCAAAATAACTATAGTACTGCTCATTCACAATTTCTTCAAAATAATTATAGTACTGCTCATTAAAAATTTCTTCAAAATAATTATAGTACTACTCATGCAAAATTTCTTCAAAATAATTATAGTACTGCTCATTCAAAATTTCTTAAACATAATTATAGTACTACTCATTCAAAATTTCTTCAAAATAATTATAGTACTGCTCATTCAAAATTTCTTCAAAATAATTATAGTACTACTCATTCACAATTTCTTCAAAATAACTATAGTACTACTCATTCACAATTTCTTCAAAATAATTATAGTACTACCCATTAACAATTTCTTCAAAATAATTATAGTACTGCTCATTCAAAATTTCTTCAAAATAATTATAGTACTGCTCATGCAAAATTTCTTCAAAATAATTATAGTACTACTCATTCACAATTTCTTCAAAATAACTATAGTACTACTCATTCACAATTTCTTCAAAATAATTATAGTACTACCCATTAACAATTTCTTCAAAATAATTATAGTACTACTCATTCAAAATTTCTTCAAAATAATTATAGTACTGCTCATGCAAAATTTCTTCAAAATAATTATAGTACTACTCATTCACAATTTCTTCAAAATAACTATAGTACTACTCATTCACAATTTCCTCAAAATAACTATAGTACTACTCATTCAAAATTTCTTCAAAATAATTATAGTACTACTCATTGAAAATTTCTTTAAAATAATTATAGTACTACTCATGCAAAATTTCTTCAAAATAATTATAGTACTGCTCATTCAACATTTCTTCAAAATAATTATAGTACTGCTCATTCAAAATTTCTTCAAAATAATTATAGTACTACTCATTCAAAATTTCTTCAAAATAACTATAGTACTGCTCATTCACAATTTCTTCAAAATAATTATAGTACTGCTCATTCAACATTTCTTCAAAATAATTATAGTACTACTCATTCAAAATTTCTTCAAAATAATTATAGTACTGCCTATTCAAAATTTCTTCAAAATAATTATAGTACTACTCATTCACAATTTCTTCAAAATAATTATAGTACTGCTCATTCAAAATTTCTTCAAAATAATTATAGTACTACTCATTCACAATTTCTTCAAAATAACTATAGTACTACTCATTCACAATTTCTTCAAAATAATTATAGTACTGCTCATTCCAAATTTCTTCAAAATAATTATAGTACTGCTCATGCAAAATTTCTTTAAAATAACTATAGTACTACTCATTCAAAATTTCTTCAAAATAATTATAGTACTACTCATTCACAATGTCTTCAAAATAATTATAGTACTACCCATTAACAATTTCTTCAAAATAATTATAGTACTACTCATTAAAAATTTCTTCAAAATAATTATAGTACTGCTCATTCAACATTTCTTCAAAATAATTATAGTACTGCTCATGCAAAATTTCTTCAAAATAATTATAGTACTACTCATTCACAATTTCTTCAAAATAAGTATAATACTACACATTCAAAATTTCTTCAAAATAATTATAGTACTGCTCATTCAACATTTCTTCAAAATAATTATAGTACTGCTCATTCAAAATTTCTTCAAAATAACTATAGTACTACTCATTCACAATTTCTTCAAAATAATTATAGTACTACTCATTCACAATTTCTTCAAAATAATTATAGTACTCCTCATTCAAAATTTCTTCAAAATAATTATAGTACTGCTCATTCTAAATTTCTTCAAAATAATTATAGTACTGCTCATTCAAAATTTCTTCAAAATAATTATAGTACTGCTCATTCAAAATTGCTTCAAAATAATTATAGTACTGCTCATTCACAATTTCTTCAAAATAACTATAGTACTACTCATTCACAATTTCTTCAAAATAATTATAGTACTGCTCATTCACAATTTCTTCAAAATAATTATAGTACTACTCATTCACAATTTCTTCAAAATAATTATAGTACTGCTCATTCAAAATTTCTTCAAAATAATTATAGTTCTGCTCATTCCAAATTTCTTCAAAATAATTATAGTACTGCTCATTCACAATTTCTTCAAAATAATTATAGTACTACTCATTCACAATTTCTTCAAAATAATTATAGTACTGCTCATTCACAATTTCTTCAAAATAATTATAGTACAACTCATTCACAATTTCTTCAAAATAATTTTAGTACTGATCATTCAAAATTTCTTCAAAATAATTATAGTACTACTCATTCACAATTTCTTCAAAATAATTATAGTACTGCTCATTCACAATTTCTTCAAAATAATTATAGTACTACTCATTCACAATTTCTTCAAAATAATTATAGTACTGCTCATTCAAAACTTCTTCAAAATAATTATAGTACTGCTCATTCAAAATTTCTTCAAAATAATTATAGTACTGCTCATTCAAAATTTCTTCAAAATAATTATAGTACTGCTCATTCAAAATTTCTTCAAAATAATTATAGTACTGCTCATTCAAAATTTCTTCAAAATAATTATAGTACTGCTCATTCAAAATTTCTTCAAAATAATTATAGTACTGCTCATTCACAATTTCTTAAAAATAATTATAGTACTGCTCATTCAAAATTTCTTCAAAATAATTATAGTACAGCTCATTCCAAATTTCTTCAAAATAATTATAGTACTGCTCATTCAAAATTTCTTCAAAATAATTATAGTAGTGCTCATTCAAAATTTCTTCAAAATAATTATAGTACTGCTCATTCAAAATTTCTTCAAAATAATTATAGTACTGCTCATTCAAAATTTCTTCAAAATAATCATAGTACTGCTCATTCAAAATGTCTTCAAATTAATTATAGTACTGCTCATTCAAAATGTCTTCAAAATAATCATGGCACTGCGCATTCAAAATTTCTTCAACATAATTGTCGTACTGCTCATTCAAAATTTCTTCAAAATAATTATAGTACTGCTAATTCAAAATTTCTTCAAAATAATCATAGTACTGCTCATTCAAAATGTCTTCAAAATAATTATAGTACTGCTCATTCAAAATGTCTTCAAAATAATCATGGCACTGCGCATTCAAAATTTCTTCAAAATATTTGTCGTACTGGTCATTCAAAATTTCTTCAAAATAATTATAGTACTGCTCATTCAAAATTTCTTCAAAATAATTATAGTACTGCTCATTCAAAACTTCTTCAAAATAATTATAGTACTGCTCATTCAAAATTTCTTCAAAATAATTATAGTACTGCTCATTCAAAATTTCTTCAAAATAATTATAGTACTGCTCATTCAAAATTTCTTCAAAATAATTATAGTACATCTCATTCAAAATTTCTTCAAAATAATTATAGGACTGCTCATTCAAAATTTCTTCAAAATAATTATAGTACTGCTCATTCAAAAATTCTTCAAAATAATTATAGTACTGCTCATTCAAAATTTCTTCAAAATAATTATAGTACTGCTCATTCAAAATTTCTTCAAAATAATTATAGTACTGCTCATTCAAAATTTCTTCAAAATAATTATAGTACTGCTCATTCAAAATTTCTTCAAAATAATTATAGTACTGCTCATTCAAAAATTCTTCAAAATAATTATAGTACTGCTAATTCAAAATTTCTTCAAAATAATTATAGTACTGCTCATTCAAAACTTCTTCAAAATAATTATAGTACTGCTCATTCAAAATTTCTTCAAAATAATTATAGTACTGCTCATTCAAAATTTCTTCAAAATAATTATAGTACTGCTCATTCAAAATTTCTTCAAAATAATTATAGTACTGCTCATTCAAAATTTCTTCAAAATAATTATAGTACTGCTCATTCAAAATTTCTTCAAAATAATTATAGTACTGCTCATGCAAAATTTCTTCAAAATAATTATAGTACTACTCATTCACAATTTCTTCAAAATAAGTATAATACTACACATTCAAAATTTCTTCAAAATAATTATAGTACTGCTCATTCAACATTTCTTCAAAATAATTATAGTACTGCTCATTCAAAATTTCTTCAAAATAACTATAGTACTACTCATTCACAATTTCTTCAAAATAATTATAGTACTACTCATTCACAATTTCTTCAAAATAATTATAGTACTCCTCATTCAAAATTTCTTCAAAATAATTATAGTACTGCTCATTCTAAATTTCTTCAAAATAATTATAGTACTGCTCATTCAAAATTTCTTCAAAATAATTATAGTACTGCTCATTCAAAATTGCTTCAAAATAATTATAGTACTGCTCATTCACAATTTCTTCAAAATAACTATAGTACTACTCATTCACAATTTCTTCAAAATAATTATAGTACTGCTCATTCACAATTTCTTCAAAATAATTATAGTACTACTCATTCACAATTTCTTCAAAATAATTATAGTACTGCTCATTCAAAATTTCTTCAAAATAATTATAGTTCTGCTCATTCCAAATTTCTTCAAAATAATTATAGTACTGCTCATTCACAATTTCTTCAAAATAATTATAGTACTACTCATTCACAATTTCTTCAAAATAATTATAGTACTGCTCATTCACAATTTCTTCAAAATAATTATAGTACAACTCATTCACAATTTCTTCAAAATAATTTTAGTACTGATCATTCAAAATTTCTTCAAAATAATTATAGTACTACTCATTCACAATTTCTTCAAAATAATTATAGTACTGCTCATTCACAATTTCTTCAAAATAATTATAGTACTACTCATTCACAATTTCTTCAAAATAATTATAGTACTGCTCATTCAAAACTTCTTCAAAATAATTATAGTACTGCTCATTCAAAATTTCTTCAAAATAATTATAGTACTGCTCATTCAAAATTTCTTCAAAATAATTATAGTACTGCTCATTCAAAATTTCTTCAAAATAATTATAGTACTGCTCATTCAAAATTTCTTCAAAATAATTATAGTACTGCTCATTCAAAATTTCTTCAAAATAATTATAGTACTGCTCATTCACAATTTCTTAAAAATAATTATAGTACTGCTCATTCAAAATTTCTTCAAAATAATTATAGTACAGCTCATTCCAAATTTCTTCAAAATAATTATAGTACTGCTCATTCAAAATTTCTTCAAAATAATTATAGTAGTGCTCATTCAAAATTTCTTCAAAATAATTATAGTACTGCTCATTCAAAATTTCTTCAAAATAATTATAGTACAGCTCATTCCAAATTTCTTCAAAATAATTATAGTACTGCTCATTCAAAATTTCTTCAAAATAATTATAGTAGTGCTCATTCAAAATTTCTTCAAAATAATTATAGTACTGCTCATTCAAAATTTCTTCAAAATAATTATAGTACTGCTCATTCAAAATTTCTTCAAAATAATCATAGTACTGCTCATTCAAAATGTCTTCAAATTAATTATAGTACTGCTCATTCAAAATGTCTTCAAAATAATCATGGCACTGCGCATTCAAAATTTCTTCAACATAATTGTCGTACTGCTCATTCAAAATTTCTTCAAAATAATTATAGTACTGCTAATTCAAAATTTCTTCAAAATAATCATAGTACTGCTCATTCAAAATGTCTTCAAAATAATTATAGTACTGCTCATTCAAAATGTCTTCAAAATAATCATGGCACTGCGCATTCAAAATTTCTTCAAAATATTTGTCGTACTGGTCATTCAAAATTTCTTCAAAATAATTATAGTACTGCTCATTCAAAATTTCTTCAAAATAATTATAGTACTGCTCATTCAAAACTTCTTCAAAATAATTATAGTACTGCTCATTCAAAATTTCTTCAAAATAATTATAGTACTGCTCATTCAAAATTTCTTCAAAATAATTATAGTACTGCTCATTCAAAATTTCTTCAAAATAATTATAGTACTGCTCATTCAAAATTTCTTCAAAATAATTATAGTACTGCTCATTCAAAATTTCTTCAAAATAATTATAGTACTGCTCATTCAAAAATTCTTCAAAATAATTATAGTACTGCTCATTCAAAATTTCTTCAAAATAATTATAGTACTGCTCATTCAAAATTTCTTCAAAATAATTATAGTACTGCTCATTCAAAATTTCTTCAAAATAATTATAGTACTGCTCATTCAAAATTTCTTCAAAATAATTATAGTACTGCTCATTCAAAAATTCTTCAAAATAATTATAGTACTGCTAATTCAAAATTTCTTCAAAATAATTATAGTACTGCTCATTCAAAACTTCTTCAAAATAATTATAGTACTGCTCATTCAAAATTTCTTCAAAATAATTATAGTACTGCTCATTCAAAATTTCTTCAAAATAATTATAGTACTGCTCATTCAAAATTTCTTCAAAATAATTATAGTACTGCTCATTCAAAATTTCTTCAAAATAATTATAGTACTGCTCATTCAAAATTTCTTCAAAATAATTATAGTACTGCTCATGCAAAATTTCTTCAAAATAATTATAGTACTACTCATTCACAATTTCTTCAAAATAAGTATAATACTACACATTCAAAATTTCTTCAAAATAATTATAGTACTGCTCATTCAACATTTCTTCAAAATAATTATAGTACTGCTCATTCAAAATTTCTTCAAAATAACTATAGTACTACTCATTCACAATTTCTTCAAAATAATTATAGTACTACTCATTCACAATTTCTTCAAAATAATTATAGTACTCCTCATTCAAAATTTCTTCAAAATAATTATAGTACTGCTCATTCTAAATTTCTTCAAAATAATTATAGTACTGCTCATTCAAAATTTCTTCAAAATAATTATAGTACTGCTCATTCAAAATTGCTTCAAAATAATTATAGTACTGCTCATTCACAATTTCTTCAAAATAACTATAGTACTACTCATTCACAATTTCTTCAAAATAATTATAGTACTGCTCATTCACAATTTCTTCAAAATAATTATAGTACTACTCATTCACAATTTCTTCAAAATAATTATAGTACTGCTCATTCAAAATTTCTTCAAAATAATTATAGTTCTGCTCATTCCAAATTTCTTCAAAATAATTATAGTACTGCTCATTCACAATTTCTTCAAAATAATTATAGTACTACTCATTCACAATTTCTTCAAAATAATTATAGTACTGCTCATTAACAATTTCTTCAAAATAATTATAGTACAACTCATTCACAATTTCTTCAAAATAATTTTAGTACTGATCATTCAAAATTTCTTCAAAATAATTATAGTACTACTCATTCACAATTTCTTCAAAATAATTATAGTACTGCTCATTCACAATTTCTTCAAAATAATTATAGTACTACTCATTCACAATTTCTTCAAAATAATTATAGTACTGCTCATTCAAAACTTCTTCAAAATAATTATAGTACTGCTCATTCAAAATTTCTTCAAAATAATTATAGTACTGCTCATTCAAAATTTCTTCAAAATAATTATAGTACTGCTCATTCAAAATTTCTTCAAAATAATTATAGTACTGCTCATTCAAAATTTCTTCAAAATAATTATAGTACTGCTCATTCAAAATTTCTTCAAAATAATTATAGTACTGCTCATTCACAATTTCTTAAAAATAATTATAGTACTGCTCATTCAAAATTTCTTCAAAATAATTATAGTACAGCTCATTCCAAATTTCTTCAAAATAATTATAGTACTGCTCATTCAAAATTTCTTCAAAATAATTATAGTAGTGCTCATTCAAAATTTCTTCAAAATAATTATAGTACTGCTCATTCAAAATTTCTTCAAAATAATTATAGTACTGCTCATTCAAAATTTCTTCAAAATAATCATAGTACTGCTCATTCAAAATGTCTTCAAATTAATTATAGTACTGCTCATTCAAAATGTCTTCAAAATAATTATAGTACTGCTCATTCAAAATGTCTTCAAAATAATCATGGCACTGCGCATTCAAAATTTCTTCAACATAATTGTCGTACTGCTCATTCAAAATTTCTTCAAAATAATTATAGTACTGCTAATTCAAAATTTCTTCAAAATAATCATAGTACTGCTCATTCAAAATGTCTTCAAAATAATTATAGTACTGCTCATTCAAAATGTCTTCAAAATAATCATGGCACTGCGCATTCAAAATTTCTTCAAAATATTTGTCGTACTGGTCATTCAAAATTTCTTCAAAATAATTATAGTACTGCTCATTCAAAATTTCTTCAAAATAATTATAGTACTGCTCATTCAAAACTTCTTCAAAATAATTATAGTACTGCTCATTCAAAATTTCTTCAAAATAATTATAGTACTGCTCATTCAAAATTTCTTCAAAATAATTATAGTACTGCTCATTCAAAATTTCTTCAAAATAATTATAGTACTGCTCATTCAAAATTTCTTCAAAATAATTATAGTACTGCTCATTCAAAATTTCTTCAAAATAATTATAGTACTGCTCATTCAAAAATTCTTCAAAATAATTATAGTACTGCTCATTCAAAATTTCTTCAAAATAATTATAGTACTGCTCATTCAAAATTTCTTCAAAATAATTATAGTACTGCTCATTCAAAATTTCTTCAAAATAATTATAGTACTGCTCATTCAAAATTTCTTCAAAATAATTATAGTACTGCTCATTCAAAAATTCTTCAAAATAATTATAGTACTGCTAATTCAAAATTTCTTCAAAATAATTATAGTACTGCTCATTCAAAACTTCTTCAAAATAATTATAGTACTGCTCATTCAAAATTTCTTCAAAATAATTATAGTACTGCTCATTCAAAATTTCTTCAAAATAATTATAGTACTGCTCATTCAAAATTTCTTCAAAATAATTATAGTACTGCTCATTCAAAATTTCTTCAAAATAATTATAGTACTGCTCATTCAAAATTTCTTCAAAATAATTATAGTACTGCTCATTCACAATTTCTTAAAAATAATTATAGTACTGCTCATTCAAAATTTCTTCAAAATAATTATAGTACAGCTCATTCCAAATTTCTTCAAAATAATTATAGTACTGCTCATTCAAAATTTCTTCAAAATAATTATAGTACTGCTCATTCAAAATTTCTTCAAAATAATTATAGTACTGCTCATTCAAAATTTCTTCAAAATAATTATAGTACTGCTCATTCAAAATTTCTTCAAAATAATCATAGTACTGCTCATTCAAAATGTCTTCAAATTAATTATAGTACTGCTCATTCAAAATGTCTTCAAAATAATCATGGCACTGTGCATTCAAAATTTCTTCAACATAATTGTCGTACTGCTCATTCAAAATTTCTTCAAAATAATTATAGTACTGCTCATTCAAAATTTCTTCAAAATAATCATAGTACTGCTCATTCAAAATGTCTTCAAAATAATTATAGTACTGCTCATTCAAAATGTCTTCAAAATAATCATAGTACTGCTCATTCAAAATGTCTTCAAAATAATCATAGTACTGCTCATTCAAAATGTCTTCAAAATAATCATAGTACTGCTCATTCAAAATGTCTTCAAAATAATCATAGTACTGCTCATTCAAAATTTCTTCAAAATAATTATAGTACTGCGCATTCAAAATTTCTTCAAAATATTTGTCGTACTGCTCATTCAAAATTTCTTCAAAATAATTAGAGTACTGCTCATTCAAAATTTCTTCAAAATAATTATAGTACTGCTCATTCAAAACTTCTTCAAAATAATTATAGTACTGCTCATTCAAAATTTCTTCAAAATAATTATAGTACTGCTCATTAAAAATTTCTTCAAAATAATTATAGTACTGCTCATTCAAAATTTCTTCAAAATAATTATAGTACTGCTCATTCAAAATTTCTTCAAAATAATTATAGTACTACTCATTCAAAATTTCTTCAAAATAATTATAGTACTGCTCATTCAAAATGTCTTCAAAATAAGTATAGTACTGCTCATTCAAAATTTCTTCAAAATAATTATAGTACTGCTCATTCAAAATTTCTTCAAAATAATTATAGTACTGCTCATTCAAAATTTCTTCAAAATAATTATAGTACTGCTCATTCAAAATTTCTTCAAAATAATTATAGTACTGCTCATTCAAAATTTCTTCAAAATAATTATAGTACTGCTCATTCAAAATTTCTTCAAAATAATTATAGTACTACTCATTCAAAATGTCTTCAAAATAATTATAGTACTGCTCATTCAAAATTTCTTCAAAATAATCATAGTACTGCTCAGTCAAAATGTCTTCAAAATAAGTATAATACTGCTCATTCAAAATTTCTTCAAAATAATTATAGTACTGCTCATTCAAAATTTCTTCAAAATAATTATAGTACTGCTCATTCAAAATTTCTTCAAAATAATTATAGTACTGCTCATTCAAAATTTCTTCAAAATAATTATAGTACTGCTCATTCAAAATTTCTTCAAAATAATTATAGTACTGCTCATTCACAATTTCTTCAAAATAATTATAGTACTGCTCATTCAAAATTTCTTCAAAATAATTATAGTACTGCTCATTCAAAATTTCTTCAAAATAATTATAGTACTGCTCATTCACAATTTCTTCAAAATAATTATAGTACTACTCATTCAAAATTTCTTCAAAATAATTATAGTACTGCTCATTCAAAATTTCTTCAAAATAATTATAGTACTGCTCATTCACAATTTCTTCAAAATAATTATAGTACTGCTCATTCACAATTTCTTCAAAATAATTATAGTACTGCTCATTCAAAATTTCTTCAAAATAATTATAGTACTGCTCATTCAAAATTTCTTCAAAATAATTATAGTACTGCTCATTCAAAATTTCTTCAAAATAATTATAGTACTGCTCATTCAAAATTTCTTCAAAATAATTATAGTACTGCTCATTCAAAATTTCTTCAAAATAATTATAGTACTACTCATTCAAAATGTCTTCAAAATAATTATAGTACTGCTCATTCAAAATTTCTTCAAAATAATCATAGTACTGCTCAGTCAAAATGTCTTCAAAATAAGTATAATACTGCTCATTCAAAATTTCTTCAAAATAATTATAGTACGGCTCATTCAAAATTTCTTCAAAATAATTATAGTACTGCTCATTCAAAATTTCTTCAAAATAATTATAGTACTGCTCATTCACAATTTCTTCAAAATAATTATAGTACTGCTCATTCAAAATTTCTTCAAAATAATTATAGTACTGCTCATTCAAAATTTCTTCAAAATAATTATAGTACTGCTCATTCTAAATTTCTTCAAAATAATTATAGTACTGCTCATTCAAAATTTCTTCAAAATAATTATAGTACTGCTCATTCAAAATTTCTTCAAAATAATTATAGTACTGCTCATTCAAAATTTCTTCAAAATAATTATAGTACTGCTCATTCAAAATTTCTTCAAAATAATTATAGTACTGCTCATTCAAAATTTCTTCAAAATAATTATAGTACTGCTCATTCAAAATTTCTTCAAAATAATTATAGTACTGCTCATTCAAAATTTCTTCAAAATAATTATAGTACTGCTCATTCAAAATTTCTTCAAAATAATTATAGTACTGCTCATTCAAAATTTCTTCAAAATAATTATAGTACTACTCATTCAAAATGTCTTCAAAATAATTATAGTACTGCTCATTCAAAATTTCTTCAAAATAATCATAGTACTGCTCAGTCAAAATGTCTTCAAAATAAGTATAATACTGCTCATTCAAAATTTCTTCAAAATAATTATAGTACTGCTCATTCAAAATTTCTTCAAAATAATTATAGTACTGCTCATTCAAAATTTCTTCAAAATAATTATAGTACTGCTCATTCAAAATTTCTTCAAAATATTTGTCGTACTGCTCATTCAAAATTTCTTCAAAATAATTATAGTACTGCTCATTCAAAATTTCTTCAAAATAATTATAGTACTGCTCATTCAAAATTTCTTCAAAATAAGTATAATACTGCTCATTCAAAATTTCTTCAAAATAATTATAGTACTGCTCATTCAAAATTTCTTCAAAATAAGTATAATACTGCTCATTCAAAATTTCTTCAAAATAATTATAGTACTGCTCATTCAAAATTTCTTCAAAATAATTATAGTACTGCTCATTCAAAATTTCTTCAAAATAATTATAGTACTGCTCATTCAAAATTTCTTCAAAATATTTGTCGTACTGCTCATTCAAAATTTCTTCAAAATAAGTATAATACTGCTCATTCAAAATGTCTTCAAAATAAGTATAATACTTCTCATTCAAAATTTCTTCAAAATAATTATAGTACTGCTCATTCAAAATTTCTTCAAAATAATTATAGTACTGCTCATTCAAAATTTCTTCAAAATAATTATAGTACTGCTCATTCAAAATTTCTTCAAAATAATTATAGTACTACTCATTCAAAATGTCTTCAAAATAATTATAGTACTGCTCATTCAAAATTTCTTCAAAATAATCATAGTACTGCTCAGTCAAAATGTCTTCAAAATAAGTATAATACTGCTCATTCAAAATTTCTTCAAAATAATTATAGTACTGCTCATTCAAAATTTCTTCAAAATAATTATAGTACTGCTCATTCAAAATTTCTTCAAAATAATTATAGTACTGCTCATTCAAAATTTCTTCAAAATAATTATAGTACTGCTCATTCAAAATTTCTTCAAAATAATTATAGTACTGCTCATTCAAAATTTCTTCAAAATAATTATAGTACTGCTCATTCAAAATTTCTTCAAAATAATTATAGTACTGCTCATTCAAAATTTCTTCAAAATAATTATAGTACTGCTCATTCAAAATTTCTTCAAAATAATTATAGTACTGCTCATTCAAAATTTCTTCAAAATAATTATAGTACTGCTCATTCAAAATTTCTTCAAAATAATTATAGTACTGCTCATTCAAAATTTCTTCAAAATAATTATAGTACTACTCATTCAAAATGTCTTCAAAATAATTATAGTACTGCTCATTCAAAATTTCTTCAAAATAATCATAGTACTGCTCAGTCAAAATGTCTTCAAAATAAGTATAATACTGCTCATTCAAAATTTCTTCAAAATAATTATAGTACGGCTCATTCAAAATTTCTTCAAAATAATTATAGTACTGCTCATTCAAAATTTCTTCAAAATAATTATAGTACTGCTCATTCAAAATTTCTTCAAAATAATTATAGTACGGCTCATTCAAAATTTCTTCAAAATAATTATAGTACTGCTCATTCAAAATTTCTTCAAAATAATTATAGTACTGCTCATTCAAAATTTCTTCAAAATAATTATAGTACTGCTCATTCAAAATTTCTTCAAAATAATTATAGTACTACTCATTCAAAATGTCTTCAAAATAATTATAGTACTGCTCATTCAAAATTTCTTCAAAATAATCATAGTACTGCTCAGTCAAAATGTCTTCAAAATAAGTATAATACTGCTCATTCAAAATTTCTTCAAAATAATTATAGTACTGCTCATTCAAAATTTCTTCAAAATAATTATAGTACTGCTCATTCAAAATTTCTTCAAAATAATTATAGTACTGCTCATTCAAAATTTCTTCAAAATATTTGTCGTACTGCTCATTCAAAATTTCTTCAAAATAAGTATAATACTGCTCATTCAAAATTTCTTCAAAATAATTATAGTACTGCTCATTCAAAATTTCTTCAAAATAATTATAGTACTGCTCATTCAAAATTTCTTCAAAATAATTATAGTACTGCTCATTCAAAATTTCTTCAAAATAATTATAGTACTACTCATTCAAAATGTCTTCAAAATAATTATAGTACTGCTCATTCAAAATTTCTTCAAAATAATCATAGTACTGCTCAGTCAAAATGTCTTCAAAATAATTATAGTACTGCTCATTCAAAATTTCTTCAAAATAATTATAGTACTGCTCATTCAAAATTTCTTCAAAATAATTATAGTACTACTCATTCAAAATGTCTTCAAAATAATTATAGTACTGCTCATTCAAAATTTCTTCAAAATAATCATAGTACTGCTCAGTCAAAATGTCTTCAAAATAAGTATAATACTGCTCATTCAAAATTTCTTCAAAATAATTATAGTACTGCTCATTCAAAATTTCTTCAAAATAATTATAGTACTGCTCATTCAAAATTTCTTCAAAATAATTATAGTACTGCTCATTCAAAATTTCTTCAAAATAATTATAGTACTGCTCATTCAAAATTTCTTCAAAATAATTATAGTACTACTCATTCAAAATGTCTTCAAAATAATTATAGTACTGCTCATTCAAAATTTCTTCAAAATAATCATAGTACTGCTCAGTCAAAATGTCTTCAAAATAAGTATAATACTGCTCATTCAAAATTTCTTCAAAATAATTATAGTACGGCTCATTCAAAATTTCTTCAAAATAATTATAGTACTGCTCATTCAAAATTTCTTCAAAATAATTATAGTACTGCTCATTCAAAATTTCTTCAAAATAATTATAGTACTGCTCATTCAAAATTTCTTCAAAATAATTATAGTACTGCTCATTCACAATTTCTTCAAAATAATTATAGTACTGCTCATTCAAAATTTCTTCAAAATAATTATAGTACTGCTCATTCAAAATTTCTTCAAAATAATTATAGTACTGCTCATTCAAAATTTCTTCAAAATAATTATAGTACTACTCATTCAAAATGTCTTCAAAATAATTATAGTACTGCTCATTCAAAATTTCTTCAAAATAATCATAGTACTGCTCAGTCAAAATGTCTTCAAAATAAGTATAATACTGCTCATTCAAAATTTCTTCAAAATAATTATAGTACTGCTCATTAAAAATTTCTTCAAAATAATTATAGTACTGCTCATTCAAAATTTCTTCAAAATAATTATAGTACTGCTCATTCAAAATTTCTTCAAAATAATTATAGTACTGCTCATTCAAAATTTCTTCAAAATAATTATAGTACTGCTCATTCAAAATTTCTTCAAAATAATTATAGTACTACTCATTCAAAATGTCTTCAAAATAATTATAGTACTGCTCATTCAAAATTTCTTCAAAATAATCATAGTACTGCTCAGTCAAAATGTCTTCAAAATAAGTATAATACTGCTCATTCAAAATTTCTTCAAAATAATTATAGTACTGCTCATTCAAAATGTCTTCAAAATAAGTATAGTACTGCTCATTCAAAATTTCTTCAAAATAATTATAGTACTGCTCATTCAAAATTTCTTCAAAATAATTATAGTACTGCTCATTCAAAATTTCTTCAAAATAATTATAGTACTGCTCATTCAAAATTTCTTCAAAATAATTATAGTACTGCTCATTCAAAATTTCTTCAAAATAATTATAGTACTGCTCATTCAAAATTTCTTCAAAATAATCGTTAATAGAAATTATCTCATTTTATTTTTTTTATATTTTTGTTGCCCAGAATCTCAGTTTTTGTCATTCATTTTTTTTTTTAATAATATATATAAAAAATATTATATATATAAAATCTTACATTTAAAAATATTATATATAAAAAATGATATATATAAAAAATATATATAAAAATATCATATATATAAAAATATTACATATAAAAATATTATATATAAAAATATTACGTACAAAAACATTATGTATAAAAATATTATATATAAAATTATTATATATAAAAATATTATATATAAAAATATTAATCTGATGTTTACATGTCTATGGCCACAAGTGAAATATTGTATTTCATTATAAAATTTATTTGAAAATGTTATCATTACCACATTAATACATACTGATATTTTTATTAACATTGGTTGAATTTTGATGAATTGTTAAGTGAAAGAAGGTTTAAAATATTTTTGCATGTTTAAGATCAGCCATTCATTTTGCACGTACCTATGTATAATCGTAAGAGAGAAGCAACAGTATAGTTGTCAATTATAAGAAACTGTTACTTACCTTCAATAGCCTCTTGTTCGGGGAGACAGATGCAAAAGCGCCTTCTCCTTCGTGATCGTTGGATTATGTTATAGAAGGGCTTATTTTTCACAGGCTTAAGACCCCCTTCCTCTTTACATTGCTTTCTACAGTCACGGTAGTTATTCTTTTCTAACAATTTGATTTGTGCACTTGACTAACATTTACAGACCTTCCAGGACTAATACCTTGGTCGCAACAAACGGAAACCTGTTTTTTTATCTTTCTCTCTCTGCCATCGATGTATCTAAAATAATTCCTTGAATTTAGATTTACGTCCTTTGACTGTACTTTGTAATATACTTTGACGAAACAATAATATAATTTACTTTGACTACACAATAATATAATATACTTTGACTACACAATAATATAATATACTTTTACTATACAATAATATACTTTGACGAAACAATAATATAATATACTTTGACGCAACAATAATATAATATACTTTGACGACACAATAACATAATGTACTTTGACGAAACAATAATATAATATACTTTGATTACACAATAATATAATATACTTTGACTACACAATATTATAATATATTTTTACGACACAATAATATATTATACTTTGACGACACAATAATGTAATATACTTTGACGACACAATAATATAATATATTTTGAGGACACAATAATATAATATACTTTGACGACACAATAATATAATATACTTTGACAACACAATAATATAATATACTTTGACTACACAATAATATAATATACTTTGACTACACAATAATATAATATACTTTGACGACACAATAATATAATATATTTTGAGGACACAATAATATAATATACTTTGACGACACAATAATATAATATACTTTTACAACACAATAATATAATATACTTTGACGACACAATAATATAATATACTTTGACTACACAATAATATACTATACTTTGACGAAACAATAATATAATATACTTTGACGACACAATAATATAATATACTTTGACGGCACAATAATATGATATACTTTGACGACACAATAATATAATATACTTTGACGACACAATAATATAATATACTTTGACGAAACAATAATATAATATACTTTGACGAAACAATAATATAATATACTTCGACGACACAATAATCTAATATAATTTGACGACACAATAATATAATATACTTTGTACGATACAATAATATAAAATACTTTGACGACACAATAATATAATATACTTTTACTACACAATAATATAATATACTTTGACGGCACAATAATATGATATACTTTAACGACACAATAATAATATATACTCTGAAGACACAATAATACATTATACTTTGATTACTTAATAATATAATATACTTTGACTACACAATAATATAATATATTTTTATGACACAATAATATAATATATTTTTATGACACAATAATATAATATACTTTGACGAAACAATAATGTAATATACTTTGACACAATAATATAATATACTTTGACTACACAATAATATAATATACTTTGAAGAGACAATAATATAATATACTTTGACAACACAATAATATAATATACATTGACGACACAATAATATAATATACTTTGACGGGACAATAATATAATATACTTTGACTACACAATGATATAATATACTTTGACTACACAATAATATAATATACTTTGACGGGACAACAATATAGTATACTGGGACCACACAATAATATCATATACTTTGACTACACAATAATATAATATACTTTGACGGGACAACAATATAGTATACTTTGACAACACAATAATATAATATACATTGACGACACAATAATATAATATACTTTGACGACACAATAATATAATATACTTTGACTACACAATAATATAATATACTTTGACGACACAATAATATAATATACTTTGACTACACAATAATATAATATACTTTGACGAAACAATAATATAATATACTTTGACGACACAATAATATAATATACTTTGACGACACAATAATATAATATACTTTGACGACACAATAATATAATATACTTTGACTACACAATAATATAATATACTTTGACGAGACAATAATATAATATACTTTGACGACACAATAATATAATTTACTTTGACTACACAATAATATAATATATTTTGACTACACAATAATATAATATACTTTGACGACACAATAATATAATATACTTTGACATGACAACAATATAGTATACTTGGACCACACAATAATATAATATACTTTGACTACACAATAATATAATATACTTTGACGACACAATAATATAATATACTTTGACTACACAATAATATAATATACTTTGACGAAACAACAATATAGTATACTTGGACCACACAATAATATAATATACTTTGACTACACAATAATATAATATACTTTGACGACACAATAATATAATATACTTTGACAACACAATAATGTAATATACTTTGACGAAACAATAATATAATATACTTTGACTACACAATCATATAATATACTTTGACTACACAATAATATAATATACTTTGACGACACAATAATATAATATACTTTGACGAAACAATAATATAATATACTTTGACTACACAATAATATAATATACTTTGACTACACAATAATATAATATACTTTGACGACACAATAATATAATATACTTTGACGAAACAATAATATAATATACTTTGACGACACAATAATATAATATACTTTGACGACACAATAATATAATATACTTTGACGAAACAATAATATAATATACTTTGACGACACAATAATATAATATACTTTGACATGACAACAATATAGTATACTTGGACCACACAATAATATAATATACTTTGACTACACAATAATATAATATACTTTGACGACACAATAATATAATATACTTTGACAACACAATAATGTAATATACTTTGACGAAACAATAATATAATATACTTTGACTACACAATAATATAATATACTTTGACTACACAATAATATAATATACTTTGATTACACAATAATATAATATACTTTGACGACACAATAATATAATATACTTTGACGACACAATAATATAATATACTTTGACGAGACAATAATATAATATACTTTGACGACACAATAATAAATTTACTTTGACTACACAATAATATAATATACTTTGACTACACAATAATATAATATACTTTGACGACACAATAATATAATATACTTTGACATGACAACAATATAGTATACTTGGACCACACAATCATATAATATACTTTGACTACACAATAATATAATATACTTTGACGACACAATAATATAATATACTTTGACAACACAATAATATAATATACTTTGACGAAACAATAATATAGGATACTTTGACGACACAATAATATTATATACTTTGACGACACAATAATATAATATACTTTGACGAAACAATAACATAACATACTTTGACGACACAATAATATAATATACTTTGACGAAACAATAATATGATATACTTTGACTACACATTAATATAATATACTTTGACTACACAATAATATAATATACTTTGACGACACAATAATATAATATACTTTGACGACACAATACTATAATATACTTTGCCGAAACAATAATATAATATACTTTGACGACACAATAATATACTTTGACTACACAATAATATAATATACTTTGACGACAGAATAATATAATATACTTTGACGACACAATTATAGTACTGCTCATTCAAAATTTCTTCAAAATAATACTAGTACTGCTCATTCAAAATTTCTTCAAAATAATTATAGTACTGCTCATTCAAAATTTCTTCAAAATAATACTAGTACTGCTCATTAAAAATTTCTTCAAAATAATTATAGTACTGCTCATTCAAAATTTTTTCAAAATAATTATAGTACTGCTCATTCAAAATTTCTTCAAAATAATTATAGTACTGCTCATTAAAAATTTCTTCAAAACAATTATAGTACTGCTCATTCAAAATTTCTTCAAAATAATGATCGTACTGCTCATTCAAAATTTCTTCAAAATAATTATAGTACTGCTCAGTCAAAATTTCTTCAAAATAATTATAGTACTGCTCATTCAAAATTTCTTCAAAACAATTATATTACTGATCATTCAAAATTTCTTCAAATTAATTATAGTATGCTCATTGAAAATTTCTTCAAAATAATTATAGTACTGCTCATTCAAAATTTCTTCAAAATAAGTATAGTACTGCTCATTCAAAATTTCTTCAAAATAATCATAGTACTGCTCATTCAAAATTTCTTCAAAATAATCATAGTACTGCTCATCCAAAATTTCTTCTAAATAAGTCTAGTACTGCTCATTGAAAATTTCTTCAAAATAATTATAGTACTGCTCATTGAAAATTTCTTCAAAATAATTATAGTACTGTTCATTCAAAATTTCTTCAAAATAATTATAGTACTGCTCAGTCAAAATTTCTTCAAAATAATTATAGTACTGCTCATTCACAATTTCTTCAAAACAATTATAGTACTGCTCATTCAAAATTTCTTCAAAATAATTAGAGTACTGCTCATTCAAAATTTCTTCAAAATAATTATAGTACTGCTCATTCACAATTTCTTCAAAACAATTATAGTACTGCTCATTCAAAATTTCTTCAAAATAATTAGAGTACTGCTCATTCAAAATTTCTTCAAAATACTTATAGTACTGCTCATTCAACATTTGTTCAAAATAATCATAGTACTGCTCATTCAAAATTTCTTCAAAATAATTATAGTACTGCTCATTAAAAATTTCTTCAAAATAATTATAGTACTGCTCATTCAAAATTTCTTCTAAATACTTATAGTACTGCTCAGTCAAAATTTCTTCAAAATAATTATAGTACTGCTCATTCAAAATTTCTTCAAAATAATTAGAGTACTGCTCATTCAAAATTTCTTCAAAATAATTATAGTACTGCTCATTCACAATTTCTTCAAAATAATTATAGTACTGCTCATTCAACATTTCTTCAAAATAATTATAGTACTGCTCATTCAAAATTTCTTCAAAATAATTATAGTACTGCTCATTCAAAATTTCTTCAAAATAATTATAGTACTGCTCATTCAAAATTTCTTCAAAATAATCATAGTACTGCTCATTCAAAATTTCTTCAACATAATTATAGTACTGCTCAGTCAACATTTCTTAAAAATAATTATAATACTGCTCATTCAAAATTTCTTCAAAATAATTATAGTACTGCTCATTCAAAATTTCTTCAAAATAATTATAGTACTGCTCATTCAAAATTTCTTCAAAATAATTATAGTACTGCTCATTCAAAATTTCTTCAAAATAATCGTTCATAGAAATTATCTCATTTTATTATTTTTATATTTTTGTTGCCCAGAATCTCAGTTTTTGTCATTCATTTTTTTTTCAATAATATATATAAAAAATATTATATATATAAAATCTTACATATAAAAATATTATATATAAAAAATGATATATATAAAAAATATATATAAAAATATTATATATATAAAAATATTACATATAAAAATATTATATATAAAAATATTACGTACAAAAAAATTATGTATAAAAATATTATATATAAAACTATTATATATAAAAATATTATATATAAAAATATTAATCTGATGTTTACATGTCTATGGCCACAAGTGAAATATTGTATTTCATTATAAAATTTATTTGAAAATGTTATCATTACCACATTAATATATACTGACATTTTTATTAACATTGGTTGATATCCTGAATTTTGATGAATTGTTAAGTGAAAGAAGGTTTAAAATATTTTTGCATTTTTAAGATCAGCCATTCATTTTGCACGTACCTATGTATAATCGTAAGAGAGAAGCAACAGTATAGTTGTCAATTATAAGAAAATGTTACTTACCTTCAATAGCCTCTTGTTCGGGGAGACAGATGCAAAAGCGCCTTCTCCTTCGTGATCGTTGGATTATGTTATAGAAGGGCTTATTTTTCACAGGCTTAAGACCCCCTTCCTCTTTACATTGCTTTCTACAGTCACGGTAGTTATTCTTTTCTAACAATTTGATTTGTGCACTTGACTAACATTTACAGACCTTCCAGGACGAATACCTTGGTCGCAACAAACAGAAACATGTTTTTTTCTCTTTCTCTCTCTGCCAGTTGCCATCGATGTATCTAAAATAATTCCTTGAATTTAGATTTACGTCCTTTGACTGTACTTTGTAATATACTTTGACGAAACAATAATATAATTTACTTTGACTACACAATAATATAATATACTTTGACTACACAATAATATAATATACTTTGACGACACAATAATATAATATACTTTGACTATACAATAATATAATATACTTTGACTATACAATAATATAATATACTTTGACGACACAATAATATAATATACTTTGACTACACAATAATATAATATACTTTGACTATACAATAATATAATATACTTTGACTATACAATAATATAATATACTTTGACGACACAATAATATAATATACTTTGACTATACAATAATATAATATACTTTGACTATACAATAATATACTATGACGAAACAATAATATAATATACTTTGACGCAACAATAATACAATATACGTTGACGACACAATAATATAATATACTTTGACTACACAATAATATACTATACTTTGACTACACAATAATATAATATACTTTGACTACACAATAATATAAAATATTTTTACGACACAATAATATATTATACTTTGACGACACAATAATGTAATATACTTTGACGACACAATAATATAATATACTTTGACGACACAATAATATAATATACTTTGACTACACAATAATATAATATACTTTGACTACACAATAATATACTATACTTTGACGAAACAATAATATAATATACTTTGACGAGACAATAATATAATATACTTTGACGGCACAATAATATGATATACTTTGACGACACAATAATATAATATACTTTGACGACACAATAATATAATATACTTTGACGACACAATAATATAATATACTTTGACTACACAATAATATAATATACTTTGACTACACAATAATATACTATACTTTGACGAAACAATAATATAATATACTTTGACGAGACAATAATATAATATACTTTGACGGCACAATAATATGATATACTTTGACGACACAATAATATAATATACTTTGACGACACAATAATATAATATACTTTGACGAAACAATAATATAATATACTTTGACGAAACAATAATATAATATACTTCGACGACACAATAATCTAATATAATTTGACGACACAATAATATAATATACTTTGTACGAAACAATAATATAAAATACTTTGACGACACAATAATATAATATACTTTTACTACACAATAATATAATATACTTTGACGGCACAATAATATGATATACTTTTACGACACAATAATAATATATACTCTGAAGAAACAAGAATATAATATACTTTGACGACACAATAATATAATATACTTTGACTACACAATAATACATTATACTTTGATTACACAATAATACAATATACTTTGACTGCACAATAATATAATATATTTTTATGACACAATAATATAATATACTTTGACGAAACAATAATGTAATATACTTTGACACAATAATATAATATACTTTGACTACACAATAATATAATATACTTTGAAGAGACAATAATATTATATACTTTGACGACACAATAATATACTTTGACGACACAATAATATAATTTACTTTGACTACACAATAATATAATATACTTTGACGACACAATAATATAATATACATTGACGACACAATAATATAATATACTTTGACGGGACAATAATATAATATACATTGACTTCACAATGATATAATATACTTTGACTACACAATAATATAATATACTTTGACGGGACAACAATATAGTATACTGGGACCACACACTGATATAATATACTTTGATTACACAATAATATAATATACTTTGAGGACACAATAATATAATATACTTTGACTACACAATAATATAATATACTTTGACGACACAATAATATAATATACTTTGACGACACAATAATATAATATACTTTGACTACACAATAATATAATATACTTTGACGAGACAATAATATAATATACTTTGACGACACAATAATATAATTTACTTTGACACAATAATATAATATACTTTGACTACACAATAATATAATATACTTTGACGACACAATAATATAATATACTTTGACATGACAACAATATAGTATACTTGGACCACACAATAATATAATATACTTTGACTACACAATAATATAATATACTTTGACACAATAATATAATTTACTTTGACTACACAATAATATAATATACTTTGACATGACAACAATATAGTATACTTGGACCACACAATAATATAATATACTTTGACTACACAATAATATAATATACTTTGACACAATAATATAATTTACTTTGACACAATAATATAATATACTTTGACGACACAATAATATAATTTACTTTGACACAATAATATAATTTACTTTGACTACACAATAATATAATATACTTTGACTACACAATAATATAATATACTTTGACGACACAATAATATAATATACTTTGACATGACAACAATATAGTATACTTGGACCACACAATAATATAATATACTTTGACTACACAATAATATAATATACTTTGAAAACACAATAATATAATATACTTTGACAACACAATAATTTAATATACTTTGACGAAACAATAATATAGGATACTTTGACGACACAATAATATTATATACTTTGACGACACAATAATATAATATACTTTGACGAAACAATAATATAACATACTTTGACGACACAATAATATAATATACTTTGACGAAACAATAATATGATATACTTTGACTACACATTAATATAATATACTTTGACTACACAATAATATAATATACTTTGACGACACAATAATATAATATACTTTGACGACACAATACTATAATATACTTTGCCGAAACAATAATATTATATTCTTTGACGACACAATAATATACTTTGACTACACAATAATATAATATACTTTGACGACAGAATAATATAATATACTTTGACGACACAATAATATAATATACTTTGACGACACAATAATATAATATACTTTGACGACACAATAATATAATATACTTTGACGAAACAATAATATAATATACTTTGACGACACAATAATATAATATACTTCGACGACACAATAATCTAATATAATTTGACGACACAATAATATAATATACTTTGTACGAAACAATAATATAAAATACTTTGACGGCACAATAATATGATATACTTTTACGACACAATAATAATATATACTCTGAAGAAACAAGAATATAATATACTTTGACGACACAATAATATAATATACTTTGACTACACAATAATACATTATACTTTGATTACACAATAATACAATATACTTTGACTGCACAATAATATAATATATTTTTATGACACAATAATATAATATACTTTGACGAAACAATAATGTAATATACTTTGACGAAACAATAATGTAATATACTTTGACGACACAATAATATAATATACTTTGACGAAACAATAATGTAATATACTTTGACACAATAATATAATATACTTTGACTACACAATAATATAATATACTTTGAAGAGACAATAATATAATATACTTTGACGACACAATAATATAATATACATTGACGACACAATAATATAATATACTTTGACGGGACAATAATATAATATACTTTGACTACACAATGATATAATATACTTTGACTACACAATAATATAATATACTTTGACGGGACAACAATATAGTATACTGGGACCACACAATGATATAATATACTTTGATTACACAATAATATAATATACTTTGACTACACAATAATATAATATACTTTGACGACACAATAATATAATATACTTTGACGACACAATAATATAATATACTTTGACGACACAATAATATAATATACTTTGACGACACAATAATATAATATACTTTGACTACACAATAATATAATATACTTTGACGAAACAATAATATAATATACTTTGACGACACAATAATATAATATACTTTGACGACACAATAATATAATATACTTTGACGACACAATAATATAATATACTTTGACTACACAATAATATAATATACTTTGACGAGACAATAATATAATATACTTTGACGACACAATAATATAATTTACTTTGACTACACAATAATATAATATACTTTGACTACACAATAATATAATATACTTTGACGACACAATAATATAATATACTTTGACATGACAACAATATAGTATACTTGGACCACACAATAATATAATATACTTTGACTACACAATAATATAATATACTTTGACAACACAATAATATAATATACTTTGACAACACAATAATGTAATATACTTTGACGAAACAATAATATAACATACTTTGACGACACAATAATATAATATACTTTGACGACACAATAATATAATATACTTTGACTATACAATAATACAATATACTTTTACTACACAATAATATAATATACTTTGACGACACAATAATATAATATACTTTGATTACACAATAATATAATATACTTTGACTACACAATAATATAATATACTTTGACTACACAATAATATAATATACTTTGACGACACAATAATATAATATACTTTGACGACACAATAATATAATATACTTTGACTATACAATAATACAATATACTTTTACTACACAATAATATAATATACTTTGACGACACAATAATATAATATACTTTGATTACACAATAATATAATATACTTTGACTACACAATAATATAATATATTTTTACGACACAGTAATATAATATACTTTGACGACACAATAATGTAATATACTTTGACACAATAATATAATATACTTTGACGACACAATAATATAATATACTTTGACGACACAATAATATAATATACTTTGACTACACAATAATACATTATACTTTGATTACACAATAATACAATATACTTTGACTGCACAATAATATAATATATTTTTATGACACAATAATATAATATACTTTGACGAAACAATAATGTAATATACTTTGACAGAATAATATAATATACTTTGACTACACAATAATATAATATACTTTGAAGAGACAATAATATTATATACTTTGACGACACAATAATATACTTTGACGACACAATAATATAATTTACTTTGACTACACAATAATATAATATACTTTGACGACACAATAATATAATATACATTGACGACACAATAATATAATATACTTTGACGGGACAATAATATAATATACTTTGACTTCACAATGATATAATATACTTTGACTACACAATAATATAATATACTTTGACGGGACAACAATATAGTATACTGGGACCACACAATGATATAATATACTTTGATTACACAATAATATAATATACTTTGACGACACAATAATATAATATACTTTGACTACACAATAATATAATATACTTTGACGAAACAATAATATAATATACTTTGACGACACAATAATATAATATACTTTGACGACACAATAATATAATATACTTTGACGACACAATAATATAATATACTTTGACTACACAATAATATAATATACTTTGACGAGACAATAATATAATATACTTTGACGACACAATAATATAATTTACTTTGACACAATAATATAATATACTTTGACTACACAATAATATAATATACTTTGACGACACAATAATATAATATACTTTGACATGACAACAATATAGTATACTTGGACCACACAATAATATAATATACTTTGACTACACAATAATATAATATACTTTGACACAATAATATAATTTACTTTGACTACACAATAATATAATATACTTTGACATGACAACAATATAGTATACTTGGACCACACAATAATATAATATACTTTGACTACACAATAATATAATATACTTTGACACAATAATATAATTTACTTTGACACAATAATATAATATACTTTGACGACACAATAATATAATTTACTTTGACACAATAATATAATATACTTTGACTACACAATAATATAATATACTTTGACTACACAATAATATAATATACTTTGACGACACAATAATATAATATACTTTGACATGACAACAATATAGTATACTTGGACCACACAATAATATAATATACTTTGACTACACAATAATATAATATACTTTGAAAACACAATAATATAATATACTTTGACAACACAATAATTTAATATACTTTGACGAAACAATAATATAGGATACTTTGACGACACAATAATATTATATACTTTGACGACACAATAATATAATATACTTTGACGAAACAATAATATAACATACTTTGACGACACAATAATATAATATACTTTGACGAAACAATAATATGATATACTTTGACTACACATTAATATAATATACTTTGACTACACAATAATATAATATACTTTGACGACACAATAATATAATATACTTTGACGACACAATACTATAATATACTTTGCCGAAACAATAATATTATATTCTTTGACGACACAATAATATACTTTGACTACACAATAATATAATATACTTTGACGACAGAATAATATAATATACTTTGACGACACAATAATATAATATACTTTGACGACACAATAATATAATATACTTTGACGACACAATAATATAATATACTTTGACGAAACAATAATATAATATACTTTGACGAAACAATAATATAATATACTTCGACGACACAATAATCTAATATAATTTGACGACACAATAATATAATATACTTTGTACGAAACAATAATATAAAATACTTTGACGACACAATAATATAATATACTTTTACTACACAATAATATAATATACTTTGACGGCACAATAATATGATATACTTTTACGACACAATAATAATATATACTCTGAAGAAACAAGAATATAATATACTTTGACGACACAATAATATAATATACTTTGACTACACAATAATACATTATACTTTGATTACACAATAATACAATATACTTTGACTGCACAATAATATAATATATTTTTATGACACAATAATATAATATACTTTGACGAAACAATAATGTAATATACTTTGACGAAACAATAATGTAATATACTTTGACGACACAATAATATAATATACTTTGACGAAACAATAATGTAATATACTTTGACACAATAATATAATATACTTTGACTACACAATAATATAATATACTTTGAAGAGACAATAATATAATATACTTTGACGACACAATAATATAATATACATTGACGACACAATAATATAATATACTTTGACGGGACAATAATATAATATACTTTGACTACACAATGATATAATATACTTTGACTACACAATAATATAATATACTTTGACGGGACAACAATATAGTATACTGGGACCACACAATGATATAATATACTTTGATTACACAATAATATAATATACTTTGACTACACAATAATATAATATACTTTGACGACACAATAATATAATATACTTTGACGACACAATAATATAATATACTTTGACGACACAATAATATAATATATTTGACGACACAATAATATAATATACTTTGACTACACAATAATATAATATACTTTGACGAAACAATAATATAATATACTTTGACGACACAATAATATAATATACTTTGACGACACAATAATATAATATACTTTGACGACACAATAATATAATATACTTTGACTACACAATAATATAATATACTTTGACGAGACAATAATATAATATACTTTGACGACACAATAATATAATTAACTTTGACTACACAATAATATAATATACTTTGACTACACAATAATATAATATACTTTGACGACACAATAATATAATATACTTTGACATGACAACAATATAGTATACTTGGACCACACAATAATATAATATACTTTGACTACACAATAATATAATATACTTTGACAACACAATAATATAATATACTTTGACAACACAATAATGTAATATACTTTGACGAAACAATAATATAACATACTTTGACGACACAATAATATAATATACTTTGACGACACAATAATATAATATACTTTGACTATACAATAATACAATATACTTTTACTACACAATAATATAATATACTTTGACGACACAATAATATAATATACTTTGATTACACAATAATATAATATACTTTGACTACACAATAATATAATATACTTTGACTACACAATAATATAATATACTTTGACGACACAATAATATAATATACTTTGACGACACAATAATATAATATACTTTGACTATACAATAATACAATATACTTTTACTACACAATAATATAATATACTTTGACGACACAATAATATAATATACTTTGATTACACAATAATATAATATACTTTGACTACACAATAATATAATATATTTTTACGACACAGTAATATAATATACTTTGACGACACAATAATGTAATATACTTTGACACAATAATATAATATACTTTGACGACACAATAATATAATATACTTTGACGACACAATAATATAATATACTTTGACGACAGAATAATATAATATACTTTAACGACACAATAATATAATATACTTGGATGACACAATAATATAATATACTTTGACGACACAATAATATACTTTGACGACACAATAATATAATATACTTTGACGACACAATAATATAATATACTTTGACTACACAATAATATAATATACTTTGACGACACAATAATATAATTTACTTTGACTACACAATAATATAATATACTTTGACTACACAATAATATAATATACTTTGACGACACAATAATATAATATACTTTGACGGGACAACAATATAGTATACTTGGACCACACAATAATATAATATACTTTGACTACACAATAATATAATATACTTTGACGACACAATAATATAATATACTTTGACGACACAATAATATAATATCCTTTGACTATACAATAATATAATATACTTTTACTACACAATAATATAATATACTTTGACGACACAATAATATAATATACTTTGATTACACAATAATATAATATACTTTGACTACACAATAATATAATATATTTTTATGACACAATAATATAATATACTTTGACGACACAATAATGTAATATACTTTGACACAATAATATAATATACTTTGACGACACAATAATATAATATACTTTGAAGAGACACTAATATAATATACTTTGACAACACAATAATATAATATACATTGACGACACAATAATATAATATACTTTGACGGGACAATAATATAATATACTTGGACTACACAATGATATAATATACTTTGACTACACAATAATATAATATACTTTGACGGGACAAAAATATAGTATACTGGGACCACACAATAATATAATATACTTTGATTACACAATAATATAATATACTTTGACGACACAATAATATAATATACTTTGACTACACAATAATATAATATACTTTGACGAAACAATAATATAATATACTTTGACGACACAATAATATAATATACTTTGACGACACAATAATATAATATACTTTGATTACACAATAATATAATATACTTTGACGACACAATAATATAATATACTTTGACTACACAATAATATAATATACTTTGACGAGACAATAATATAATATACTTTGACGACACAATAATATAATTTACTTTGACTACACAATAATATAATATACTTTGACTACACAATAATATAATATACTTTGACGACACAATCATATAATATACTTTGACATGACAACAATATAGTATACTTGGACCACACAATAATATAATATACTTTGACTACACAATAATATAATATACTTTGACAACACAATAATATAATATACTTTGACAACACAATAATGTAATATACTTTGACGAAACAATAATATAGGATACTTTGACGACACAATAATATTATATACTTTGACGACACAATAATATAATATACTTTGACGAAACAATAATATAACATACTTTGACGACACAATAATATAATATACTTTGACGAAACAATAATATGATATACTTTGACTACACATTAATATAATATACTTTGACTACACAATAATATAATATACTTTGACGACACAATAATATAATATACTTTGACGACACAATACTATAATATACTTTGCCGAAACAATAATATAATATACTTTGACGACACAATAATATACTTTGACTACACAATAATATAATATACTTTGACGACAGAATAATATAATATACTTTGACGACACAATAATATAATATACTTTGACGACACAATAATATAATATACTTTGACTACACAATAATACAATATATTTTACTACACAATAATATAATATACTTTGACGACACAATAATATAATATACTTTGACGGGACAACAATATAGTATACTTGGACCACACAATAATATAATATACTTTGACTACACAATAATATACTTTGACGACACAATAATGTAATATACTTTGACACAATAATATAATATACTTTGACGACACAATAATATAATATACTTTGACGACACAATAATATAATATACTTTGACGACAGAATAATATAATATACTTTAACGACACAATAATATAATATACTTTGATGACACAATAATATAATATACTTTGACGACACAATAATATACTTTGACGACACAATAATATAATATACTTTGACGACACAATAATATAATATACTTTGACTACACAATAATATAATATACTTTGACGAGACAATAATATAATATACTTTGACGACACAATAATATAATTTACTTTGACTACACAATAATATAATATACTTTGACTACACAATAATATAATATACTTTGACGACACAATAATATAATATACTTTGACGGGACAACAATATAGTATACTTGGACCACACAATAATATAATATACTTTGACTACACAATAATATAATATACTTTGACGACACAATAATATAATATACTTTGACGACACAATAATATAATATCCTTTGACTATACAATAATATAATATACTTTTACTACACAATAATAAAATATACTTTGACGACACAATAATATAATATACTTTGATTACACAATAATATAATATACTTTGACTACACAATAATATAATATATTTTTATGACACAATAATATAATATACTTTGACTACACAATAATATACTTTGACGACACAATAATATAATATACTTTGACAACACAATAATATAATATACTTTGACGAAACAATAATATAATATACTTTGACGACACAATAATAGGATATACTTTGACGAAAAAATAATATGATATACTTTGACTACACATTAATATAATATACTTTGACTACACAATAATAAAATATACTTTGACGACACAATAATATAATATACTTTGACGACACAATAATATAATATACTTTGACGACACAATAATAATATATACTTTGACGACACAATAATATAATATACTTTGACGACACAATAATATACTTTGACTACACAATAATATAATATACTGTGGCTATATAATAGTATAATATACTTTGATTACACAATAATATAATATATTTTGACTACACAATAATATAATATATTTTTACGACACAGTAATATAATATACTTTGACGACACAATAATGTAATATACTTTGACACAATAATATAATATACTTTGACGACACAATAATATAATATACTTTGACGACACAATAATATAATATACTTTCACGACACAATAATATAATATACTGTGACGACACAATAATATAATATACTTTGATGACACAATAATATAATATATTTTGACGACACAATAATATACTTTGACGACACAATAATATAATATACTTTGACGACACAATAATATAATATACTTTGACTACACAATAATATAATATACTTTGACGAGACAATAATATAATATACTTTGACGACACAATAATATAATTTACTTTGACTACACAATAATATAATATACTTTAACTACACAATAATATAATATACTTTGACGACACAATAATAAAATATACTTTGATTACACAATAATATAATATACTTTTACTACACAATAATATAATATATTTTTATGACACAATAATATAATATACTTTGACGACACAGTAATGTAATATACTTTGACACAATAATATAATATACTTTGACGACACAATAATGTAATATACTTTGACACAATAATATAATATACTTTGACGACACAATAATATAATATACTTTGAAGAGACAATAATATAATATACTTTGACAACACAATAATATAATATACATTGACGACACAATAATATAATATACTTTGACGGGACAATAATATAATATACTTTGACTACACAATGATATAATATACTTTGACTACAAAATGATATAATATACTTTGACTACACAATAATATAATATATTTTGACGGGACAACAATATAGTATACTTGGACCACACAATAATATAATATACTTTGACTACACAATAATATAATATACTTTGACGACACAATAATATAATATACTTTGACAACACAATAATATAATATACTTTGACGAAACAATAATATAATATACTTTGACGACACAATAATATAATATACTTTGACGACACAATAATATAATATACTTTAACGAAACAATAATATAACATACTTTGACGACACAATAATAGGATATACTTTGACGAAACAATAATATGATATACTTTGACTACACATTAATATCATATACTTTGACTACACAATAATATAATATACTTTGACGACACAATAATATAATATACTTTGACTACACAATAATATAATATACTTTGACGACACAATAATAATATATACTTTGACGACACAATAATATAATATACTTTGACGACACAATAATATACTTTGACTACACAATAATATAATATACTTTGGGTACACAATAATATAATATACTTTTACGACACAATAATATAATATACTTTGACGACACAATAATATAATATACTTTGATGACACAATAATATAATATACTTTGACGACACAATAATATACTTTGACTACACAATAATATAATATACTTTGACGACAGAATAATATAATATACTTTGACTATACAATAATATAATATACTTTGACGACACAATAATATAATATACTTTGACGACACAATAATATAATATACTTTGATGACACAATAATATAATATACTTTGACGACACAATAATATACTTTGACGACACAATAATATAATATACTTTGACGACACAATATACTTTGACTACACAATATACTTTGACTACACAATAATACTTTGACGACACAATATACTTTGACTACACAATAATATAATATACTTTGACGAGACAATAATATAATATACTTTGACGACACAATAATATAATTTACTTTGACTACACAATAATATAATATACTTTGACTACACAATAATATAATATACTTTGACGACACAATAATATAATATACTTTGACATGACAACAATATAGTATACTTGGACCACACAATAATATAATATACTTTGACTACACAATAATATAATATACTTTGACGACACAATAATATAATATACTTTGACAACACAATAATATAATATACTTTGACGAAACAATAATATAATATACTTTGACGACACAATAATATAATATACTTTGACACAATAATATAATATACTTTGACTACACAATAATATAATATACTTTGACGACACAATAATATAATATACTTTGACACAATAATATAATATACTTTGACTACACAATAATATAATATACTTTGACGAAACAATAATATGATATACTTTGACTACACATTATATAATATACTTTGACGAAACAATAATATAATATACTTTGACGACACAATAATATAATATACTTTGACGACACAATAATAATATATACTTTGACTACACAATAATATAATATACTTTGACTACACAATAATATAATATACTTTGACGACAGAATAAAATAAATCAGCAATAGAAGCAACACAGCAACAATGGAATTCTTTCTAAGTTGTCCTACCAAATCAATGTCGTCTGCTCAACCACGCATGCGCCTGAGACCCATCATTTTCGTCAGTTTTATTTTCTTTCTTTCTATTTTTTTTTTTTTTTTTGCTGTCAATTTTAGTATCGTCATCTCTTTTCCTTAAAACTATTTGGTGCTAATGCAGAGAGTGATCGCGCTATTTAAAATCGTATTTCCACGTTTAATTAATGTTTTATATGTTGTTTTTTTTTTTAATTCAATTGTAAGGTTAAAGTACAGAATATGTACAAACGCCCCTCCCTTCCCCATGTTAAGAATGGCTTTTAAAATAATAACGTTATTATTTCAGCACGGATCACTCTCTGCATGAGTACCAACTATTTTATTAAAAATAAATATTCACTATAAGTACTAAAATTTATTTATTTAGTTGCCGTTGTTTGTGATGTTGTAAATAGTGCGGGCGGGAGGGGGTAGTTTTTTTTTTTTTTTTTTTTTTAATGAATTCCTTCCGTTACCAAAACGTTTACTTTTCTTTTTATGCGCTTTGAGCCACTAGAGTTTAGGTTAATAAATGATCAACGTATTTGCGACGTTTTCAATATCAAAATCTTGTTAAGCAAACTCGCATAAAATAGAAACCTTAAAAACAACAACAAAAATTAAATAAATAAATAAATAAATAATAATAATAATAATAATAATAATAATAATAATAATAATAATAATAATAATAATAATAATAATAATAATAACCGATTGAAGATGATTTTATAAAATTATCATTCTTCGTTCACATGCAAACATGGGATGATGACTCATTTCTATATCAAAACCAAAGGGAAACATAATTGTAGTAAAAAAAAGAAGAAAGAATTACAAAAAACAAGCAAAAAACAAACAAACAATTAAATTCAAGTAATACTTACTCATTGTTTGTTAATCTGCTTTCAACAAGGAAACGATTATAAGATGTGTTGATTAAAAAGAAACGAGTTTGTGATGGTTAGAATTTAAGATGGCGACCGAAAAAGCAAGTTCGCAGAAAATTAAATTATTTCCATTTACCGTATTCAAGTTTTTGTGTGTGTGTGTTTTTTTTTGTTTGCTATTACATAGTGTTTTGAAGAAAAAATTACATGATTGTTAAATATGGATTTTTAGTGTGAGAAAAGAAATATTTGTTATGTGTTTGCAATATTTGGAATTGTGACTGCCGGATTCGTCTAATCGTCACAACAACAATTTTTTTTTTTACAAGGTAGTCACCACTTATCAAGGCCCGGAAGGCACTCGGGGATAAGGGTTATTGTGTGTTGGAGATTTGATAAAGTGTCTTACTTAAGGAGGCAGTTCATCAGGAACTTGTTTACATTGGACTTGAAGACATCCGGGTTGTAGTCAGGTGGAAAACAGGCAACCGGAACAGAGTTCCACAGGCGTGCACCTCTAAGAAAGAAGCTTCGTTCATGGAATCCAGGTTTTGATCTTGGCACAGATAAGGAGTGGGGAAAATTTTTGACAGTGGTTTCAGCTAGGTGTTTATCGTGAAAGATTGGCGAGGGGGGGCCAGAGACTGGAGTTCAGATGAGCACCTGCCATGGTAGTAACGATAAAACAAAGACAGGCTCGCAACGTCTCTCCTGTGGGAGAGAGGCCTCAGGGAAGAGAAAAGGGCATCACCCGCTCGCTCGCTAGGCCACGAAGCCTATTTTGTACTCTGCTAAGGCAGGATAGGCTGTTCTTAGCAGCTTCTGCCCAGATGTGACAGCAGTACTCCATCGGACGTACTTGGCTTTTATACAGATAGAGAATTGCATCAGAGATTGATGTCTACGTTGATGGAGTGCAGTGTTCAGTATTAATTGACACAGGGAAGAAGCTCACATGCAATAATAAATGCGAATCAATGTTTATCTTGGAAGACAGCAAAAGTGGACGTCCTTACTATAGGTGGCTCATCCTGCTAGTCTCTTCCCTAGCCAATCCGTCCCCTGCTAATCTCTACCCTAGCCAATTAGTGCCATGCTAGACTGTACCCTATCCAATCAGTTCCCTACTAGTCCCTACCCTATGTTGAAAGTCCGATAACTCTTGTATCTCTATTACCCCCTTTCCCTGTACATATCCCATAATCCCTTTTTTGTTCTTTCCCCTTAATAAAGAGTTCTTCTCATCAGTCAACACGTGCGTCTATTTTCCTCCTTTGAATCCCTGTTCATTTTGATCTCTTTTCCACTAAAAGGCACCACATGGGCCCAGCAGTATTTTGAAGAAGAATATACGTTTACATTCAAAATGGAGGACTACCACGTGCGAAAGACGACCTCACCCACGGGTTTGCTTGTTGACGCTGGTGCCACTTCTCACATCATTAGAGATGAGAAGAAATTAAAAAATTTCGACCAAACATTCCAGCCAGAAAACCACTGCATGGAGTTAGCGGACGGAACAAAAACCAGTGGCGTTGCATTAAAAAGAGGAGACGCAGAAATGCACTTAGTAGACGAAAATGGAAACCGCGTCACAGTTACTTTAAAAATAGCGTTATTGATACCTTCCTACCCACAAGACATTTTCTCCGTAAAAACTGCTACTAAAAACGAAGCAACAGTCATTTTTAAAGAAAATAAAAATGAACTCATACATAAAAACGGCAGAAGGTTCAAAATATATGTACATAAAAGACTGTACTATTTAGCGACAAGTGGCATAAAATACTCGGCCACTGTAACTATGACGACGTAACGAAACTACCCGCTGTAGTTCGTGGGATGAAAATAAAACCAAAAAACGCAAACAATAGAAATTGCCATATTTGCATTCAAGGAAAATTCCCTCAAAGCAGAAACAAACACCCGGACGAACGAGCAACCAGCATACTACATCTAGTTCACTCGGACTTAGCCGGCCCTATACACCCGGCAGACTTAAACGGAAATCGATACGCTGTCTCGTTCACCGATGATTTCTCTGGCGCTGTATTTGTGTATTTTATTAAAAATAAAAGCGACACCACACTTGCCGCCGAAAAATTCATTGCGGATATCTCACCCTACGGCGAAATAAAAATACTGAGGACAGATAACGGCTCAGAATTTAAGTAAAACGATTTCCAGAAATTAGTCCGCAAAAACAAAATTAAACATGAGACCTCAGCACCGTACTCACCTCACCAGAATGGAGCAGCTGAAAGAAATTGGTCGACACTGTTTGAAATGGCGAGATGCATGATCATAGAGAGTGGATTACCCAAAACCCTGTGGACCTATGCTGTCATGACATCCACAGTTATACGAAACAGGCCTGAAAAAACTCCATATTACGAAATAACCGAGAGGAAACCTGACCTCTCGAAAATGCACATCTTTGGTTCGGTGTGCTACACCTACTCCAACACAAGAGGGAAACTGGACCCAAAATGTCAGAGAGGGATATTTATTGGATACGAAAGAAACAGCCCAGCATACCTAATCTACCACCCTGAAAGTGGGAAAGTGTATAAACACAGACAAGTAAAATTCATCAACAACTCTGACGTACAACAAAACCAAACTTCTCCACCAAGCAATAATGACGAGGGCTTCCTCCAAAGAGATTTGACAAAAAATCTAAAACCAAAAGAAGACCGAGAACAGTCTAGTGTTGATGAACCACTCAATATCATAGAAGAAAGCAGTTGTTGTAGAACCAATAGTAATACCCCCATCCAGTCTTCCTCCCACTCCTCTCCCATAACCCTACTTCCGGTTTCGGGCTCACCGCCAAGCAGTTCCGGTTTGCAAGACTAGAAAATAAACGCGTTTCATTCCAGTCTCTCAGCGTTCTAGTTAATCACTAATCATCAGCACATGTAAATAATACAACATGGTGTTAGAAGTGGTTAAATGTAACTAGATATCTACGGTTATAGTAGAGAAAAAAAATTTAAACAAAAAAGAGAAGAAAAAAAAAACGAAAACCAATCGACCCATCAGTCCATGTACGAACGCGACGCAGGAACTCAAAAACGTTGTATCATCACGGTGTAAAGTGAACTAACGAAATACACGCGTCAACTGAATAACTCAACAACAAGGAAATAAACGAAGTCACAGACTGAGGAATAAAAGTAATAAAAAAAAACACAAAAAAAAAACACAAATAAAGACAAGACACGACACAAGGTAGGCGATTCGTTATTGTTATTGTTTTTTTAGAAAAGCAAACAAATACCATACGCCAATCAGACACTTTTATAAATCAAAAAAAAAAATTCTTATTTCTTCAGGTGCTAATTCCTTATCAACAATGGCTTGTCAAATACCGCAACCTTCTATGGATTGGCAGAGTAATAATTTAGCAAAAGATTTCGATAGATTCGTTCGACAGGTTATGTTGCACTTTAACGGACCCCTCAAGGATGTAAATGAGGACGTAAAAGTTAATTATCTGTTATTGTGGTCAGGGATTGAAGGACAGGATCTGAGTGACACATTTCAGTTTGAGGAAAGTGAAACACGTAATGTAGAAAATTATATTAAGAAATTTCGTGCATATATAGAGCCAAGATCAAACTTCCGCGTCTCGAGGTATCAGCTTCTACAGTGTCGACAACAACCTGATGAACCAGCCCACGCATTTCTTAAACGATTAAGGCAGATATTGAAACAATGCGAGTACGAGTCCCCCGTTGAAAAAACTCTTCTGGTAGATATTTTCATTTTTGGACTGAACAATAAGTCCACACAAAAATCCTTACTTAAGGAAGGATATAATCTCAACATCGCAGAAGCACTACATGTTGCAGAGACAGAAGAAGCAACATTGAAACAGGTAGAGGCAATACAAAACACGCATAGTGTCCCACAATTTTCCGAGGAAAAACCACAAGATGCCCATGCAATAAAGGCTGGGAAAGAATATTATAACAAATGCTATTTTTGTGGGAAAAGCCATTACAGAGGCGAATGCCCAGCAAAAGGGAAAACTTGTGGGAAGTGCAGGAAGACGGGACATTTTGCAGTCGCTTGCCGCACCAGAGACACAAAAGATTCAACTTGGAAACAAGACAGGCCCCCAAGAGCAACAAGAAACCCAAGAAACAGAAACGCCCATAATATTACAATGCAGAGCGATGAGGAAGATGACCACTCACCAACAGAGGTATATTTCCATACCATATCAGGACCAAAAATAACAAAATCCCATGTCCCAGCAGATGCTAGAGAGGCATATGCAGACTTGAGAATAGGGAACAAAAAATCACAAATAAAAATAAATGCGAAGGTGGACACAGGAGCCATGAGCAACCTTATCCCATGGGAGTGTTACAAACAACTCAAACATGTGCAACTTATAAACACTCCAATCAAACTATTTGCCTTCGGTGGTGTCCCAATCAACCAAGTGGGTATATGTCACCTAGGAGTTAGATATGGCGACAAATTTACGAGTGCCAACTTCCACGTGGTAAAAAGCAGGGGACCCGCACTACTTGGCCTCCAGACTTCTAGAAAACTGGGACTAGTTACCCTTAATTTTATTATAGGGACCAATACAGTGGAGCATGACCACACTGATTCAACTGCAACAACGCAGGCAAAACCAGAAGGAGACATGAAAGAAAGAAAGCGCATACTGAGAGAGTTTTCTGACGTGTTCAAGGGCATCGGGTGCCTGCCAGGGGAGTACAGCATTAAGATTGACCCGTCAATACCTCCAGTAATACACTCACCCCGGCGGGTGCCAATAGCTTTAAAAGAGAAATTCAAAGCAGAGCTAGACTCCCTTGTAGCCCAGGATATAATAACTCCCGTAGCAAAACCGACATCCTGAGTCAACTCCTTTGTGTGTGTCACAAAACCCAATGGATCTGTCAGGCTATGCCTGGATCCTAAAGATCTAAACAAGGCGGTGTTGCGACCACATTTTGTCACACCGACATTTGAGGAAATCATCTCCAGACTCCATGGAGAAAAATGGTTCTCAATAATCGACGTGAAATCTGGCTACTGGAACATGAAACTGGATAAGAAATCAAGAGAACTAACCGCTTTGATCACCCCTGAAGGACGCTACATGTTCAAGCGCTTCCCAATGGGAGTTAAGAGCGCACAAGACGAATTTCAGCGAGCTATATTTGATGCCTTTGGAGGCATCAAGAATGTTCTCTCAATATCAGATGACACTGATATTGTCGGATTTGAGGAGGATGGCAGCGATTATGACAAAGCGCTCAAGGAACTACTAGAAAGAGCTCGGTCTAAGAACTGCAAGTTCAACCCAGACAAATTAGTGGTCCGCGCACAAGAAATTTCTTGGACATGTCATATCAAGGGATGGAGTGAAACCAGACCCAAAGAAGATAGAAGCGATCGTTCAGCTGAAACCACCAAAAGATGAAAAACAACTAACAAGCTTTCTTGGGCTAGCAAATTACTTGAACAAATTTTCACCACATCTGGCAATGCTGACCAAGCCGCTCTGAGACCTTCTGTCGACAAAAACGCAGTTCATCTGGACAGAACAGGAACAGATGGCATTCAACAATATAGAAGAGGAAATAGGAAAAGCAATTGTGCTCAAATATTTTGACCCAAAAGCGCCAATCAGTATACAAGTAGACGCATCATCAGCTGGACTGGGCGCAGCCCTCATTCAAAATGGAATGCCAGTCGCTCTAGCAAGCAAAACCCTGTCAGGGCCAGTCCAACATAGAACGTGAAATGCTAGCAGTGATCTTTGAATTGGAGAAATTTCATCACTATGTATGGGGCCAAGCAGTGACAATACAAACAGACCACAAACCACTAGAATCAATAGCCTTAAAGAATCTGGCTAATGCACCACCAAGGCTAGCAAGAATGTTACTCAAAATCCAGGGCTATGACTTCACAGTTAAATACAATCCAGGAAAGTCTATCCCAATAGCCGACTGCATGTCCAGGGTATCACCAAGACCAGGGGAACCAATCAGAGATGTAGACATCAACATACATCTACTTAACGCACACCTCAATGCATCTCCAACTCGCCTGCAAGATATCAAGGCAGAAACATTCAAGGACCCAGTACTACAAGAGCTCACCAACACCGTTACGTCGGGATGGCCAGCAAATAGATCCAACTGCCACCCTCATATACAACTTTCTGGAACTATAGGGACGAAATTGGACTCCAGGATGGGATACTCCTTAAAGGTAATAAAATAATTATACCTCTCTCACTTCAATCAGACATCCTACAACAACTACATTCGTCCCACCAAGGGATAGAGAAAACACGTTTACTGGCTCGGACAGCTATTTTCTGGGTCGGTATCAACAAGGACATAGAAGAACTAATTAGAGACTGTTCTACATGTCAGAAGTACCAACCCAGTATCCCATCAGAAACACTACACCAGCATGAAACCCCTTCTTACCCATGGCAGTATATCAGTACAGACATCTTTGCTATGGAAGATAAGGAATTCTTACTAATGGGAGACCATTACAGCCGCATCATACGGCGTCTCCACTCCACCACATCAGCCGCAATAATTCGACAAATGAAACTCCTGTTTGAAGAACGTGGTGTCCCAGAGGTGGTATACAGTGACAATGGGGCACAGTATTCCAGTACAGAGTTTGCAGATTTTGCCAAATCCTACAACTTCAAGCACACTACCTCGTCACCACACCATCCCCGGTCAAATGGATTCGCAGAGAGGATGGTGGGTATTTGTAAAAAAGCTATTGTTGAAAGCTCGAGAGACAAACACAGACAGCCACTTAGCAATGATGGCTTACAGGGCCACACCGCTATCAGCTCAAATCAAATCCCCAGCAGAGTTACTGAATGGGAGACCCATGAGGACCCCACTGATATCGAAACAACAACTAGGAGATGAACAAACAAAGGTAGAGCTTGAGAAAAACAAAGAAGAAACAAAAAAAAATGGTACGACCGAAAGAATAGCCACCAACACACAGAGTTACAGACCGGTCAACAGGTTTATGTTCAAGACAAAAGAACCAGACTCTGGGAACCCGGAAAGATTGTACAGATTGCTGGTCATACCAGGTGAAACTTGCAAGTGGTGTAATACATCGTAGAAACAGACAGTCATTAAGGTCAACAAAGGGCAAGGCAGCCAATATGAAGTGTCAGCATCAACTGAAAACTTCTTGCAGAACACACAGAGTTCCTTATCTTCACAACGCTATTCCAGCACAAAAACCAAAGGCAAACCGATGGTCACCTATCAACCATCCCAAGGACACATCCATGAGTTCCATCGACGCCTGCCAAACCACGCAGATCAAGCAGGCCGAGCAAACCTATACAGAGAATCGACCTGTGACACATAACAAACGATTTATTACCCCCTCCCCACAAACCGTCCCCAGCCCATCACAACCCAATATACTTCTCCTTCAATAGAAAGGGAGATGTTGTAGAACCAATAGTAATACCCCCATCCAGTCTTCCTCCCACTCCTCTCCCATAACCCTACTTCCGGTTTCGGGCTCACCGCCAAGCAGTTTCGGTTTGTAAGACTAGAAAATAAACGCGTTTCATTCCAGTCTCTCAGCGTTCTAGTTAATCACTAATCATCAGCACATGTAAATAATACAACAGCAGTTATACACGGAGATACCCAGAGTGGGAACACAAGATGCCCAGCTACTTAGAGGACTATATAACGACAGTTCAAGACGAGAGTGGTCACACACTTGTCAATTTCGACTACTGCTACAAAGTCGCACATGGTGTACTGTACCACACACCTATAAAGCAGCTACGACCTCCCCAGTGGCACACCATTGGATCAAAGCAATGCAGGAGGAAATCAATTCCCTTAAAGAAAACGATGTGTACAAGCTGACACTTCTACCCAAAGGCAAAACAACAATCAGCGGTAGATGGGTATATAAAATTAAAGAAAACCCTGACGGATCCCCAAAATACAAACCAAGATTTGTTGCAAACGGTTACAACAAAACTGAAACAAAAATGTAGTAGGCAAAAAAAAAAAATAAATAAATGTTCTGTCAGCAACAGTACAACTTCAAAATAGTCAATATCGCCCACCTCCAGAAGAGAGGGAATTCCTGTCCGTGATAACCGTGGTAAAAGAAGACACACTCCAATCGCCAGAAACACCCACACACACAGTTTGCAGGACACTGCCGACTCGTCTCTAGCCTCCTGCTTTTATAGTGGCCGGGAATTATCCATTTGCATAATCACATGAGACAGAAACGTGATTTTCCGAGAGTTGCATGGGGTAAATGCTAATAAAAACCCCCGGACGCCATCTTGGAATTCTCTTTTTCCCCCCAACTGGTGACACAACAGACGTACCCGAGGTAAGCTCTTTTTCCCCTCATTTTAGTTATTGCTACTTCTGCTACACCCCCCCCCTGATCTCATGATCACAAATGGGGCAGGGGGGCAGTCGTCTCTGTCTGGTACTTCTCCGAAGAACCGGAGGCAGCACTTCCTCCCTGCCATCCTCCTCATCGCCATTATTGCCACCAGTCTGCTCCATAGGCGGTGTTTCACAATCAGGGCAGGGGGGGGGCAGTATTCGTTTCTGTCGGGTACTCCTTCGTAGAGGCAAGACGGGTGGTCCTTCCTCCGCTTCTTCAGTATGTACATTATATGGCTCAAAATCCTCTTCGTCGTCCTGCATCATACCCTCTGTCTTTTCAGAAGACATCATACTGTCTGAGTCTCCCTCTTCCTCCGATGTAACAACATAATGGTGAGGGCGCAAATCCTTCACGTGACGAGGCACACCGTCCACCAAAATCGACTGAGGGCTGATCACCTTGGTCACCTCACCCTTGCCGAACCTCGTGGTACATCGATTTTGCGGTCTTCTAACCCATACGCGATCTCCAACCTGGTAAAAGCTGTTCTTGGGACCTGGGTTTATCTATTTGCTTCCCCACTGAGCAAATTAGGCACAAGGCCGTTTTTTTATGTGGAGATGGAGGGAGGGGGGAGGGAAAGGGGGATCCTGCTCCCGAGAGGTGGGAAATGGGAGCTGGATGGTAACTGTGGTCGTAGGGTGATCCCTACCTTGACCAAGTTCGGATATGTGGGGTTACCCCCACATATGGTCTTTGCTAGTCATAGCTGGTCTTTGCTAGTCTTAGCTTTGCAGCATCTGTCGGAACAGATACTACACTTTGATCTTTGAACCCCCGTGCCGCCGAAGCGGGGGGGGGGTTCTTGGGACCTGGGTTTATCTATTTGCTTCCCCACTGAGCAAATTAAGCACAAGGCCGTTTTTTTATGTGGAGATGGAGGGAGGGGGGAGGGAAAGGGGGATCCTGCTCCCGAGAGGTGGGAAATGGGAGCTGGATGGTAACTGTGGTCGTAGGGTGATCCCTACCTTGACCAAGTTCGGATATGTGGGGTTGATATTTATTTGCTGCCCACATCAGCAAAATGTGGCACAAGGCCGGAAAGTGGGAACCCCGCAGGCTCCCCTAAAGGAGGGGCACTCCTGCAATTTTAAAAATTGCCTGAGTAACCCCGTCGGCATTCCCCGGTTGGGGCACCTCAAGCAGCAAGCAATAAACTTGCCCCACCGGAAAGCCCGGTGGCAAAGCCTGGGAGGGTGGACCTCCTAGGTATTACCCAGGCGGTGTACCTCAGTCCAACAGGTGCTGGGCCGATTCCCGGCCCTTCACCTGTTGGGCTGAGTGTCAAGTGACGAATCCTTGACTTGACTGGTCAGATATGTGGGGTTGCCCCCACATATGGTCTTTGCTAGTCATAGCTGGTCTTTGCTAGTCTTAGCTTGCAGTATCTGTCGGAACAGATACTACACTTTGATCTTGGCACCCCCCGTGCCGCCGAAGCGGGGGGGGGGTTCTTGGGACCTGGGTTTATCTATTTGCTTCCCCACTGAGCAAATTAGGCACAAGGCCGTTTTTTTATGTGGAGATGGAGGGAGGGGGGAGGGAAAGGGGGATCCTGCTCCCGAGAGGTGGGAAATGGGAGCTGGATGGTAACTGTGGTCGTAGGGTGATCCCTACCTTGACCAAGTTCGGATATGTGGGGTTACCCCCACATATGGTCTTTGCTAGTCATAGCTGGTCTTTGCTAGTCTTAGCTTTGCAGCATCTGTCGGAACAGATACTACACTTTGATCTTTGAACCCCCGTGCCGCCGAAGCGGGGGGGGGTTCTTGGGACCTGGGTTTATCTATTTGCTTCCCCACTGAGCAAATAAGCACAAGGCCGTTTTTTTATGTGGAGATGGAGGGAGGGGGGAGGGAAAGGGGGATCCTGCTCCCGAGAGGTGGGAAATGGGAGCTGGATGGTAACTGTGGTCGTAGGGTGATCCCTACCTTGACCAAGTTCGGATATGTAGGGTTACCCCCACATATGGTCTTTGCTAGTCATAGCTGGTCTTTGCTAGTCTTAGCTTTGCAGCATCTGTCGGAACAGATGGTATTTAGTCGTATTGGCCCCGGACTTGGCATTATCTACTGCCAAGCCCTCATTTGGGGTCCGATACAACTTAGGCACTAAGGCCAGTAAGGGGGGAGGTGGGGAAGAAAACGGGACTTTGCTAAATTTGCTAGCTAAACTTGCGTTGAAAAGCAAGTATTTTATTTAGAAAACCCTATACTAGATTCTATCATAACTCATCCGCCTACATTCTTACCAGGACCTACTTAAAAGAGACAGCTCCCCAGCTTATCGGGATGGCGGGCGACACTCGTACTGTTTGAAAAGAAAAAACATTTATTTACAGACAACAAAACAAAAATAATATTTACAAACTTAAACGTTTTTTTTTTTTTTTTTTTTTTTTTTTTTTTTCATATATATATATATATGGGGGTGAGATGATGGGGAGGGGGGCAAACTAAAATACACCCAAAAAGAAAGAAAAAGAAAACAACTTAATAAAAAGCCTATGGGGGCGGGTTAGTAAGGGGACCCTCCCTACCTAACGGCTGGTCTGTCGTATGAAATGCCCACTGTCTTCCGGTCCACTTCCCCCGGGGGGAAAGGGTGAAAGCAAGCAGGTCGTTTCCTAGGGGGGAGTGGAGGAAATAGGGACTTGTAAGAAAAATAAATTAGGGTCGGGGATAACAGGGATGGATGGCGTCTTCCAAGATAATGTACGTAAGGGGTAAAAACAGGCCGAGGACAAAATAAAACTGGTGGACTTTGGGCATCTTTGGAAGCTCTCCTAGTGCCAATCTATCAAAAAATAGAGATCTATAGGGGACAGGATCAAACTCACATTCACCCTAGTCTAGGCCCTAAATAAAGTATATGCTTTCCACTCTAGGTGGTTACTCCGCCTAACTAGCAAACCTACTCCTACCCATGATTACGGGGTAAACCCCGTATTAACATATGAGGGGCTGGGTTCCGAGTGCACGACAATCGAAACTTCAGCACCTCCAGACGAATACTACTAGGGTGGAAACACAAGCTCATACCTAGCTCCTCGTCAGATGCACAAACTAGTGTTGTGCACCCATCTCCTATCAAAGTCGATGCGGGGCAACCTTTTCCAATCACATCTGATTTTTATTTTAAGTTGGTGCTTAAAATAAAGGACCAGATCCTGTTCGGAAACAGATCGCCCCTCATAGACAATGTTCAGACGTGTAACCCACGTCACTAGCCTAGCTACAGCCAGTATCGCCAGAAACACCGCCCGTTTCTCCCTGATAAACGGCGGGTCCACATTGTCAACCACGTACGCTAAATCAAGTGGCACCGACCGCTCGGGGTCGATGCGAGCCGTTACCCCTTCGACATACCTCCAGAGACTCCGTACCCCGCTGCAAAGAAAGAACGCGTGTTCACGCGTTTCGTCCTCGTTCTCATCGTTGCAGCGTGGGCACGGGGGATAATAATAATCGCGATCCCTGAAATCCCTGGCAAGTCGGTCGAAGAGAGGCAACGCATCCCGGACTAGCCTCCACGTTATCGAAAATTCAGCATTATTTATGTAGCTACTGGCAGGCGCCCAACTCCAAAGCGAGAGAACTTCCCCCCTCGACAGATGTAGCCGCTCCACCAGTGGGTCGTTTGCGGTACCCTCCACTAACTCCTCATATAGCCTCCACCTAGGCCGTGCAAGGTCACTGGACCCCGGCAATGCCCTAAGGGCGGCTCGGCATTCGGTCAGGAAGCGCCCTTCCCCCGCTGGTCGACGGCGACCTTCGGCGGCGGGGTCGGTTAACAGCCGTGGGAAAGCGTGCTCCACGGCCGGTACCCAGGGTGCCTCCTCTATCAGTGTCCGACTCAGGAACGCCAGTCTTTCTGCGTGTTGATGGCTGCGCAGATCAGGCATCCCCAAGCCTCCCTCGCTAAGCTTCTGCGTACAGACCTGTCTACGGACATACGGATTTCCTCCTTTCCAGAGCAGTTTGAAAAGGAGTCGCTCTAAAGCCTTACAGCGGTCCGCAGGCAGGGGAAGAACAGATAAACGGTAAAGGATCAACGGAAACACGTAAGTGGCGCATGCCTCCGCACGACCCTTCAAGGACAATCTCCTTCGAATCCAAGTTCCGACAGACGATTCGACCTTAGTCTGTACCTCCGACCAATTCTTGTCCAGCTGGAGATCCGGCCCGAACCACACACCGAGGATCTTAACCGGGCCATCAGTCCAGCCGAACGCACCTGGAAGCGAGTTTACCCCGGTCCAGGCGCTCAACCGCAGGCCGACGGACTTGCTGCGATTGATCACGGCCCCTGTGACAACTTCGTACTCAGCGATCGCCTCTATCACCGCTTCGATGTCGTTACGACTGGCTGCGAAAACGGTGACGTCATCAGCGTACGCGGACACCCTGGCAACTCGGCCGCCAGGTAGAGCAATGCCGCGTAGGACTGGTCTTGCCGCCTCGTCCCTTAATTTGCGAAGGAAGGGCTCCAACGCCAGGACATAGAGCAGAGGCGACAGCGGACAGCCCTGCCGCACCGACCGGGAGACCCCAAAGGACTCCGACAACCTACCATTGACTTGCACCACCACCGCGGGGTCACGATACAGGGCGGAGATCCACTTGCGGAAGTCCGGACCAAAACCGGCGGCCTCCACAACAGCCCTCAGGAACCCATGGTCCACCCTATCGAACGCCTTGGACTGATCTAAATTGATCAGCGCAGCTTCCGTGTCGTCTTCTAACCCCTCTATTATCGTGCGAACCAAGTGCAGATTGTTTTGAATTGTTCGACCCTTCACAGCGTAGTTCTGATCCGGTTCGACCAACTCGTCGATAACGACCTGCAGACGGTTCGCAAGAATACGGGCCAAAATCTTAAAATCTGCGTTAAGCAGAGTTATGGGCCTATAATCATCTAGGTTCCCCCCTCCATGTTGGTTTCCCTTCTTCAGAAGCGTGACCACTCCTTTGGTTACCTGCCTCGGGATCGAATCCTGGGCAAACCAGTGGTTAAACACGCCCGTCAAAAGGGGCACAAACATGGGCGACAGCCTCAAGTACAGTTCGTAGGGCAAACCATCGAGCCCCGGAGATTTGTTGTGGCCAACCTGCTTCAGCGCAGTAATGACCTCACGCTCCGTAACCACCCCCTCGCAACTAGCCGCTCGGGCCGCAGTAAGGCGGGGCGAGCCAGCTAAATAGCTGCCAAACTCCTGGCCGCGGAGTCTGGGTAGTTTGGTGAAGCGCTCCTCCAAATGTTGCCGAAACCCATTGCAGATCTCCCGCGTCGATACGAGAGAACGTCCTTCCAGGTTTTTCACCTCCCGAATGTACCCATCCGAGCCGCGTCTTAAAGCGGCCCCACGCTCAACAGCGTCAACGTTCACGGCTTCGTTGGAGACTCTATTTAACCTAGCCCTAACTACTTGACCTTCATATCGCTCGCTAGCCAAGCGACTGAGGTCCCCCTTAATTAGTGCTAGATCTAGGGAATCCCCCCCCCCTGCCACCGCCCGGGTCAATCTATCCTCTAGGTGCTTTTTGGTCCGTGCCCTAGTTAAAGCGAGGCTTTGGCTATATTGGACACAAAAATGCCTAATGGTCACCTTAAGATTAACCCACCATCTACTCCCGGTAACCGCCCCCACTAACTCCCTCTGAATTAGTGTTGTCAGCTGCTCCCGGAAGTCGACCGACTCCAACAAGGTGTTCATCTTCCAGTAGCCAGCCAACCTAGGCCTATTACCTAACTTCAAACGGGCCAACACGAGTTTGTGGTCCGAATGACCTAACCAGTGGAACGTGGGACAAGATAGAAAATCTACGTCGCCCCTTCTAATTAACATCCTGTCCAAGTATGTACTTGGACTGGAGGCCGCACTAGTATGCCACGTCCACATCTCCCTCCCGGGGTGATCCAGATGGAACCTGTCGACCAGATCGCACGAGGCCATCAGGTCAGACAGGCTGCTATCACACCTACCCTGCCCGCTAGGCCCCCCGACCTTATCTAACTTGGGGTCCAGGATGGCATTCCAGTCCCCCATTAATACTACCCGCTCCGGACCCGAAGAGAGAAACCCCTCCACCCGCCGAAAAAAGGAAACCCTCTCGGTTTGGATGTTGGGCGCATAAACTGCCATGATCCGGAACGCGCCGCTGCTAACGGCAACATCAACCACGACCAGCCTCCCATGAGCGTCCGCATGAACAAGTGTAACCGTCGCAGATAGGGTGCGACTTACTAGCACAGAAACCCCCCGGCTCTGGATACTGCCATATGCTGAGTAAACGTCAAAGTCGTTCACCAGCACATCGCAGTCCCCAGCCCCAACAAAGTGGGTCTCCTGAATTGCAGCTATGTCTACCTCAAGGGCCATGAGGTCCCTCAGCACGCGAGAAGCCTTGCTTCGAGACCTCATGCCCCTCGCATTCAAACTAGCTAGGTTTAAGCTTGTGGCCATGTTTCCCTAACTAGTAATATTCGTCTATCAAGGGTCTGAAATCCTCGGGGGAAAGGGCGTCAAAGATCTGCCCAAGACTGCCCGTAAGCAGGACAGGCGTAAGCCGCCCGTCTTTGGCCAGACTTCCCACGTCCAGAGGGAACGTCAATTTTAGCGCCCTATAAAAGGAGGGGTGAACATAGATCGGGACCCTCCCTTCACACTGCTTCCCAACCTGTTCTAAGGATGGGTGCTCCCCGTCCACCAATTTCAAGCCCGGGAACGCGGTCTTGCCCTCTTCAATCATTCTCCAGAGGGCCTTCGCCCGCCCACCCCTGTTCGGCCTTACGAACGTGATGATGTGCGGCGCATCCTCAAAGTTCCTGGGGTCAGTGACGTCCTTCCCCTCGACGGTTTTAAGGTTTTCAAGGACACGCAGGTATTTTCTCTGCGTGCCACTTATATCCCCTACCGCCTCATCCACTTCACACAGACGGACCCCCGGCCAGAATGGACATTTTCTGGTTTTTTCCTTCCTGGGGCCCGCCTGGTCTTTGCTTCCTGCATTTACATCCTTCTGAGGTGGAGCCACTGTATCCTGCTCCGGGGTGTTGGTTTGGGTTGGGGTGGGCCGAGCGTCCTCTGGGGCAACTGATGTTGGAGGCTCAGCAATCTGCTGCTCTGCTGTTTCCTGCGTTTCCGTCATCATCTCTTCCGCTACTTGAACCTCCTTCAGGGCCTTCTGCGGGGGAGACATCTTCTGAGGCTCTTCGGCATCTTCTTTTCGCTCTTTCTTCTCTACATGCCTTTCTTGAGCTTCGCCGTCCTCTCCTTCCGATTCCGAAGAGCTGGGTCGCAATTTCCGCTTGGTGGTCGCCGCCGTCGATCTTGCTGGGGCTGGAGGGGCCTCTGCTTCCTTCTTTTTCCTCCTCCTGGCGACGACCTTGCTCCAAACTCCGCCCTCTGCCTGTTCCTTTTCCTTCCTTTGCTCGTCTTTAGTGTTCTCTGCTGGTTTTGCCCCCGTCTTTGGCTGCTCCGTCTCTTTCTTTTGCGGACAAAAACGGGCCACGTGCCCGGGCTTCATACAGTGCCAGCAATAAGGCCTTCTCCCCTCCACTATTACCGCCATTTGCCAGCCCTCACAAGTTAACTGCGCCGGGATCCTGTGAAAGTTCTCCCGGTTCACTCGCATCTGGATTTTATACGACCCAGTCTGAATATTCCTTGGTCTCTTAGTCGGGAGGATTTCCTCCACTTCTCCAAACTGGGCCAAGGTGGCGCCCAGCTGATCCGCTCCTATGAAGCACGGAACCCCGAGCACCGTCACACCAGCTCTCCTTTTGGATAGGTACTCGGGGCGGAGCCTCAGGTTTTTCCACACGATGTCGCCACCGGCCAACTTCTCCGCTTCCTCCTTTGATGGTAGTAGGAGGTCCCAAGTGGCGTGATATTTCCTGACCAGGTACTGCGCCGGAATGTTCAATTCGCTCAACACGTCGCACATCCTTTCCAGGGGTACTCCGGTTAGCCCTTTTCCACTCGCATCCAGGGTCACCAAGGAGACAGTTCTCAGCCTAATCTCTTCCAATGCTCCTGGAACTATCGCCAACTTGTTTCCGCTCACGTACTCTTTAAACTTTCCGTTTAACAGTTCCTGGTAATATTCTGGGGACTTCTTCTCCTTCCTCTGGCCCCATACATTGCTCTCCGACGCTGCAGATGTTGCTGTGCTGGTCTGGGTCGTCACTTCTGCTACTGCTTCCTGTCCGGGCGGAATTGGGGAGCAGTCACTACTCTGTGTGAGGGCTGGCCATTCGAAGAAGCTATCTGGCGTCTCTTTTCCAGACCCCCCCTGGCCCGGGGAGCACCCATCCACAATAATCACTTCCTCTGACCTACTCCTTCTCATTACCCCTGCCACATCCTTATTCGGGCTACCCCTAGCCGACTGGGATCTTGTCAGAGGAACACTGGGTTCCTCCTCCAAGACCCACCACTTCTTCACTGGTCGCTTCTTCTTCCCTACTCGCTCTCCAACCAATCGGGCATCTCCCTGCTCAACATTTGTGTTGCCTTTCGGGGTGGCGACACCCAACTCGACGCTACTGGGGGCGGCGACCCCCGCTCTCGATCCGGACATCGACATACGACTGGTGCTGCCTTTCGGGGTGGCAACACCCGACACGACCTCATTGGGGGTGGCGGCCCCCGCTCGCGATCCGAACGACTCTGGGGTGGCGACCCCGGTAACCCTTCTCGAACTGGGGGTGCCTTGCGGGACGGCACCCCCCGGACCCTTCACGACAACTACACCCGGGGCGTCCCCCAAGGTGGCAGGAGCAGAGGCCTGCTCCATCTATTTTGACGGCCCAAGGCCCGGCTAAACACCCGCCGATTCGGAAACCAAGGGGACCTTCGCCTAAAAAGGCACGTCGGTTTCCCTTGGCCCTGCCGGCTGCTTAAGTGCTAGCTGGACCCCGGACTATCTGAAAAAGGAAAGAAAACAACAGTTAATAGTTGCCCAGGATGGGCAATAACAATAACAAATAAAACAAGAAACAAAAAAGGTCTTTGCGGGTCCAAATCCCCAAGAAGGGGCTGGTCCTTGCAGAGAACAAAAGGAAAAAGACTTTTAACCAGTGGTCAAAAGCTCACAACCGGCGTTGAGGCAGACCGCAGTAAGCACTGAGAACAGATACTACACTTTGATCTTTGAACCCCCGTGCCGCCGAAGCGGGGGGGGGGTTCTTGGGACCTGGGTTTATCTATTTGCTTCCCCACTGAGCAAATTAGGCACAAGGCCGTTTTTTTATGTGGAGATGGAGGGAGGGGGGAGGGAAAGGGGGATCCTGCTCCCGAGAGGTGGGAAATGGGAGCTGGATGGTAACTGTGGTCGTAGGGTGATCCCTACCTTGACCAAGTTCAGATATGTGGGGTTACCCCCACATATGGTCTTTGCTAGTCATAGCTGGTCTTTGCTAGTCTTAGCTTGCAGTATCTGTCGGAACAGATACTACACTTTGATCTTTGCACCCCCGTGCCGCCGAAGCGGTTGGGGGTTCTTGGGACCTGCGTTGGCCGTAAATGCGTCTACGTAATGATTTAGCTCCCGGTAGTCCATTACCGGGCGCACTTTGGCTTTGTTCTGCTGTATCACAGCCATCAGGGGAATTAGACCTTTGGGAGGTCCCAATTTATCCTCTGGGTATGGCACGAGCCAACCATTATCTATCCAGGTGTGGAGCTCCTGCATGTATTCTTCACGAATTTCTGCTGGCACTGGGTACTCTGACACTCGATTATGCAGCCTTTCAGGGGGGTGGTCCACAGACCATTTCCATGATGCGGTCCACGTTCGGTTTTTATGGTCAAAGGTAGCAGTGAAATCTGGTTCATCGATAGAAATGGCTGCGCATTTAATACTTTTCCTGGCGCCCAGCCGCACTGATCCTGTAGGCTTGACAACGACACCTCCTAGAGCTTTTATGGCGTTGATCCCTAGAAGCAAGTCAAATCCCAGTGGCTTGCCATGCACCACCAACACATCGACTCTGGCAGACACACCTTCATCAGTGGATACAGAGACCGTTCCAACACCGCAGCACGCATGGGACATTCCACCAATTGTGTTGACATTTACGTTTGTTTTTCTCCAAGACCGGCACCGGTCTGCATGTAAAATTGTCCTGGAGCATCCTGTATCAATAAGCGCCAAACATCGCGTCCCGTCAACATGGATGCTTATCACCGGGAGTGTCGTGTTCACATCTTGGTTGGGAAGGAGACTGGCGCTTATGCGTCCTCCCCTTGCTCGTTTCCCGAGCAGTTCCGAGCCCAGTGTCCACTCTCACCGCAACGGTAACACCGTGTTCCACGTTTTCGACAGTCCCTTGCAAGGTGGCCTTTAACATTGCATTTGAAACAGGTCATGTTAACAGGATTATTCTGGGCCCTGTTGTTGGGTGAGCGTGTGGCCGCAACCACATCCTGATTTTGTTCGCCAGTCGTCGTCAAAATTCTCGCTCTCGACATTAGCTCCCCCATGGTCAGGGCTTTGATGTTCGGCACCTGTTGAAGAGCAATTGAGATGGTGTCAGGGAATCCAGTGACAAAAATTAATTTTGTGAGTCTCTCTGAGCTTTCTCCTGTGAATCCGGCCAATCCAACCAACTGCCTGATCTTGTTGGCGTACACATCCACACGTTCACCAGCCCATCTAACCATAGTTATTTTTCTATATGCTGCAAACGCGTCATCAGTAAATGCCTCCTTTAATCGAGCCTCAATCTGGTCTATTTTCTTTTGATCGTCTTCCTCCATTTCCATGTAGAGGGCCAGCGCATCGCCTTCCAGGTATAAAGGTAGCAGACTCGCTACGTCATCCACCTGCTGAAGTTGTGCGACAAGTCTCACTTTTTTCAGCCACGCTACAACGTCTCCTTCGCCAGAGAACGGCTTGATAATATCACTGCTTATCCGCACCTTTGCCATATTCGGGCCGAAATAGCTTGAAACAAAAATGTAGTAGGCAAAATAAATAAATAAATAAATGTTCTGTCAGCAACAGTACAACTTCAAAATAGTCAATATCGCCCACCTCCAGAAGAGAGGGAATTCCTGTCCGTGATAACCGTGGTAAAAGAAGACACACTCCAATCGCCAGAAACACCCACACACACAGTTTGCAGGACACTGCCGACTCGTCTCTAGCCTCCTGCTTTTATAGTGGCCGGGAATTATCCATTTGCATAATCACATGAGACAGAAACGTGATTTTCCGAGAGTTGCATGGGGTAAATGCTAATAAAAACCCCCGGACGCCATCTTGGAATTCTCTTTTTCCCCCCAACTGGTGACACAACAGACGTACCCGAGGTAAGCTCTTTTTCCCCTCATTTTAGTTATTGCTACTTCTGCTACAAAAACCAAGGGGGTAGATTATACAGAGACTTTCTCCCCAACAGCTGACATCACATCAATCCACATACTAATGCAAGTAGCTATCCAATACGATCTCATCGTCCACCAAATGGACGTCAAAACGGCGTACCTCCATGCCCCAATTGACCACGAGATTTACATGGAGCAACCAGAGGGATTTGAAGTGAGATGGAAAACGGGCGAGAATTTTTATCATCAGTAGAATTTACCTGTATCTGTAGAATTTTTATCATCAGTGGAATTTACATCGTCTTTAGAATTTTAATCTTTTGTAGAATTTACATTTTCTGTAGAATTTACATTTTCTGTAGAAGTTATATTTCTGTAGAATTTACATCTTTTGTAGAATTTACATTTTCTGTAGAAATCACATTTTCTGTAGGATGTACATCTTCTGTAGAATTTACATTTTCTGTAGAATTTACATCTTCTGTAGAAATTATATTTTCTGTAGAATTTACATCTTCGGTACTATTTACGTCTTTTGTAAAAGTTACATCTTCTTTAGAATTCACATTTTCTGTAGAATTTATATTTTCTGTAGAATTTATATTTTCTGTAGAATTTACATCCGTAGAGTCATAAAAGAGGTGAGCAAATTTTTTGTAGAATTTACATTTTCTGTAGAATTTACATCTTTTGTAGAATATACATCTTTTGTAGAATTGACATCTTTTTAGAATTTAGATCTGCAGAAGTTACATTTGCTGTATAATTTATAACTGAAGAATTAAGATTTTCTGTAGAATGTAGATTTTTTGTTTAGAATTACATTTTCTGTAGAATTTACATTTTCTGTAGAATTTACATTTTCTGTAGAATTTGTATCTTTTGTAGAAGTTACATTTTCTGTAGAATACTCTTTTTCTGTAGAATTTGCATTTTATGTAGAATCTACATTTTCTGTAGAAATTACATATTTTGTAGAATTTATATTTTGTAGAATTTATATTTTCTTTAGAATTTACATCTTCTATAGTATTTACATCCGTAGAATTTGCATCTTCTGTAGAATTTACATCTTCTGTAGAATTTACATCTTTTGTGGAATTTACGTCAGTAGAATTTACAGTTTCTGCAGAATTTACATTTTCATCCAGGACAGAAAATTAGTACAAACCAAAACGAAATATGACTGCTCGTTATGTGCTTCTAATTAAAGATGACAGCCACCCCAGAAATCGATGCCACCTGGGACGAATTATTTAATCTATTCGCAGCACTAATTGTTTAGTCCATGTAGCAAAGGTAGGCATTGGAAACAAAAATTTGCCCGAAAACGGAAAATCGAGCCCTTCAAATATTGAAACAACTAATCTACAAGCTTGTTTTACAAAATGAAGCAGAGACCGAAAAAGTCCCACCCAGGAGCTGTAAGGTTGGAAAATAAGGAATCCTTATTTTGGGAAACCATGTAAATGGGAAAAGATTACCTTCCTTTGCGTGACCAAAATCTAAGTAAGGAAAAAAATCACCGTTGACATTGTTTCTTACTTAAAATCGAGCGTGGTCTGCTATTATCAAGCATCCTTAAACTAAGTGTGGGCCAACTTCAGTCATAAAAGAGGTGAGCAAATTAAGATCTTCATTCAAACTATTTCGCTAATTTAATGGACATTGATATTAGGTATTCCTTTTCTTTTGTTTTGTTTATTTCCGCTTTCATGCTGAAGAATTGTAAACTGTGAATTCGTTGCGAACACGTGAGAAATAAAATCACATTTTCTTGTGCGCTTGTCCCCATTTTATACCATGTGCTACCGTTGTTACACTCGTTATCACTAAAAAATGCCTTTCAAACTTTTTTATGCAACGTTTTTTTCAGCGTCAATATTATCAGAACTTCTGACAATTACTGGTTTCTGCATTCTCTTCAGCAAAGACCCTTTAATGTTGTTTAGCGCTGCTTCTTTTGCCCTTTTAGCGATTGACTGTAGCCGCTGGAGCGTTTCCAGTCGTTCCATGTTTATTCAGTTTCGGTTCTGAGAATAAATGAGATACGTGCAAATATTGAAACTTGGCGCTGCTGCTGCTGTGCATTTAGTAACTAGTAGAGTCTACAGTATTTGACATTCATTGTTGAAGTTATAAAAACATTAACTTAAAATATGACATTAAAATATTTTCAAACAGCAATTGCTCTGCAGTTTTAGACAATCAATTTACAAATTATGGCCATTCTGTAATTGAAGTATGACGCTTTTTTTTTTTTTTTTGCAAAATTCGACACTCAACTTTTAAAAAATTAAAGATATCTGAAATCAAGCTCATTTAACCCACAACGACTCTAACACTGAAATGAAAACAGGGGAAATCTATGCATCCCAACAAAAATTAACAAGTTGTCAATGTCAAATAGTGTGGCTGTCCTACGTTTTGCTGCACAACAATTAGGCACACAGTTATGGTTCAATTTGTAAAGAAAATTGGACAGCATCAACAGTCTTGAAATAAAAGCCTAACAAGATATCAAAATTCTTATTTCACAATCTGCATAAATACACACGATACACTTACCGTATGCGGTGGCTTGTAGAAGTTGACTAACAAACTAACTATACAACAGTTTGAAAAATGCTACAAACACTCTTCAGTTAATCAAAATTGACGGACATAAAATTCTTACACGCAGACAAACAACACTGCCAATACGCTCATTTATTTTTATTAGTTTTCATCAAATATCTGGGGGGTGCAGAGTTAGATAGGAAATTAAATCAAAATGTCTCTGGATGGAATAAGCGTAGTGTTTAAGTAAAACAATGACGTCACAAACAGTATTACCACATGTTAAAAAAAGTTCAATTCATTAATGAATCCTTGGAGGATAGAAAATCAAGCCAACTCATCATACAGAGTTTTTCTGGTCTATTTCAGAATGATTGTAATCAAGTCCAGAATTTCTTGATGATTTTTAGCACCGACACAATCTTTTTCAGAACTCCTAATTTTTACTAAAGCTTTTTGTATAACTCTGAAAATGATTGCGATTATTCTGAAATTGATCGGACAAAGTAACTTTTACTCATTTTAAAACTTCAAAATGAAAATAAAAATATTGGTATGGAGTTGCAATCCCTTAAACCTCTGAATGGTATTGTGAGGTTGGAAGGTATTCCGGTTGGTGTGTTAATGGTGCCCAGTGTATATTTCTCTTTAATAAATCCCTTTTTTTTGTTGATTAGATATTATTCATTTTGATTTTGGAACGCTAAAACAATTGATAGCTTTGGAGTGCGTGTCCTATTTTGTGTGCAGATTGTTTTGTTTTTTAATATTACAATCCAACTGAAAATCAAGTCTCGTAATTGGTTACAATAAAAAAGAAATTTTTTTCATGAACATTATAAAAAAAAAAAAACTCCTTAAATCCATATAAAAGAAATCGATAAAACTCGAAGAAAAATTCATTTCTCGAACTAACGATATTATCATTGAATTAAGTATTGTTTATTTTCACACACAAAAAATATAATTGCAAAAAATATTTCTACTTTTTTGAGATTATATTTTTCGTGTAATTTTGATATGTAAGATTCTAATAATAATATTTGCTTGAATGAACGTGTAACTTCAAGCATAACAGAATTTTTATATAATTTGAACACTAAAAAAATAATTTAAAAGCAAGAACACATAAAAATAATTAAGTTAAAAATTGGTAAAAATTGTACAGACGTCAATGATAAGAATTTACAGATGCACGGATGGGAGGGGGTGACCAGCACTCCCTACCTCTCTCCAACTACCTGATATCATTTTAAGACATCATTTTGACTTTGACATTTTTTGCTTCTGTAGAATCCACACTTAGATGACTTTGTTTTTTCTTGTGCGAAGCCAGAATATCTCGCCATTATTTTTTGTACAAACAAGTAGTTTTTGTTTATTTAATTCAATATCTTAGGGCTATTCTAATAATCTTTGAAAAAGACCAAGAAAACTAATATTTATCTTTCAAAGGATTGTTATAATGAATGAGAGAAAAAATGAAATACACACACAAGTTGAAAAAGTATTTAATCAATAGGGACTGCCAAACGATTGTGAAGATTGGACCGCATGTTTCCGTGACGTCAGATTGGTGTGTACTTTATGAACTATGGAAAAGCAGAAGTGACTTAATAATTTTTGTAAACCTTTGTTTATCTTCTTCAATACTAAAAATATTCAAAAATACTAATTAATCTTTGTTATAATTTTGTTAGGTTTTAAGATTTACAGTTTAACGATTAATGATATTATAAACATTTCTATATTAAATATGAAATATGGTTTTATTAAATTTCATTTGGTTATTTTGTTCGGTAAAAACAGACAAACAAAATATGAAGGAGACTACAAAATGCTTAATATTTGTGCAATAATATTTTCAAATTGGTTTTAATCTGGCGATAAAATAGCTGACAAGAGTCATGTTTATATTAAAACTTAATATTTAAAAAAAAATTTAAACCCAATTAACAATCTATGTTGTAACGGAACATTTTGAAATAATGGCATTTTAATCGTTTTAATCTTTTAAAAATTAATTAATATCTAGGAAGTTTCTTTTTCTTTGCAAGTCAACTGATTATAGTATATATTAATTCGAAAAAAAAACGCTTAAAAAAACAAACAAATTAATATTAAATTTATATCAATTAAAAAATTGTAATGGTAATTTTTGTTCAATATGTATATTTGAATTTAAAAAAAATAGTTTTTACTTATTTGAACTCTTATGTTTCATTATACATAGAAATTTCGATAGATTTAAATATATTTTGTTCGAATTTCGAAAAAATAAATAGAGGGGGGACACGCACTAAAACATATTTCCCCTCGTATATTTTACGAAAACTGCATTTTATATTTAATCTATATATCTATAAAAACAGAGATGTGTGTGCCACAGACGGTTTCTGATTGGTTAATCCAATAATCACATCTCCTAAAAAACTATGGTTCCTACGTTCTTAAATTTACCATAAAATAGTATGCCCTTATTTATTGTCCATCTTGGAAGGGTCTATTTTTTTCCTAACTTGCCATTTACAAATTACAAAATTACGAAACTTACACCAGCCATCACAATCCAACCTCTGACACCACGTCCGCTATTCTGGCGCTAGCCGCATGCACGTACACACAACACGAAAACAAACGCTGTTCTCCAAAGGACAGACTATTAGTACTACTACCCAGCACACGCGCACACATACACTACCGTCCTTGTGTACGTCACGTTGTTATGGCAACCAAGCCCATTCCCTTTTATCCATTCATTTGCTTATACTTTCTTTTACTACATTTTTTATTTATTTTTTTATTTATTAAAGGTAAGAGAGTAATTCACGTATGCATACTAAACTGTCAACCGTTAGTTTGCGTGTTCGATCCTGATTGATTCTACTTTTTTTAAAATTCTATTTGTTTATTAAATCCTATCCGAAGCAGGGAGGGGCTATACCCTTTCCTTCCACCTCGCCCCAAGGGTGGGTTCCTAACGGAAGGGCGTCCGATCCTCCACCCACCTACGGGCAAGCAGGGGGAGCTGGCCACCATCCCCCCACCAAAAGGAGAAGCCTGGCATTTTCTCACCCGAAAGGGGGGAGCTTGGCAGTTTCTCCCCCCAAAGGAGGGAACCGGTGTCCCCCCAAGGGTGGGGGGGCGAAGAGGCCAGGAGGAGGTGACTTTTTTCTTTGAGGGGGGGGGGGGAGAAGCCTCCAGGCACCCTCCTCCCTGAAGGTGGGGTTGGGGATTATCTTTCCCTGAAGGGGGGAGGCCGGCACCAAGCATGTAAATCCAGAGGGGTGATATTTTTGTTACCCCTCGGAGTGGGAAGGGGGCCGATCACCCAGGCAACGCCGGGTAACCCCTGCTAGTTTTATTCTAAAATTGATAAGTATCGAAAATTGCACGAAAATCTGACCATTAGTTGATTTTTGCTAGATTTATTAAATACGGGTATGTTTTCCACGTTCGGAATGTCTACTACATGGGAACGGTATTTTACAGCGTCAATTATGTAAACACGATTTTCATCTCGCAATTTCATTATTTTCGTTCGATGAAGATAATTTTAACAAATTATTACTAGCTTATTTTGCCTTTCTTTTAAATGGTACAAAAGTTATATTGATAATATTAATTTATAATAAAGTTATATTGATAATATTAATTTATAATAAAGTTATATTGATAATATTAATTTATAATAAAGTTATATTGATAATATTAATTTATAATAAAGTTATATTGATAATATTAATTTATAATAAAGTTATATTGATAATATTAATTTATAATAAAGTTATATTGATAATATTAATTTATAATAAAGTTATACTGATAATATTAATTTATAATAAAGTTATACTGATAATATTAATTTATAATAAAGTTACATTGTGTTACATATAGGGTGGAGTAATTCTGTGGTGAATTTTGGCAGTCCCTAGTAATCAAATTAAAAAAAGAGCAATATGTCCCATACAGAAAATTAAACTTTTAAAACAATAATTTAAAAAAATACCGACAAACACACAATGTATTAAAACTATTATTGTATCATTTTATTTAAGAATTGTTGAGATGTTTTTGTTTCGACTGTCAATCATAACACACAATTCATAAGAAAGTTTGAGAGGAAATCGCTACTGTGAAATGGTTATCGAAATATTGTTTATACAAAGTAAAAATTAATGTTTTTTTTATTCAAAGCGTCAATTAGAGGTAATGCCTGGGATAAGAGATTTTGCATTCCCAGTTTGGAACAAAACTGATGTTTATTTCTCTATTATTTTTTGTTTGTTTATTGGACATCCGGCGTGTGTAATTATTTTATTGTTCTGTTGCATCATGTAATGGGTTAAGCTTTTTCGTATCTCCAATTAAAAACTGAAAATGTGAATTTGTAAATGTAATGCACTGGTTGTATATGCATTTATTTTCTTGAAGTTGCACTCGATAAATTAATTAAATTAAAAAAATCAGGTGAGGGAGATAGAGTAAGGGGAACTGTTGATCAAGAAAAGATTAGAAGTTAAGAGGGATAAAATAAGAGGACGTATTATGTAGCGGCAAATTATTTTTTGTTTCAGAAATGGTTCGTGAAATTTTTTAGCGGAGGAGTATTATCCAATCTCACCGTAGCGATCACCATTAAGAAGAATGTAGCAAGCTTTATGCATGGAAATTCATTTTTCGCTTGAAGTTATGAGTCTTGGAAGACTGGCTGTAATCCAGCTTGGGGACACGAAAGAATAATTCCTTCGCCATATAAAGTGAAGATGCTGACGGTTTTGTAAAGTGTGAGCCTAGGTTAGTTGCAATTACCAACTTTGCGGTACACAGAAATATTCCCTCAACACAGACTACAAATCGCATGACTCTAATGGCAAACATAGCCATTATGTTGAGAAATAAAATTGAGAATATAAAGGCCGTCAATTAGTAACAATTTAATCAGTGAAATGTTGTTCCAAACGAGAATTATAACAAGTTACTCCTCAGGAGTAATATTATAGGATTTGATTTTAATTTTATTTGGATCGCTAAATGTAGTGAGTGCGAATGAATATAATGACTTATAAAGCCGATAATTAATGAGCCTAGTTGTTAGTAAGACCCATGGGAGACAGGGGGTCAGAGGAAGGATCAGATGAAAGATCGTCGAGTTGATGAGAAAAAAAAATCCTCTGTCAGACGGGTAGCTGAGGAAACAGTCGACTCCAGAAAGTGTAACCTAAGTGATGACTGACAATGTGAAGAAAATAAATACGGATAAGTTCTGACCTTTCCTTAGTCCAGTGCAGTGTGGAAAATCGAGGAATTATGGAATCGTTTCTAAGGAAACTAGGAGAATAGGGCGTAGAAAATGTACTAACATTTTAATAAAGTTTTTGAGAAGAATGGTGAATGGAGGGTGTTATATCGTTTGTGCACGGAAAACACCAGAATAGGAACTAGTCGATTATTATTATGATCCTTTTCTTAGTTTAAATCGTATGTCAGTTAAAATAGATATCAAGAATGTTAACTTTGGAATTTGAACATAAACAGTTTGGAAATTTTTACTGAATAAAATAACTTTGGAATTTGAACATAAACAAAATTATGTGACAAAGTAAAGCGATGATCCTTTAATAGTATGTGTATTGAAGACGTAATTATAAAGGAAGGTTTTTATATACACAGAGATTAGTCACAGTTAGTTTGAAATAAACAGTTGAGTTTGACAGACTAGTAACAATCAGCTATCGACTGGACACCTGGAGAAGCTGTTGGGCCAAGGTATATAGACTGTAGGAACACAAGACAAGTATGCAACTCTCAAGTTAGCAGAAACATCTGGAATAAAAGTTGCCTGAAAATACAACCCAACACTTGTTGGTTTCCTTTATCGCAGCATCTGCACATCTAGCAATCAAAACCAAAGCTAGAAAAGTATCTTTTCCCGAAAAATGTATCCATCCTTTTGTTGTAGAGATTGTCTGTTGTAAATTACTATATGTCTGCATTTTTAAACTGTATCCAAACGTTATACACACGTGTATGTATATATATATATATATATATATATATATATATATATATATATATATATATATATATATGGAGATATATATATATATATATATATATACACACACATAAAACACACATGTTATTCAGGATTATACTAGAACAACGTTATGAACACGAGAGGATTACAAACAAGAGAGAAACAAAATGATCAGACATGTTAAGCACATTAATTAGACTGTTAAAGAGACTCATAAATACATATCCAGGAGATACAACAAGATATTGCCCAGTAATCACGATAGTAACACGATGATCAATATCTAAGAGAGCCATACCTTTTGCTCCTCTGGGCAGATACAGCCGAGACAGATACTGTTTTCTGTGTGTTATTCCATACCGAGTTTTAGTGTTCTGCACGTTTCTGTCTCCTTGTTAAAAATGCCAAATCTGTATGTTATTACTTTGTATGTTTTACAGATTTTCTTGTTTCTGCCAAGTTTTCTCTCAACTTAACCGAATTCAATTCTACTATGATAAATTAGTTGTATTTCTTTTTCAGCACGATTCTGTCTCCTTGTTACTTTTTATCAGTATTTTCATCCAGCTGTATGTTTTCCATTTGGACCTTCTTCCCAGATCTGACGGAGAACTATTGTCTAAACCGAATATAATTTCAATATCATAAGATAAACTATGTATAACCTGCAATAGTCGATCTAAGCCATCCATGAAGAGCCATTGCTTGACTCTTATGTGGCCCTCATCTAAATTCATTCTCTCAAGTATGTTTTTTCACATGTCGCAACATACTTTGCTTCTGTATAAACGAACAACCACATACTTCACAAGAATATGGTTTCTCTCCAGTATGTATTCGCACATGTCGCAACATACTTTGTTTGTTTGCAAAACAACGTCCACATTCTTCACAAGAATATGGTTTTTCTCCAGTATGCATTCGTGTGTGCTGCAACATATCTTGTTTCACTGCAAAGGAAGCGCCACATGTTTCACAAGTATAAGGTTTCTCTCCAGTATGTGTTCGCATGTGTCGCAACATATGATGTTTCAGTGTAAAAGAAAAACCACATACTTCACAGGAATATGGTCTCTCTCCAGTGTGTGTTCGCATATGTTTCAACATGCTTTGTTTCTCTGCAAAAGAATAACCACATACTTCACAAGAATATGGTTTCTCTCCTGTATGCGTTCGTATATGTACTAACATATGTTGTTTCTGTGTAAAAGAAGAACCACATACTACACAAGAATATGGCTTCTCTCCTGTATGTGTTCGCATATGAATAGTCAAACTTTGTTTTGAATAAAAAAAAGAACCACAAACTTCACAAGAATATGAATCTCTTATAGTACCAGAATTATAGCTCATTTTTAAGGTGAAATATTTTTAATTTTTGATACAATTTGATTCTATGTATTTTTATAATCCATTTTTATGTGAAAATCAGAATGAATTATGAATCATTTACATCTTTCAATGAATGTTTATGAATAAGAAATTTTATCATATGACTGTTTTTCTGAACCCTTTAATCATATGCAACAATATATATCTTTACGACAAGCATTGATGCTAGTGTTTTGCTGAATAAAACTAATAAAAGAAAAAAAATACATATATAGTTGAATCGAAAATGTTTTGTTCAATATATCAGCATAAATTTTGATTTCACAATACTATAATTTATCTCATACAAAGCAGTTTATATAAAAAAAAACTCTGAAGATATTTCCATATTTCAAAGCATTAAAAGAATTCAAATCCAATGATATTTCATTTTGTCCGGAATGATATTCTGCAAAATTAAAAACAATTAATGATAAATGTCAGGAATTAAATATTAATTTTATAAATATTCTACAAAATTAAAACAATAAAAAATATTGTAAATTTGCCATCATATATCAGACAATATCTTTTCCATTATTCAATATCTTTATTAAATAGAATTTTTGTGCAAAGAAATATTCAGTAATTTAGTAAGACCTGTTTTCTTAAGGTTGAAAGAAAACTTGAAAGCAATTACAGGTGAAGGAAATAAGATTAAAGAAGACTAAACAATAAGAAAAATTTTAAAAATAGAGGAAACATTTGAAATAATTATGTATTTACACATTTGAATGGTGGAGATTTTATGTATTTACACATTTGAATGGTGGAGATTTTATTATTTACACATTTGAATGGTGGAGATTTTATTATTTACACATTTGAATGGTGGAAATTTTATTATTTACACATTTGAATGGTGGAGATTTTATGTATTTACACTAGACATTTGAATGGTGGAGATTTTATTATTTTATACAAAAAAAATCACTTAATATTTTGTGATTTTATGCCAAGAAACAAGCACTGAAGGCATAAACATTTTATGCCATGAAACAATAACAAATGCGCAACAATTCCCCCTCTTGAATTTGGCAGGCAGCAAGTCGCAAAGATATTTTCACTGACTCACATATGAACTTGCTTTATCTCATGTCAACATAAATTCACACTAACAAGCGTCAGGTGAACTAAAAGTACTAACTGCCCACTTACATGAAATACCAGAACAATGTAATGAAACGCACATACTAACACAATGCCAAATACTTACGCATATAAACAATTTAGCTTATGAATAATAATTCAACTTTTATTATCCAAACACAAGTTTTCGGAAAAGAACATTTTCCTGATTAAAAGATACTTTTTTTAATTGAAATGTCTTATTTTAAATTATAGTTTACTCAAATTTTCATTCACAAAACAATTGCGAACTCGTATTTATTTCTATTCTTAACTGGCATGAATGTATGCTTCATTTTTTCTTTGCTAAAATATAACATTTCATCCCACTTTATATATATATAACATCGTCCAAAATAGTCTTTTCATGCTAGTATATCTTACATTGATGATACTAATTATATATATCTTAAATTGATGATACTAATTATATATATCTTAAATTGATGATACTAATTATATATATCTTAAATTGATGATACTAATTATATATATCTTAAATTGATGATACTAATTATATATATCTTAAATTGATGATACTAATTCTATATATCTTAAATTGATGATACTAATTCTATATATCGTAAATTGATGATACTAATTCTATATACCTTTTTGAAAATACTTGTAATAAAGATTCAGAGATAAAAATAATTTTTTAGTACAAGGTAATCACAGGAAATAAGGCGTAAAAATGTAAATACAAAATGATTAAGCGTAACTTATGATTTTAAATGCAATTTGTGTAGCGATCATACACAGAAGAACTAGATGTTCTTGGAATGATCAATGAAATTTGTTTGCAAGCGTATTAGTTGTGGCTAACGACACAGCTGTCTTACTGAATAAGTAACAAAATAACATATTTAGATATTACATAAAAGAAAAGATTATTCTAAATGTTTTCGTTTTAATATTATGGTCTGATGGTGCATTATTATATTTCTCGTAATCTTCAACACACTATGAATCCACACATTATGAATTATGATCCAATTATGAATAACAAACACTGTTTCTGTAACATATTATTCTGTACTTCTATATAAACACACACTTGTAAATATACATCTGTGTTATTTTATTATAGGACATCAAATACACAACACTGATGATGAAATAAACTTGGAATGATTGAGACATAATATCAGGTGGAAACGTTATGATTGTGTTAAAATATACACAAAATAAGCTACAAAACTTTTAGTGTATTATCTTATTATATATTAGAGAGAATATATTACAGAAAAAAATATAATATATTACAGAAAAAATAATAGAAATTGAAATATACAAAAATAGTTGAAGCAACCACTACATACTGCCGGATCAAATCTTCACAGGAACATTACATAGCAATTACCATTTCATCGCCCACGTATATTAGAACATGCAAGCACACAATGTTGCAATTTGCTCATCCACACATCCAGGTGCAGTGATACAGCAAATAGGCTGGAATGTTTGAGAACACTCGTATAGAAGGATTTGCCAGCGAAAATCAAATCAGCTTAGTTTTGTTCCAATTGCGTCTGTGTCTTCGCCTTGGAAGGCGTTAAAATTCCTGTCTCGAATTTGCGCACCAAGCAAATGAAACCTAATTCACACCTAGATTAGTGTAACGAAAAAGTGTAAGGAAAAATTCAAGATGGCGCCCGACTCTCTCTTTAACACGGTAAGATATCCTCAATACGGCACAAGAAGCAACAGCCACACGATTCCCCAGCCAAGTCAATCGTCACTCACCCACGTCTTTCCCCTCACCCGCTTTTATCGTCGTTCTAGGCCGGCTAAATTTGCATATTCCGAGAATTCGTGTGACTTTGCGAGACATCATACTTTACAAAAGACGGCGGCCGCCATCTTGGTCTTTCTTTTCTATTTTTGGTCGGTAACGCTGAGCTGGTCTCGAGGTAAGTCTTTTTCCTCTCATCCGTCTCTCCCACGTACCCACACAACACGCAAACACGCGGGCGCTTATCTCCTGGATGCACGTTACAATTAGATTGTATTTTATTGTTTTTTTATACCCCATACAAATCAAAGAATTATGTCCAAATTTTAAAAAATATATGAGTTGGATCAAACGGCTTAAAAATCTAAATAATTGTTTTTTATAATAACAGACAGATTAATATGTAGTATCGAATGAGGGTCAAAAGGTTGAAGATAAAAATGCATTTTAACGAATATATTATTTAGAGTGAACTCGATATTTGCTTATACCAATGAGAACAAAATTACATTTGCTTTATAGTTTATACATTACAAACATCTTTATAATACAGACTCAGTCGGGTTGGACCGATTTTGAAAAGGTTCGTTTGCTAAAGGTTTTTGCAGTTAAACGTACTAAATTAGTCACAAAAATCTAGCATCCTACTATTTTTAAAATCGTACAATTGCTTCACGCTAAAAACGTATATTTTCATGTATGAAACGTCAATTCTTTGCACAAATGTAAAATCAAAGCCAATTTAAACGTGAGAAAAAATTATATCGAAAAATGTTTTATAGCTGCTACAATAACTCAAAAATTAAGCAAAATTTGAAATGTAAACAAAAAAATTGTAAAAATCCTTTGAAAAATAAATATTAGTCTTTTGCGGATTATTTCAAAGATAATTAGTAATATCCTGAGATACGGAAATAAAAAGGAAACACATTCTGTTAACTAAAAATTTGCTTAAAAACGAAAGTTTAGCATCAGAAACCAGCCTTTGCACCATCACAACAAACAAAAACTGACAAAATTACTATGTCGGCACAAAATGTCCAAAAGTCATTTAAAGGTTCAAATTTATAGATAAATTGAAATATTATTATATCATATATATAAATATTATTATATCATATATATAAATATTTTTATATCATATATATAAATATTATTATATCATATATATAAATATTATATCATATATATAAATATTATTATATCATATATATAAATATTATTATATCATATATATAAATATTATTATATCATATATATAAATATTATTATATCATATATATAAATATTATTATATCATATATATAAATATTATTATATCATATATATAAATATTATTATATCATATATATAAATATTATTATATCATATATATAAATATTATTATATCATATATATAAATATTATTATATCATATATATAAATATTATTATATCATATATATAAATACTATTATATCATATATATAAATATTATTATATCATATATATAAATATTATTATACCATATATATAAATATTATTATATCATATATATAAATATTATTATATCATATATATAAATATTATATCATATATATAAATATTATTATATCATATATATAAATATTATTATATCATATATATAAATATTATATCATATATATAAATATTATTATATCATATATATAAATATTATTATATCATATATATAAATATTATTATATCATATATATAAATATTATATCATATATATAAATATTATTATATCCTAATTTCTGATTAATTTTTGATGATTAGAAAAAGTAACTATTTAAGTACTCCTATTTTGTTGTAATAAGAAGATTGTGAGAAATAAAAAAAAGAGGGTTGCTTAGGTGGTGGCGTCAAATCTGAGTGTTTAAGAGGATGAGTCTTATATAGACTTGGAGGAGTAGTGGGAGGCACACATCTTTTGTTATAAAAGGAACCTCCGATTAGTGGCCAGTTGTGTTTATGAAGTCCTGCTGAATGGTTACTCGTTGCTCTCCGTGTTACCTTACTTTGTTACTCGATCCCAGTTGGGGAGCGGATTGCATAGGGCATTCTTCGCAACCCCTCAAAGCTTATTATTATTATTACTTGGTAATCATTTTTACCCTCAGAATAAATTATTTTTTCCCACATCTTGCAAACGTTTTACTACTTCACTTTTTCAGCGATTAATTGCTAGCACGAACGTCATGAAAGAACAATTCCTATGCAGGAGGCATTGACTCAGACGATGCAGCGACGGCTGAAGATGTGAGTCAGGCCCTTGACATACCCATTCTTACAGATGGAAATTCGAAAATTCATTGTCAAGTTAGAGACTTGTATTACACAGCTGGAGTTAGGCTCCTTTGATGAGATAACACCTGTTGAGATTGATGGCGGTTGGCTGCCTCAACTGAAGGATTATTATGAGGACCTGGGCGATTTGGATCAAACCTGCTGACAACCAGAAACCAGTCCACACTTGCAATCTACCTTTGAGTTCTCGGGAGCTTCTGCACCCACAGGGAGAGTTTCTTCCTCCATCATTGTAAAACCCCAATTGATACAAATCACGGGGCTTACATTTAGTGGACAGGAAATCCCTGGGAATTGACTTGTGTAACGCCTCCCTCGAGGAGGTGGTTAAGACTCTTATTTCTCTGGATTCTCGGCATGTGTCGTCTAGACTCCTTGGAGGTTGTTACATAAATCTGGTATACTGAAAGCGAATATTGAAGCCGCATGCAGGAAGAAAGACAAACGATTGTAGTCTATCTACAAAAGCTTAATTCTCACAAAATTTTGTACAAATTGTTTTTACAATTCTCATTCAGATTTTGTAAGTGCTTTTCAAAGTCTCAACTCTCTTCACAGACAGCGACCGACAAATGGATGAGGTGGGGAGGGGTCACGTCTCTTCTCGGATTCAACAAGCAATCTGCTTTGAAACTCTCTCCACTCTCTATTTGACTAATTTTCGCACGACAGTCGTATATATAGTAAGGTATGTGGATGGGGGTGAAAATTCTCCCCAGCCAACAAGATTTCGCCACGAATCTCCACGAAATCGAAAGCTTTTAGGGTTTTGCGTGGGTACAATTCCCACGCTGAAACCTAAAGTACTCATTCTCCAGGCCAGATGTCAATTCTGACATCCGGCCCTGAGTTCATTTAAGGCCAGACAAGTGAAATTTCCTGTTGCCAACTTTTAGCTGTAAAAATATATTTCTCTGCATTTCAACAATATCTATTTTGACATGAAATAAAAAATATATATTTATCTTCTCTATCTTACATCCTTGGGTTATCTGGCGTCACCCGGGAATAAAAAGCTACCTCAGCATAGTTCTAACGCCCCTCAATGGGGGATTACGTTACACTTGGGTTCTGAAAAGACTGTCACATCTCCTGTCTTGGTGGCCGATGGTATGGATTTGTCAGTTCGGTTGGTCAACTTGGAATCTCTATTGCATGTCTTTAGGGATGCAAAATATGCTTTGGCCGGTCAGTTTTAGACTGGAGCTAACTTAATATCGATTAAGGGCATAATTGGGTAAGACATGATTGAACACTTGAACACATTGAAGCTGATCCCATGTTTGAATGGTTGGGCTTTTTCGACCCTGCCTGGATTGGTCCCATTCAGAGCAGTGGACTCTTTATTTATAAGCCCCCCCCCCTATGAGGTTACTCACCTCTTGTTTCATTCTGTGATGGAGCATACCTCACAGATCGATGCATCACATTTATGTTTTGTCCTTGAAACCCAATCAACATACCTGGATCTCTTGGCGAAGTGCTTTCCTAGCAGTACTCTACAGAGAGGACTGGAACAAATATTTACTTTGGAGTCTCTAGGGCTTCCCAGTTAGGAGAATTCTCTGATTATGATCAAGTACAGATGAAGTGGTTTAAGGAAACAGTAAAGCTACAGGATGGGAGCTATTATGTGAAGCTCCCCTGGCATCAGGATAGATTAGCCAGAGTCCCCTCCAATCATGCAACTTCCTTGCATGTCTTAGACCGGGTGGCGGCAAAAAGAAATCCGAATATTAAATATGTCAGTAAAAGAATGAACAATGCCAATTAAATTATATCTTTTAAAATAGGTTAGATTAGAACTGAGGATTCTTTTGTTTGGGCAAACATATGTAAAGTCACATTAAATTAATCACATTTGAAAAACACACGTCTGATGTCATAGACAAAAGACATTTCTCCATATTATGGGTTCGGATTTAAGTCAGTCAGCAAGAGAACCAATCAGTTAGTCAGTTGATCCCTTGGAAGTGAAGGGAGAACATGTATGTAGATATATGTAGATATATGTAGATCCAAATTTGAATTCCTGACGTCATCGACTGGCTGATCAGATGAATAAATAAGTCATCATTATGTTGTAACTGTTGTCTTGTGTCATCCTTCATCACGAACGAAAGGTAATTGTATTTATCATCTTATAATGAACATTGTGTAACCCTGTTTTTTTTTTTTTTGTTTTTTACATAGGCATCACCACTTATCAAGGCCCAGGGGCCACTCGGAGATAAGGGTTAAGGAGTGTACAGTAGTCAATTGGACAATATAATAATGGTCAGTAATGGAAATTTAGTAAATTTGTTTACTTATATGGAATGGCTTATAAAGAACTTGTTTACATTGGACTTGAAGACAACCATATTGTAGTCAGCTGGGAAGCAGGAAAACGAAAGACAGTTTCACAGGCGTGCAGTTCTAATAAAGAAGCTTTGTTCATGGAATCTACGTTTAGGTTTAGGCACGGGTAAAGAGTGGGGGTAATTATTGATAGTGTTTTCAGCTAGACGAGTGTTTCTTGTGAAAGTTTGGTGAGAGGGGACCATAGATTGAAGCTCAGTCTAGCACTTGCATAAAAATAACGATAAAGCAAAGACAAACTCTCTACATTTCCTCTGTGAAAAAGAGGTTGTAGGTGCTCGTCTGAACTCCAATCTCTGGTCCCCCCTCGCCAATCTTTCACGAAAAACACCCGTCTAGCTGAATCCAATGTGAAAAATTTCCCCCACTCTTTATCTGTGCCTAAATCAAAACGTGGATTCCATGAACAAAGCTTCTTTCTTAGAACTGCACGCCTGTGGAACTCTGTTCCGTCTGCCTGCTTCCCACCTGACTACAACCTGGATGTGTTCAAGTCCAATGTTAACAAATTCCTAATGAACCGCCCCCTTAAGTAAATACTTCATCAAATCTCCACACTAACATACTGTATTTGCAATAACCCTTATCCCTGAGTGGCTTCCGGGCCTTGATAAGTGGTGACCACCGTGTAAAAAAAAAAAAGAAGGGTATCTCCTATGAGGCTACAAAGTCTATTTTGAACTCTATCAAGGCAAGATAAGTCCTTTCTAGCAGCTTCTGCCCAGATGTGGCAACAGTACTCCATCCTTGGATGAACTGGGCTCTAACATAGATAGAGAATCGCATCAGCAATGACATCCCTAATGGATCGATAGAAGGATCCCACCATTTTCCCAGTGGCTTTAGCAACACATTTGATGTACATGTTCCATTTCAGGTCAAGCCCAGAAGCTTGTCAAAACATGAGGCCTCCCAAAGACAAGAGCCATCCATTTCAATTGATGCCAGATGGGGATCAGAGGGTTTATGATGTAAAGATAGAAGCTTGGTTTTAGATGCATTAAAAGTAACCAGCCACTCCTTTCCCTATTGTACCACTTGCTCAAGATCAGAGGAAAGAGAATCGGAGAGAACTTGGTCGTTTACAGTCTTAGATGTGCTACCATAGATGGTAGTGTCATCAGCATAAATGTCTACTAATGATCAAAGGATGTGATTTGGAAAATCAGTAATGATGTAGATCAGGAAGAGAGTTGGGCCCAGAATGGAATCCTGAGGGACTCCAGCATTAATACTGTGAGATTCTGATTTCTGCCCATCAACTACTACTCTTATGAACCTATCAGAGAGAAATGATTTGATAATTGAGAAGACATGATCTTGTGAAGTAAACCTATACTCTATCAAAGGCCTTTGATATATCAAGAGCAATTGCCCTAGAAAGCTTGGATCCGTCAAGAGATTCACTAATCCTGAGATATAACTGTAAGCACATCTGCTGTAGATCTAGCAGAATGGAAACCATATTGTGTGTCACTAAGAAGGTTATTTTTGCTGAGATGATTCATTACTTCTATATTTAACACAGATTCCAGCAACTTACTCATGATGCACAGGAGACTTATTGGCCTGTACTGAGAGGTGGATGAACGATCGCCTGAATTCTTAAATACAGGGCATACTAATGAGATTTTGCAGGGTGATGGGACACAATTCTTCTTAAGACAACGTTTAAACAGTTTTGTAAATATGGGCGCTAGTTCTAGTTGAAGTTTTTTTTTTGTGTAGTATAATTGGAATATTGTCAGGGCTGGTTGCTTTACTGGAATCAAGGTTTTTGATTAGCTTGGCAACATCACGTACAGATATTTGTATATCAAATAACTTGTTTTCTGATACAGGACGAAATATTGGGTGTTGGCGACCTTGATCGCAAAGGGTAAAATTAGCTCCAAAGTTCTTGGCAAAGAGTTTGGTTTTGTCTGATGCTGACGAGATTACCTCAGGTCCAGTGATGATAGTTGGGATAGAGCACACGTTTTTGTTCAGGATTCTGTTTACTATTTGCCAAAACTGGTGGGGACCAAGCCAGTGCTTAGCTACTTTGGATTTGACGGTCTGAGTATACACTCTCTTGCATTCTTTATAACTTTTTTACAATGGTTGTTGGCAGTTCTAAAACCAGCTTTAGTCTCAGTACATCTATTACGTTTGAAGCAATGGAAAAAGTGATTTCTGTACGCAATAGCAGCAGTACATTCTGGAGAGAACCATGGCTGGCTATTAGGTTTTCCCTGGAACTTTTTCCAGGGTATGAAACGGTCAATACCTACAACTAACCATTCTGTCAGATCTGATACTATAGAGGACACATCCTTTTTATCATGGAACGCAGAGGTAGATCTGATACAAATTTACAGAAGCTATCCCAGTCAGCCTTAGTGTATCGATATACTGTACGATAATTGATATAGCAGAGTCGTCAGAAGATCCATCGTTCAGGGCAAGTTGTGAGAAAAAGGTCTAGGAGACTCGCTTACTAGCTGTCATAGTCGGGTATCCAGGTGGGTTCGTGAACAATCTGAATGATGTCATAAGCAATAGAGAAATCGTGACAGAACCTCCCCTCATCATCGGTCTTGTTTGAGTGGGTCAACCATTCCACATTGTGAACATTGAAGTCTCCACATACGTGAATGTTAGCTGAAGGATAAGCAGATAGGACATGGTCAATTTTCTCAGATATGATTTTAAAGATAGTAACTCCATTGTTGTGGGGGCGATAGAGACTAAATATAAACGCAGTAGTGTGAGCAAGTGCAATCCGAAAGCATATATATGGTAAGTTAAGATCTTCTCTGGAGATGTCCCTACCACATGGAAAGCCATCTTTAATATAGGCACATATTCCATGCCCATGGCGATCTTTGGGGTCAGATTTGGAAGTTAGGTTAGATTACAAACTCATCTAGGGAAATGGTCTGTCCAGTGCCAGTTTCGCTTAAGAATAATAGGTCTGGTTTAGTCTCCTGTAATCGTGTTTCAACCTCTGGAAGGTTAGAATGTAGACTCCTGATATTGGAGAAAGAGACATTATAGTGGGAGTCTACGTTAGAAGTTGAAGATCTCAGTTTAATCGTGTATTTTTTTTGAAACTTTTCATGATGGAGTTTTTGGGATTTGTGGACTAGGTCGACAGACTTGTTAGAGCAGGACAGAGAGGGAAAGTAAGAGAGAAAAAGAAATAAAGAATTTTTTTATAGCACATGATAAGGTAAAGCCGTAACAATTACATATTAATATGGCATCGAGAGGCCCCACCAGAAGCTATTGCATGGTCCAGAATCCATTCATCATATGGCAATACAGCAGCCCCAGTACTTTGCACCTGCTGATAGGACAGCCTCCTTAGTGGTTAATCCAATCATCATCTGATTAGAGGAAGTACATTTCCTGAAACATCTGTACCCCTTGGAGCTTTCTTGAACTAATGGACCTCCTCTTGCGGTGAAGAGAGGGGAGACATTGGTTCACCCTCTATTATTGAGGAGCAGGTCTGGTTGTGTCCTCTATGCAACTCTCCACAGAAAAATTAGAATATGATCGGCTGTGAATTGTGCAACGAATGGTATCATTTCCAATGTGTTCGCATTGACTCAGAATCTCCCAGCAGACAAAAGTAGTATTGCCCGGAATGTGTGCCCCGGAAAAAATGACGGGGTAGATCCAGTCTGCTGCCCGTTGGATTGATATCAGAACTGGTGAACTACAACTAATATGATATTGTGCTAATAGTTTTTTAATTAAATAGTATTTTTAAATGGTACTTTGTTGTTTTGATGTAGCCTTTTTTTTTCTACTTTCTTCTTGTGGGTGGAATTAAGATGATGAGTCTTATATAGACTTGGAGGAGTAAGGGGAGGCACGAATCTTCTATAATATAAATCTTACCTGTCTGTTTAAATGTATGTATGTATGTATGTATGTATGTATGCGAAGGCAGGGTAAGTTGGGCATAGGGGTAAGTTGAGCCACTCCCTTTCAACCACAATTGACTAAGCCGATCCAAGTTTGTATGCAATCTAGGTTTTGCTGAACCCAGATCAGAGGTTGATGCAGTAAAAGAAAATCAGATTTTGTGCCAAAAAAGTAACATAAAGCGTTTCAGAGGTGAGTGCATGTTTCTTGTGTGTAGTAATAGTTTGATTAGATATAATATGTGGTAGTTGTTTGTTCAATTACTTGACTTCATACCTGTAAAAGCTTTTTACATTCACCACACATGGGATGCATGCGTTTAAACAGACAAGTCAATGAGGTCAGACTGGGGTAAGTTGAGCCACTGGCTCAACTTGCCCCATATGTCTTTTTACACATTTTCAAGAAGCAGATGAATGTGCAACCACATCAGTAGGCCTGTTATAGAGTGAATTCAAAATAATAATAATAATAATAATGATAATAATAATAATATATATATATGTTATAGAGTGAATTCAAAATAATAATAATAATAATAACAATAATAATAATATATATGTTATAGAGTGAATTCAAAATAATAATAATAATAATAATAATAATAATATATATGTTATAGAGTGAATTCAAAATGCATGTTGTGTAAGTTACATGCTCTACTTGTATAAGAATTAGATCTATGGGTTATCTGGTAAATTTTTAAATTTGTAAGCTGTGCTTGGCTATGAATTTGCATGCTGTACAGGCGCTTTGTTATTCTAATAATAATAATAATTATTATTATTATTATTATTATTACTACTATTATTATTTTTAAACATTATTATCATTATTATATTTGATAGTTAAAATAAGAATTATCATATTTATTGTGTTAACTTCATCTTTCTTTTATGTGTGTTTCGCAGAAAAAAGTCCACCAGACATGTGCAACTACGTGCGAAAGACAAAGCATGGACAAACTCCTACAGACCTTATGGAACAGGCTGCTGCTGCTACAGGAGGACGGAGTGTGAGGAGTGCTGCAAAGGACTTTAACATTAATCGAATGACACTCAAGCGGTACATGGATAAACAAGGCAGTCAACCAGCAGAACTGCTTACACACTTGCTTCCTTATGGCAATTGGTTTTTAGTCCTGAAATGGAAAGAGATTTGGCTGACCACGTGAAACAATTGTCAGACATGTTTCATGATTTGAGAATATGTCGCATACTGGCATATGCGTTTGCTAAAAAAAAAATATCTCAATGTGCCACCAAGTTGGGATCGTGAGAAAAAAGCAGGACATGATTGGTTGTTAGGCTTCAAGAAACACCAGAACCTGGCAATTAGAGTGACAGAAGCAACATCTTTTGGGCATTCCACAGCCTTCAACCGCCCAGTTGTTGATAAATTTTTCAACAACTTCAGTCAGATAATGGACAAGTACAAGTTCTCACCAAGTGACATTTACAACACTGATGAGACTGGGTGCACCACCGTTCAAAACCCTGGAGCCGTTATCACAGAAAAAGGAAAGAAACGTTGGTTCAATCACCTCCGCTGAACGTGGGGAATTGGTAATGGTGGTGTACACTGTGAGTGCAATTGGATCAGTCTTGCCTCCTCTGTTCACCTTTACCAGAGTCCACTACAGAAATCACTTCATCAGAGGTGGACTAGCAAAGTGCATAGGGAGGGCAACATGAAGTGGCTGGATGAATGAAGAGGTGTTTGTGGAATATTTAAATCACATCATCAAGCACACCAGATGCTCACCAGAAAAGAAAATCCTCTTAATCTTTGACAACCATGGCACACACATTTCTTTGAATGTTGTGAACACAGCAAGATCTCATGGCGTTGTCTTACTGATCATTCCACCACACACTTCCCACCGTCTCTAACCGCTTGAGCGGTCAGTGTATGGACCCTTCAAAACAGCGTACAACAGAGCCATGGATGGATGGCTACGATCCAATCCAGGGATAACAGTAATAATATATGAAATCCCAGCTCTAGTGAACCAAGCCCAGATGATTGCCATGACAACATTGAACATTGTTGCTGGATTCCAAGCCTCGGGCATTAATCCATTTAACCGGGACATCTTTAGTGAAATTAACTTTTCCCCTTCTCTTCCAACTGACCTTGAGCAAAATGTGGCTGCAGAAAGCCTTGAAGCAAATTCTACTGTGGAAGATGCAGGACCATCAGGTGAGGTTCCTGGAGCAGTCTTGCCCGTGCACAGTGATGATGTCTGACCACAAAAACAGCAAGAAGATGATCTTATGCAACCATCCGTATCTGGTCTTGTGTTTCATCTAGCTCACATGATGTCATGCATCGTCCATACATTTCACCATCTGCAATTCAGTCATTTCCGAAAACAGCACGAAGAAAGGCAAGAAGAGGTGGTCGCAAAAAGGGCAGCTCAAAGATTTTAACTGACACCCCTGAACGACAGAAGCTGATAGCCCTTTCTTAAAATAAAAAGAGGAGCCTATTAACAAAAACAAAGCAGTGTTTGTTCAATGCTGGTGGGAAAAAGTCATGTCCCACAAGATCTAAAACCCCATGTTCAAGTGACACTGATAGTTCAGATTCTGAATTTGATGATGTGTCATCAGATAGTGATGGTGATATTGATTTGGATAGCCCAATAATCGAAGGTGACCTTGTGGTTGTGAAATGTGCTGGCAAATCATGAACTGTGAACTACATTGCTTGGGTTGACACTCTCAACAGGGAGGACTTTGAGTCCAAAGGTGTTTTCCTTCAAAAAGTTGCTGGGAAGGTAGGAATGGACAAACCTGTTTGTTCCAAACCCAAAAGACGAAGCGGGTTTCAATGCAGATATTATCTACAAGCTGCCACAGCCAAATAATGTTGGCAGTTCTGTCCGTTGTTCTGGCCAGCTCATGTCTAGCTGTGACTTGTCACAGTGGCAACTTCATTAACTTACTTTCAGATACATGTTTCAAATTTTGTGTTGGTTCATTCGCTGTAATTAACATTTCTACTTCATGATTATAATTTGTTTTATAACCACAGCAACAATTTTGAGCTTGTTCTTTCTTCATTGGCAACACATTTTTGCGTGGCACAACTTACCCCTGTGTGGCACAACTTACCCCTGTGTGGCAAACTTACCTCAGAGGTTGAATCAACTTGCCCCATGGTCGGGACAACTTGAGCCATTTTATATGCATTTTTATAAAGCTCATGGTCGGTTTAGGTGTACTAGCAGAAGACTGCAACTTGTTTCACAATGTTCCCAAATAAAAGAATTGAAAATAATACACTCATCTTTGCAAAGTAATTAGTCGTTTGGGTTCTGAACAGCTAAAATGGAAAATTGGCTCAACTTACCCCGCCTTCCCCTATGTATGTATGTATGTATGTATGTATGTATGTATGTATGTATGTATGTATGTGCAAATCTGTGGCTAGAGTGCAGAGTCGTCTGAGATGGCATGGATGATGAGATTGGAAGAACTCAATGTGATGGCGATCATCTGGAAAGATGCAGCAATCACCATGTATGTATGCCTGTATGTCTGCCTAAAACTTTTGACAGAGGCGACGGATTTTTATGAAATTGGTATTGTTTTGAAGTTCGACTCTTTAGACAATAAATATCGAAAAATTGGCTATAAAACATTAATTCCGTCACCTTCAGCTGGGCACTGGGTAGTTTTTTACATTGATATTTTCAAAAGTTGTCCCCTCTTTTCTATTAGCCTTAATATAAACATTCACCACTTCCGGTTTGGCGATGGAAGCAATGGCAAAGACGTTCCACAAACTATGTATGTTTTTAAGACGTTCCACAAACTAGGTTTGTTTTTAAGACGTTCCACACACTATGTATTTTTTTTCTTGCTCGAACCTGTATCACGAAGGAGAAAAACGTTAAAAATAACGTTTTTCTCCTTCGTGATACAGGTTCGAGCCTGCCTACCAACTACCACATTTTCTTTCTTTTCTTTTTTTTTTTGCTCAACACACACCTTCAAACACGTGGGCAATGCCAGGCACCCAGGCTAGTTTGCTATAAAAGGAACGTACCTTCAACTAGGAGCCAGTTGTGTTCATGAAGCACTGGCGAATGGTTGGCGCAACCTTTGTTACTCGTTGCTCTCCATCTTACCTTACTTTGTTACTCGCCCCCAGTGGGGTGAGGCACATAAGGTATCCTTTGCAACCCCTCAAAGCTTATGCAATCACTTGGTAATCACTTTTACCCTCAGAATAATTTTTCTTTCTCACAAGATGTTCTTATTTAATCGGAGTATTTTTCAATGTCTACTCTAAGGATTTTACTTTTTATCTATAAAATATTCATATTAAACTTCGAATGAGTTACAAATTTGGGGGTATTTTTAACAATAACCAACAGTATTATTGGTTTAAAATTCCAAAATTTAGTAATATTTTGAAAATATTGACTGTATCAGCGTTTGAAAATATATTACATTTGAAATTTTCGCGAGAATTATAATCATTAAAATCACATTTTTATTTTTTTGTTTTACAATTCTATTATTTTTTGTTGGTGAAAATATTAAATAAGCAATGCTTAATTCTATGATGATGTTGTTAACTCAAAAATTGAATTTTTCTTCGGGTTATAGTAATTTTATTAACATGAACTTTAGGGGAATTTTTCGTAATGTTACTAAAATATTTAGATTTTTTTGAAATGTTAACATATGCGATGCTTGATTTTCATAAAAAAAGAAAAACAACTAAATTCATACGTTTTTGTTTTTACTATAACAATAAACGGTAAAGGTAAAGGTGTTTTCGCTTACAGAAATGAACACATTTTCATTAAAATTTAAAGAAAAATAATGGGTTTCGTGATGGTTAATTAATAAATACTGAAAATCCATTAACATTGGGCATTTGCTGCATTGTTAGGAATGTTTAAGTGAAGGGAAATGTCAAAATGTTAATATATTTGGGGAATCGGTCATTCATTTTGCATGTACCTACTAGAAACGATTTTAAGCAAATATTTTTCCGTGTTAATTTTCTTACGAACGTAATCGAGATAAACTATAATATAAAAGAAAACAATTCGGTGACTAAATAAAGTTTCACTATCATCTTCTGCATTCGCTTTAAATAACATTTTCAAAATAAATAAATTCATTCTTAAAAGTTAAATTTATCTAATCTTAATTACCGGCATTTTCCCTGCAAAAAATTCTTTCCAACTCCAAATGTGAAACTTTTGAAAGTTTATAAAAACATATTTATAAAAAAGACGAAATAATAAAAGTAATACTTACTTTTAACGAATATTTTTATTTTACTTGTGCAATGGAAATCTTCGTTCATATTTTAAGAGTTGCTTTTTTTTTTATTATGTGAAAACCAGAATAAAGTAAATCTCGTCAAAAATGGCGTATTATCATCAAAAACTGAGGTTTTCGATTAGGCTTTTCTTTCCCATCTCCTCCATCTTTCGTAAGTTTCTTATTATTAATTAAACTCAATTGTTACATTTTATTTTTGTTGTTATTGTTGCTAAATTCATATTGTTATCATCGTTAAATTTAAGTCTTGACTTGTAACCTATGAATTACATTCTGAGCAAGAGGAAAGTTTTGTTGTATCGAATCAAGTAGTCGGTACGGCGCATGCGTTGTCAGTTCAAACGAAACAAACTTTCTACTACGTTACACTCTCTCTCTCTCTCTCTCTCTCTCTCTCTCTCAATACCCAAGAGAAGACTTCTTAGCCTTCGGGCCAAGATCAAAATGTAGTATCTGTTCTGATACTTCCCTTAAGTAATTCATCCTTGGTCAATATAGGGGGAAACCCTTCATACTGAGACAATTACTATTTATTTAGATATTGCCAGAGGGCCTCCTTTTTTTTGGGGGGGGGGCTAGTTTTCCCCCCACATTAAAAAAACAACCTTGTGTCTAATTTACAAATAAATACCATCTGTTCTTAAGATGCTACACTTCAATTTCTTGTTCTTCCTCAGTGGAGGATAACTCCTTCACAACTGAGACAATTTTTGTTTTTCTTCCATTGCTCCATGTTAAAAAAACGACCCTGGTGTCTAACTCTGCCTCGTGGGGAGGCATTGTAAATGTAGGTACGTGCAAAATGAATGTCGATGCACAAAATGTATAAACATTTTAACCCCCCCCCTTTACTTAAGAATTCACCAAAAATCAGGAAATTAACCAATTTTAATGAATTTTTCAGTATTTATCAAATAAGGATCACGGAATATAATGAACTAATTATTTTTATTTAAATCTGAGTGAAAATGTATTATTTTGTTTAAACAAAAAAAAAATACCTTTAGTAAAGTTATGGTTTTCAGTAGTAAATAAAAAACACTTATATATATATATATATATATATATATATATATATATATATATATATATATATATATATATATATATATATATATATATATATAAAGCATCGTAATTTGTAACAATGAAAAAAAAATTTTTTTACAGGAACATTTCGAGAAAAGCTCCCAAAGTCCATATTAATGAATTCGATATCACTCGAAGAAAAATGATTCATTTTTCTTCGAGTGATATCGAACTACCGATATTACCATTGAATTAAGCATTGTTTATTTAATATTTTCACACACACAAAAAAATATATATATAATAGCAAAAATATTTCTACTTTTTTTCTTTAAATTACAGATTTCGCATAATTTTTATCTGCAAGATTTTAACAATTTCCTTGCTCGCAAGAATATGAAACTTTCGGTATAACATAATTTTTATATAATCTCGAACAATAAAAAAAAAAAAAATTAAAACAGGAACATAAAAAAATAATTAAATTAAAAAATGATAAAAAAATTGATACAAACGTTCAGAATAGGAATGTATGGATGCACGTCTGGAAAAAAAAAAAAAGATTTCCAAAACGAAAAAATATTTGTACACGTGAAAAAAAAAAAAAACAAGTTATGAAAATATTTTCACGACGAGCAAAATTTTGAAGTTAAATAAATTCATTGTAAAAATCCTTTAAAAGATATATATTAGTTTTCTGTGTCTATTTCAAAGATAATTAGTAAAGTAAAGTCCTAAGATATTGAATTAAATAAAAAAAAAAACTTGTTTGTGCAAAACATAAATTAATTAGCCTAAAAACGAGTGATTCTGGCGTTCGCAAAACGCAACAAACTAAAATTTTGTAAACACGAAAATTACGAAGGCCCAAAAATTTCAGGCAGTCGAAAGACTGTGAAAATGACGTCATGTAATTAAAAGGGGATGAAGTTCTTTTTTTCTCTCAGTCGCGCATCCGTACATTTCTTTTCTGAACGTTTTTATTAATTTTTTGCATTTTTAATTTAATTATTTTTATATGTTCCTATGTTTAAATTATTGTTCAATATTATATAAAAAATATGTTACGCCGAAAGTTTCACAAACTTGCGAGCAAGGAAATTATTAAAATCTTGCTTATAAAAATTATGCGAACCCCGTAATTTAAAAAAAAGTAGAAATATTTTTTGCGATTATAATTTTTTTGTGTGAAAATATTAAATAAGCAATGCTTAATTCAATGGTAATATCAGTAGTTCGAGAAATTTATTTTTCTTTGAGTTATATAGAATTCTTAATACGGATTTAGGGTGTTTTTTTTCGTAATGTTCTTGTAAAAATTATTCTATTTAATTTTTTATTGTTACAAATTATGATGCTTTATTTATATTAAAAAAAAAAAAAATAAATTCTAACGTTTTTATTTACTACTGAAAACCATAACTAATTAGTTCATTATATTCCACGATTATTATTTGATAAATACTGAAAATTTCATTAAAATTGGTTAATTTCCTGATTTTTGGTGAATTTTTAAGTAAAGAGAAGGGTCAAAATGTTTATATATTTTGAGTATCGGCATTAATTTTTAGTTTAAGTATTGTTTTTATTAATTGTTACGTATTCTTTAATTTAAGAACTGTTTTCATTAATTGTTCCGTATTCTTTAGTTTAAGTATTGTTTTTTTAATTGTTATGTATTCTTTAGTTTAAGTATTGTTTTTTATTTATTGTTACGCATTCTTTAGTTTAAGTATTTTTTTAATTAATTGTTACGTATTCTTTAGTTTAAGTATTGTTTTTATTAATTGTTACGTATTCTTTAGTTTAAGTATTGTTTGTTTTTTTTTGTTAATTGTTACGTATTCTTTATTTGAAGTATTGTTTTAATTGTTATGTATTCTTTAGTTTAAGTATTTTTATTAATGGTTACGTATTCTTTATTTTAAGTTGTGGGAACATGATGAGAATTAGCAGCGAACCGGATGTTAACGCATCCACCATAAGAGACAAAATGAAAAATCGTCTTCTTCACATGGCTCCACGCATCGCTTCCGCTTGGGAAGAAAAAAAATAAGATAACCACAAAAGAATTATCGACCAATGGCAGGGATCCACGCCTAAAATAAACACCTCAAATATCACAGTCGCTGGGAGCCGGTTTGCCACTATAAAATGAGGGGACCAAAAAGGAGGGAAGTGCTGCTGCTGCTGCGTCAGTGAACGCACGGACAGATTCTCTCACCCGACCTAAAGAGATGAAGAGAAAAGAACTCGCCCCGCTGCGTCGGATTCTGTCACCAAACCTGAAGAGACATAATGAAGAAGAAAAAGAAATAAGGCACCAGTGAACTGAAGCCGACTACGCTCTCATGTTATGGGCCAAACGCCTTCAATTCTAAACACTGCCTTAATTCACACAAACTAAAGAAGAGAGGAGGAAAAAGAAGATGAAGACGCTGGGCTTCTAGCTTTTTTTTTTTTTTTTTTACATAGGCATCACCACTTATCAAGGCCAAGAGGCCACTCAAGGATAAGGGTTAAAAAGTGTACAGTAGAAATTGGACAATATAGTAATCATTAGTAATGAAAATTTGGTAAATTTAATAACTTATATGGAACGGCTCATCAAGAACTTATTTACGTTAGACTTGAACACAACCATATTATAGTCAGCCGGAAAGCAGGAAAACGGAAGACAATTCCACAGGCGTGCAGTTCTAAAAAAGAAGCTTTGTTCATGGAATCTACGTTTACGTTTAGGCACAGATAAATATTGGGGGAATTATTGATAGTGTGTACAGCTAGACGAGTGCTTCTTGTGAAAGTTTGGCGAGGGGGGACCATAGATTGAAGCTCAGTTGAACACCTTCCATGAAAAATAATGATACATCAGAGACAAACTCGCAACATCTCGTCTGTGAGATAGAGGTTGCAAGGAAGAGAAAAGGACATCTCCTACGAGGCTACGAAGTCTATTTTGAACTCTATCAAGGCAGGACAAGTCCTTTCTAGCAGCTCCTGCCCAGATATGGCAACAATATTCCATCCTTGGACGTACCTGGCTCTTATATAGATAGAGAATAGCATCAGCAGTGAGATGTTTACCGGATCGATAGAAAGATCCAACCATTTTTCCAGCAGCCCTGGCAACAGATTTGATGTACGTGTTCCATTTAAGATCAGGAGTAAAGGTCAAGCCCAGAAGCTTGTCAAAACTTGAGGCCTCCTGAAGACGAGAGCCATTCATTTCAATTGATGCCAGATGTGGATCAGAATGTTGATGATGTAAAGATAGAAGCTTGGTTTTAGATGCATTCAAAGTAACCAGCCACTCATTTGCCCATTGTACTACATGCTCAAGATCAGAGGAGAGAGAATCGGAGAGAACTTGGTCGTTTACTGTCTTAGATGTGCTACCATAAATGGTAGTGTCGTTAGCATAAATGTCTACAAATGATGTAAGCTGCTGATGAAAAAGTCACTCGCTTTCCAGTTACAAGCCAGGACACACATCACCGACAGCAGGATGACCGGCCTACCCTAACCATCTCCATTGTCCAAAAGATAAGTTACATTTTACGAACATTCATTCCTCGTTAATTCATACATACCTACAAACATTTTACGAACATTCATTCCTTGTCAATTCATACATACCTACAAACATTTTACGAACATTCATTCCTTGTCAATTCATACATACCTACAAGTATTTTACGAACATTAATCTTCTTTGTTAAATCACATTCCATTCTACGAACACTTTTCCTCTCCTAATACAAATTGTTGGTAGTAAATAAAATCGGTTCTCAACCTTCAATATTCGTCTGTCTTTAATTATATGGAGTCAGAATCTACATACTTCCAACGTTGTTCATTTCATAGATTCTTTGTTGTGCCCTCTATGGCATCCTTTCATACCCCTAATTCTTTCATAAAAACCGAGACCATAAAGTATTGTTTTTATTAATTATATATTCTTTAGTTTAAGCATTTTTTGTTAATTGTTATGTATTCTTTTAGTTTTAGCATTGTTTTTATTAATTGTTACGTATTCTTTAGTTTTTTGGGGTTTTTTTACACAGGCATCACCACATTATCAAGGCTAAGAGGTCACTCGAGGATAAGGGTTAAAGAGTGTACAGTAGAAATTGGACAATATAGTAATCAATAGTAATGAAAAATCGGTAAATTTGTTAACATATATGGAACAGCTCATCAAGAACTTGTTTACGTTAGACTTGAAGACAACCATATTGTAGTCAGCTGGAAAGCAGGAAAACGGAAGACAATTCCACAGGCATGCAGTTCTAAGAAAGAAGCTTTGTTCATGGAATCTATGTTTACGTTTAGGCACAGATAAATATTGGGGGAATTATTGATAGTGTTTTCAGCTATACAAGTGTTTCTTGCGAAAATTTGGCGAGGGGGGACCATAGATTGAAGCTCAGTCGAACACTTTCCATAAGAATAACGATACATTAGAGACAAACTCGCGACATCTCTTCTGTGAGATAGAGGTTGCATGGAAGAGAAAAGGGAATCTCCTACGAGGCTACAAAGTCTATTTTGAACTCTATCAAGGCAGGACAAGTCCTTTCTAGCAGCTTCTGCCCAGATATGGCAACAGTATTCCATCCTTGGACGTACCTGGCTCTTATGTAGATAGAGCATTGCATCAGCAGTGAGATATCTACTGGATCGATAGAAAGATCCCACCATTTTTCCTTGGCAACAGATTTGATGTATGTGTTCGATTTAAGATGAGGAGTAACGGTCAAGCCAGAAACTTGTCAAAACTTGAAGCCTCCTGAAAACGAGAGCCATTCATTTCAATTGATGCCAGATGTGTATCAGAGTGTTGATGATGTAAAGAGAGAAGCTTGGGTTTAGATGCATTGAATGTTTAAGTTTTTTTTTTATTAATTGTTATGTATTCTTTACTTTAAGTATTTTTATTAATTGTTATGTATTCTTTACTTTAAGTATTTTTATTAATTGTTATGTATTCTTTAGTTTAAGTATTTTTATTAATTGTTATGTATTCTTTACTTTAAGTATTTTTATTAATTGTTATGTATTCTTTATTTTAAGTATTATTTAATAATTGTTATGTATTCTTTAGTTTAAGTATTTTTATTAATTGTTATGTATTCTTTACTTTAAGTATTTTTATTAATTGTTATGTATTCTTTACTTTAAGTATTATTTATTAATTGTTATGTATTCTTTAGTTTAAGTATTGTATTTATTAATAGTTATGTATTCTTTAGTTTAAGTATTGTTTTTATTAATTGTTATGTAATCTTTATTTTAAGTATTGTTTTATTAATTGTTACATATTCTTTAGTTTAAGTATTGTCTTTATGAATTACATATTCATTAGTTTAAGTATTGTTTTTTATTATTATGTATTTTTATTTTAAGTATTGTTTTTATTAATTGTTATATAATCTTTATTTTAAGTATTGTTTTATTAATTGTTACATATTCTTTAGTTTAAGTATTGTTTTTATTAATTGTTATGTATTGTTTAGTTTGTTCGAACATGTTTTTTTCCTCACCTACACACACCCACATGTACGCACGCACATACGCAGACACGTACATATATTCACGTTCACGTATATACACTCACATTCATATGCATGCACACACACGCTAACGTACACACATGTACACACACATGGGAAACGTCACTTCCCCTGAAAGGAAATCCAGATATGCGCAGTCAGAACACTGACCCTGGTATAAAAGTCAATAACAACATTCAACTTCCTCTTTCTTCCTTTTTGCCTTGGTTCGTCAACCAAACAAGTTCGCGTCCACAGCTCTTAGCTTGAAGACTTTTCCACGTGAACGACTGCTATCATGCATGCGCGATTTTGCTGAGGCCAACACACTCTCTCTCTCTCTCTCTTTCCCTTTCTACATGTGGGACTGTCATTTCTCGTTCTTCTACTTCATTCCTTTATTTTCCACGTGTGTAGTCGTCAATGACTGAATGAATACGTGTTCCACCTAAACCCTTTATTTTCGACAGAAAATAAACGATACATTTATTTTATTCAGCAATTGACTTTTGTTTCCTTCTTTCCATTCATTTCATTATTTTCTTTTGTAGCGAGTTAGTATTATTTATATCATGGCCCGCATCAAGTTTAATTAAATGAAAAATAATAAAAGGTGAAGACAAACTTTTTTAATATATATAAAATTTCTTTATACTTGTGCACTTTTTTTTGTTACCGTGCTAAAACAATGTTCTTAATATGTGTACAAACTACTATACTTGGGCAGAACAAATGCCCAGGTGGAACTTTTCACAGTGATCACCGCTTCACAACACCCAGACGTATAAAGAACATGTAGGAATATGACGTCGTGATGCCACTACCATACACACAAAAGGAACTATGTTACATTCCCTTGCGCATGAATACAGTGATCAGTCCCGAAGCAGTTGGCGGGCACTATAAAACTATTTATCCGCCAACACCAATTCAGTTGTTTCTCTTCAATTTCCACAGTTCAACACGTGGTGAGTTCACTCTATACTGGGAGACGTTCAAATACCCATTATGTTATTCTGTGTGATAGGCAGAAACTTTGATACTCAGCATGGAAACTTACCACGTCGAGCGATGACTTCTTTTTAAACCATTTTATTTCAAACTACTGTTCATATGATACGAACACACACACACACACACACACACACACACACACACACTCATATATCTCCTTATATATATTTATCAACTGTTTTTCTCAGAAAATAGCCACATTAATTCTAAGCCCTCGTGCGACAATCTGATCATATAAAAATAAGTAATTTCAAGCCTTCGTATCCATTTCACAAACTTTTCGCTTCACTAATCCTTCATTATAAGCATTCCACACAAAACAATTTGGAACAATTTAAACTGTTAAACCATTTACGTAAATAAATGTTGTTTATTTTGTGTTAACACAGTGATTTTGTGTTCTTTGTCGAGTGTCGTTATTTTCCGGAATTTATTTTTATTTCTTTATACAAGGATGTGGATTAGTGAAACCTTTCAATTAATTGGCGATCCTGTTAAATTTAACTTTAACGATTCCGCAGACACACTGCTACTCTCGAATTTAATAAAATTGTGACATATGCAACCGCAATCCCAAGTGTATCAGAATCGGCCATTAAAAATGCCGTATATGAACTTGAATAAATCAACTTACTATCTTTTGAAGCTTATATAACTACTTGAAAAATGCAATTCAAACCCTAATTTTTTTTTAATTAAAGGAGCAAAGACCAAATTTAAAAAAATAATAAGTTTAATAGCAAATTATGCAATTTTTGTTTTTTTTTAAATCGGTTTTCGTTAAAAAAGATTTAAAGAAAATCAACGAAATTTTACTTCGATTATAAGAAATATATATAAATTCCAAAAAATCACTTACCTATAAAAAAAATCCTATTCAATGTGTACTTCCATTCTTCATTGTTTTATGGCAATAAAGTTTCGAGTTCTTTTTTTTAACTTGGTTAGTTTTTAGTTGATGAAAAGTGAGTTTGTTGGTGTTGTTTTTTAAGTTTATTTGTTTTTATGAAAGGTGTGTTTGTGGGTGCGTCTTTACAATATATCATGTTTTTATGAAAAGTGAGGGTTTTTTTTTAAATTTTTTAAGTATTATAACTTTCACTGACACACTGGAAAAATGTTTCCTAATTTTCCGTCCCGTTGTCAATTTTCATATCGTACGCCTCTCGATATAGAGCCTCGTCAACATGGGACCATTTCATATCTCCCGCAGACTTGATTCGCCTTGTAGCCATGATTTTTTTATTAGCAGATGTTCACAATGGAAAAAGCAAGCAAGAATAAAAAAGGGCAATAAAAAATGGCAATTTTTAACTTCTGTGTTTGGACAATAATTCACTTTCCTGTTTACAAAATAGAAAAAAAAATGGAAAATTAAAAAGAGTAAAATTTTACTTTAAGGCCCCGTCTCACGTTCCTATAAAACAAAATATTTTTTGTGTGGATTTTAGTGTGCTAAAAAGAATCTGCAAACCGTCTCCGTCGCAAAAAGACATAGTTTTCATGATATGGATAAATTACTTTTTCCAAAAATGGGTGATTACTTTTCCATCTAAATTTAACTTAAAATGAGTACCTACTTTCTGGCCACCTTAGAAAGGGTGAAATATTATCATTTTTATGGAAGGAAGGACGACAATACATGAGATGCAGTTTAAAGAAGTCATGATATGAGTTCCATTTTTTTCTTCTTCTGAAAAACCCGCCTAAACGGAAGTGGTTCTATATTTAAAACTCTGTTCCTTAGAGAGTTCACTAAGGGGAGGTAACTGTTCATACTATCATATCCCCCTTTCAATAATTCGATAAAAAGATAGAAAAAGGAAAATAGTTATAAACCGATGAGACAAAATCAAAGATAAATAAGAAAAGTCAGTCAGTAATTGTTTCATCTCTAAATCTTTTGGGGGGGTCTGATAATACGTTCAGATCTGGTAGTTGTATGGTTGTCTGAGTCTGTTATCCCATAGGGGTATTTGTTTAACAGGTGACTGTTGCCTTTGTGTGTTGCTTGTTTTTATACTGGACGAACAGTCTCTGGCAAGTTGCTGAGAAACCTCAGTGGAGTGTACCTCTGGATGTGATGTGCTTCTGGAGGGGTCTACTCTAAGGTGCTGATGATTTCGACACAGAGTTTTTCCGGAAGGGGTCTGTACTATGTACGATTTCAGTTCTTGGCCCATTTTCAATGGCCTCACTGGAATCTTGTGGGGCATCAGGGGTTCAGCACTCTGCGCTTTTTGGTGCTGCTGACAAATGGTACATTGTAGTACCATGTTGTCTATCTTTTTGTTGTGCCAGAAAACACAACTTTTTGCTCAGAGTTTACATTTCTCCAGCCCCTGGTGTCCATAATGTATTTTTTGTAATACCTCTTGTTGCATTGATTTGATTTTAATAATATGCCACTTTCGATGGACAGTTCATCCCGATAGGACCAATAAGGTCTCATCTTTTTGTCCACCTCTCTGCGTGTGTCGGGCCAATCTCTTAAAAGAATCTCCCTCAATTCATATAGTATGGCATCCTCATTTGTTGCGTGGTTTAACTGAGCTGGTTTTGGGGGGTAAAAATTGAACAAAATCTACCCTCAGGTCCAAGTCAATAGCTTCTTTAGCTTTTTTGTTTGGTAGCCTTGAGAGTCCATCCACCAGTGCCATATCTTTCCCAAGGGGATATACGATTGTCATGTCATATCCCTGCAGACGTAACAACATGCGTTGGAGGCTAGGTGGAGCTGCAACCAAATTTTTTAAGTTGATCGTTGTGAGAGGCTTATGATCACTTTCCACCTGGAATGCACTTCCATAGATAAAAGTCCGGAATCGTTCACTTGATGCATTGACCCGGATAACCGTTTGCTGTGAAGTTTGCAAGTATGACAGAAGCATATCTTTATAAATGAGATCCTTGACTTGCTGGAGGGATCTCTGGTGATTTTCCTTCCACTGCTACTCCCCTTCGTTTTTTAGGAGATCTCTTAAAGGTGCTGTGAGATCTGACAGGTGTGGAATGAAAGGTGCCATATATGTGATGATTCCCAGCACCCTCTGCACGTCAGTGGTGTTCAATGGATTAAGTAACATTTTTATTTTTGTTACCTTGCTGGGATCAGGGTGCATACCATTCTGATCGTAGATTGCACAACAAAAAATGAATTTTTTTCTCATTGATGGCAAACATTCCACGGTTGAAACAAAGTCCTTCCTTTCGTGCAATTTTCATTAAGTTATGAAGGTTTTTGTCATGCTCTTCTTGGGTTTCTCCAAAGACAATGACATCATCGATCAGCCCTAGAGTTCCAGAACACTTTTCCAAGATCCTGTCTATCTTCTGGATAAACACATCCTGAGACATCACTAGACCAAAAGGCATCCATTGGAAACAAAACATTTTAAAAGGGGAGTTGAAGATAGTCAACAGTTGTGAGTCTGCATCAAGTTTGATGGACCAATATCCATTTTTGGCATCCAATTTAGAAATATATTTGGCATCAGAGAGTTTATGTGCAAGTTCTTCCATTGTTGGGGTCTTGTAATGGCATCTCATGATGGCCTTGTTTAAATCTTTTGGATCTAAACACAGACAGAGCTTTCCATTGCCTTTACGCACATAGACCAAGCTGCTGACCCATTCTGTAGGCTCAGGTACTTTTCGTATAACACCTTGTTTTACCATATTCTTCAACTCGGTCTGGATTTCTTCCCTCATAGGTATGGGACATTTCCTTTATAACAGGGTGGTTGTCTTGTTTTAGGACAATATGATATTCACCCTCAAAATTGCCGATATTGTCAAAAAAGTCTGGGTACATATTTACCAAATCCTGTGTTGATCTTATTGAGACTGGAGTTTCCTGGATCACACAGTGTAGAGTTACCAGTTTAAGATATCTGGTCGAAGGTAGTCCTATGATAGTAGGCCCGTCTGTTGTCACAACAAAGAACTTGAGGGTCTTCCATTTTCTTTGGTGTGAACAAGCTATTTTAATGGATCCGTGCTGTGTAATGTGAGAACCATTATATGCTGTTAAAACAGTTGATTCATCCTTTGTTGCACCGGGGAATAGCTGTCCTGCTGCACTTATCAGGTTTGGGATCATCTTCCGGAAAATACATAATGGAAGTATGTTGCCTTCGGCTCCTGTATCAACATTAGCTTTCAGAAAATGGGTGCTTGGACGGTTGGGAAGCTTAATTACAAGGTTTGTGAAAATCTGTTCGATTGCCGCTTTGTTCTTGGATACAGTAAAAAGATATTTGTTCAAACTTGTTAAACGTCCCTTCATTGCCCGTCTGAGAGGCATTTACCGAGGGCATCCAGTTGCTTGGACTGGTTCTTTTGTACTTCTATGCGTCCTGGTTTATTATTTGTTTTCTTTCCATGTTGTGCGTGTCGGCACATATCTTGTTGCGTTTTCATTTTTGTTAGTGCAGATTTTTACCCAATGAATTTTTCGTCCACAAGCTGAACATATGATATCTCATGCCGGACATGTTCCACTTGGGTGGGAGCCTCCGCATTGTTTACAATGCTAGCATCGCACTGCATCTATTTCTTGCTTTTTTCGTTCGTCTAGTTCATCTAGCTGTTTCACATGGTCTATGGAAGCCACAGTTTATAGCTTCCTGCAGTGTTAGATCTTCACCCTTCCTTAGAAGTTGTTTTTGAAGTTCTGTGTGCTTCATTCCAGATATGACCTGCTCGATGAATTGTTCCCCTTTTCCTGGATATCCTAGTCATTGTTTTAATGTTTAGATCCCAACGATATTAAATCGATTTTTTTTTTAAATTATTTTATTTTACGGCGTCTTTTATATATATATATATATATATATATATATAACTTTCTTGAAGTTATACATTTGGATTTTACCGTCACTGGATTATTTATCTTCCACCAGACTATCCATTCATGTGCAATCACATTTATCTTCACCATATTCCCTCTGCTTCACTTTTTTGTTTTCAAGTAAGATCTTTGACTTACTTGTTGTTTCATCAAATACTTTTGCATGCAAAATCCGATCCTGCATTTTTCTAATTCCTACCCTCTGATGAGAAAGAAAGTATTTCTTTGAAACTCCGCGGATTAAGGACTATCCACTTATCAAGTGTTTCCTTTTCAGATTAAATATGTTTTTAACTCATTTCAAGTGTTTTTTTAACATGTTTTATTAACTGTTTGCTCGTATTATAAGCTCTATTTCCTATTTGGTTTTATCGAGCTTTTACATCTGGCTGAGATAATTTTGTAAATATTAATTCTTTAATATTTAGAATATACTTTAATTTTACCATCTTGGATCATTTTGGTAAATTTAATTGTAATTTATATATATATATATATATATATATATATATATATATATATATATATATATATATATATATATATATATTTAATTTAAATTTTTTTTGTTGTTTTTATCTATCTTCTCATAAAAGTTTTACATTTAAAAGACGAAAATAAAGTTTACTCACAGTTCGTAGCATAGCGTCAGCCTTTTTTTTTTGTTTGTGTCTTCTTTTTTTGGGGGGATGGGGGGTTCGCTCGTATGTTTTTAACGCATTCATCTGTTCAGTAGGATATCGCAAAGATAACCATCTACATGAAAAATTTTCATTTTTATGGAAGGAGATGCTCTTTAATGAGGCCCATTTTTATTCTTCTGAAAACCCCGCCTAAACGGAAGTGGTTCTATATTTTAAACTCTGTTCCTTAGAGAGTTCGCTAAGGGAAGGTAAGGGAAGTAATACTATCACAGAGAGGGCATAATTTTAGTGTTTATTAGCTAAAAGGTTTTTTCGGTTTCTTTTTCCGTTTTCATCTTTCAATAAAGACACAAAGAAAATTAAAAATAAAAAAAAACCAGTATTATTTTAGTTTAAGGCCCGTCTCACATTCGTATAGAAAAAAAAAATTCTGTAGATCTCGGTGTGCTTTAAAAGAATATGATAACCGTTTCCCTCGCAAATTTACCGTTTACATAGTATTAACCCCTAAACTTTAGGACTATTTTCCATTTCACAGCCTAGCCTTCGTTTAGCTCCGTGCGAGCTAAAACGAAGGCTGTTAAAACGAAGGCTGTTAAAACGAAGGCTGTTAAAACGAAGGCTGTTAAAACGAAGGCTGTTAAAATGAAGGCTGCCTTGTCACAGTGTAGTATTGGCGAAAATGTAAAATTAGACGAAAAACAAGTAGTTTTCCAAGTATTAAACCATAATTCTATATGTTATCACGGGTGGCAATTTTTGTACGCGCGCATAGTTTTGCCGCGCATGCGCGTCAAAACTATGCGCGCGCTTAAAAAAAACCTATCGGTATACAAATTACGCACGGGGTGAAGGTTGTACAACTCCGCATTTATTTATTTATATACAAATTATTTTCATTAATACATAAACATATTTCAATGAAAAAATACCAACTTTCTTAAATGTTGACGTACATTTTCACGTTTAAAATACAAAGAAATCTGGTTTGAGACATTATTCTAGGAGGAAGTGGTTGTCTCCGTCAACCGGTCCCAAAAAACAAAAACAAAAACAAAACCACAGCTATCGTGAAACTTGCGGTGTTTTGCTTGTTCTCATTAAACAATTAAAATATTGTTATAAATTAAAAAATAATTTTAAGCGTAATATTCACCGAAAAGATCGACCGTTCGCAATAATGCTATTAAATTAGCTCAGCTTTAATTTTCTGCGAACTTGCTATTTCGGTCGCCATATTTAATTTAGATTTCCACCTGACAAACTTGTTTTGTTTTAATTAACAAATTCTACAATCGGTTCTTTGGAAAGGGAATTTGCCAAACAAAAGGTAAGTTTTACTTGGATTTAATTGGTTTTATGTAATTTTTTTTAAATTTTTTCATGTAAGGAAAAGTTCGAATCATAATTTTTTTTTCATATTGAAATTAATCAACGTCTTTAGTTTATATGTAAACGAAGAACGACAATTTTATAAGTTTACACATTGTTTCTAATCGATTTGTATGTATATGCACACACACACACACACACACACACACACACACACACACACACACACACACACACACACATATAAACGTATAGGAAAGCGGGTATTTATAATACTTCAGGGAGATAAACGCTAGACACCTCCAACAGCCCCCCCCCATTCCATATATGTAACAGTAACACTAGGTGTATCAGAATTTTGGGAGAATTTTTGACACCCCTAACACGAAACTGCGAATAAAATATTAAAAAAAACTCGTAATTTCTCTTTTAAAAGTGGGTTATTTTCTTTATGGATATACTTCCAAAATAAACTATTAAAGTTGTTTAAAAAATAATAGCAATATTATTTTTTATTTTTTAAAAAACAGTATTTACAAAGTGCCGGCGCGTCTTCATGCAGCCATTTTTTTTTTTTTAACGTAAAGTTGAGTTTTACGAATTAATTTTTTTTTCAATTTTTAAACTTAAAAAATCTATCAAAATTTTGTTCAACATAATGTTGACTGACTCAGGTTTAAGGATAAGCTGAAAAGTAATCTTGCAGTTGCAAATATTGTGAACACTGATTTTGAGAACACGGCCTCATACCACAAGGTGTGGAGGAGTGCAATTCAGAATCAAGAATTTTTCTGTATTCAACATCGTCAAGCTGCAAGAAACAAGATCAAAGAAAACAGCTTGAGAGGGTGTCAGAGCAAGGCACACTCTTTGCTCACAAGAGCCTAATCTATGGTTTTCGTTCTATTTCATTATTGGGTCTAAAATGTCAGTTCAGATTCAAACACAAATTTCATTAAATGATCATTTGAATCTCATATGTCAAAATTGATAGGAGAGTCCATCATATACAAACGTATGCCCTAGGGCGATTTTGACATTAGAAACGGTTGCAAATACATAGTTTGCTTATTACATATCTTAACTTTACATTTAATGGGCCAAAATATATACTAAAAACATTATACCAAGATAAACACATTATGTAATTTCTATAAAAATTTCAATATTTATTGCATTTATTTTATAAAAACTGAGTTTTTTTTTACTTTTAATTCTAAAACACGATTTACTTTTTCTTTTGTTTATATTTGGTAAAAATTTAGTTGAAAACATGTTTATATTATTTTATTTTGTACTTTTTAGTAATTTTATTTAGCCTTTAAACTTAAAAAAATTAGTTATCGTCATGTGAAGATGGCCTCTTCTTAACTACAAGCAACAGGAAGATAGTACTCTTCACTTGTGAGGAAGGCTTTTATAACAAATGAACCTTCCTCTATTAGTATAAATATCCTGCCGTCCTTGCAGGACTCTGCAACCCTGACATTTCACTTAAGATAGCAGTGTAATAATATTATGAGTCATATTGTTTTTGTCCAGAAACAGAGGATTCTTAACTTCATAAGTAAACTGAGAAGACATGCCCAGTCGTTCACACGAATGGATCAACCTTATTCATCCAGAAAAAGATCAAGAATGTAAAACCAATTTGGATTTTCCATGGGATCCCAGAAGTAATTAAACTCTAGTAAATTCCAGCTGTTGAGAATTTTTAATTTCTTTGCATAATTTCTTGTTATAATTTTATTCCCTTTTCCTTGTCAAGCCAATGAAAGGGAGGACTAAAGAGGTTACCTTCAACAAGTGGGTAAATGTTGAGCACCTAGACTCTTCATTCAAAATCATTGTGAAATTTGTTGAAGAACGGCGATCTGTTTGCACCAGTCGTCAAGGCAGAGTAATACTACTCTGGTCAAGTCAAGATCAAGATGGACAGTGATAAGTACATAATTATGAACATCAGCCAATCATGTTAACATGGAAGTTATAAAATCAAACTTTCAGAACGCATGGGTGACCATTGATCGTTTTGATGCATTGATAGTTTTGATGCATTGATTGTTTTGATGTATTGATTGTTTTGATGAATTGATTGTTTTGATGCATTGATTGTTTTGATGAATTGATAGTTTTGATGCATTGATTGTTTTGATGCATTGATAGTTTTGATGCATTGATAGTTTTGATGCATTGATTGTTTTGATGCATTGATTGTTTTGATGCATTGATAGTTTTGATGAATTGATTGTTTTGATGCATTGATTGTTTTGATGCATTGATTGTTTTGATGCATTGATTGTTTTGATGAATTGATAGTTTTGATGCATTGATTGTTTTGATGCATTGATTGTTTTGATGCATTGATAGTTTTGATGAATTGGTCGTTTTGATGCATTGATCGTTTTGATGCATTGATAGTTTTGATGTATTGATTGTTTTGATGCATTGATTGTTTTGATGCATTGATTGTTTTGATGCATTGATAGTTTTGATGAATTGATCGTTTTGATGCATTGATTGTTTTTATGCATTGATTGTTTTGATGCATTGATTGTTTTGATGAATTGATTGTTTTGATGAATTGATTGTTTTGATGAATTGATAGTTTTGATGCATTGATTGTTTTGATGCATTGATAGTTTTGATGAATTGATTGTTTTGATGCATTGATTGTTTTGATGAATTGATAGTTTTGATGCATTGATTGTTTTGATGAATTGATTGTTTTGATGCATTGATTGTTTTGATGAATTGATAGTTTTGATGCATTGATTGTTTTGATGAATTGATTGTTTTGATGCATTGATTGTTTTGATGAATTGATAGTTTTGATGCATTGATTGTTTTGATGCATTGATAGTTTTGATGCATTGATAGTTTTGATGCATTGATTGTTTTGATGCATTGATTGTTTTGATGCATTGATAGTTTTGATGAATTGATTGTTTTGATGCATTGATTGTTTTGATGCATTGATTGTTTTGATGCATTGATTGTTTTGATGAATTGATAGTTTTGATGCATTGATTGTTTTGATGCATTGATTGTTTTGATGCATTGATAGTTTTGATGAATTGGTCGTTTTGATGCATTGATCGTTTTGATGCATTGATAGTTTTGATGTATTGATTGTTTTGATGCATTGATTGTTTTGATGCATTGATTGTTTTGATGCATTGATAGTTTTGATGAATTGATCGTTTTGATGCATTGATTGTTTTTATGCATTGATTGTTTTGATGCATTGATTGTTTTGATGAATTGATTGTTTTGATGAATTGATTGTTTTGATGCATTGATTGTTTTGATGCATTGATTGTTTTGATGCATTGATTGTTTTGATGCATTGATTGTTTTGATGTATTGATTGTTTTTATGCATTGATTGTTTTGATGCATTGATAGTTTTGATGCATTGATCGTTTTGATGTATTGATTGTTTTGATGCATTGATTGTTTTGATGCATTGATTGTTTTTATGCATTGATTGTTTTGATGTATTGATTGTTTTTATGCATTGATTGTTTTGATGCATTGATTGTTTTGATGCATTGATCGTTTTGATGAATTGATTGTTTTGATGCATTGATTGTTTTGATGCATTGATTGTTTTGATGCATTGATTGTTTTGATGCATTGATAGTTTTGATGAATTGATCGTTTTGATGCATTGATCGTTTTGATGAATTGATAGTTTTGATGTATTGATTGTTTTGATGCATTGATTGTTTTGATGCATTGATTGTTTTGATGAATTGATAGTTTTGATGAATTGATTGTTTTGATGAATTGATTGTTTTGATGCATTGATTGTTTTGATGCATTGATTGTTTTGATGAATTGATAGTTTTGATGAATTGATTGTTTTGATGAATTGATTGTTTTGATGCATTGATAGTTTTGATGCATTGATTGTTTTGATGAATTGATTGTTTTGATGAATTGATTGTTTTGATGAATTGATTGTTTTGATGAATTGATTGTTTTGATGAATTGATTGTTTTGATGCATTGATTGTTTTGATGCATTGATAGTTTTGATGAATTGATTGTTTTGATGAATTGATTGTTTTGATGAATTGATTGTTTTGATGCATTGATTGTTTTGATGAATTGATAGTTTTGATGAATTGATTGTTTTGATGAATTGATTGTTTTGATGCATTGATTGTTTTGATGCATTGATTGTTTTGATGAATTGATAGTTTTGATGAATTGATTGTTTTAATGAATTGATTGTTTTGATGCATTGATAGTTTTGATGCATTGATTGTTTTGATGAATTGATTGTTTTGATGAATTGATTGTTTTGATGAATTGATTGTTTTGATGAATTGATTGTTTTGATGAATTGATTGTTTTACTGCATTGATTGTTTTGATGCATTGATTGTTTTGATGAATTGATTGTTTTGATGAATTGATTGTTTTGATGCATTGATTGTTTTGATGAATTGATTGTTTTGATGAATTGATTGTTTTGATGAATTGATTGTTTTGATGAATTGATTGTTTTGATGAATTGATTGTTTTGATGAATTGATTGTTTTGATGCATTGATTGTTTTGATGCATTGATTGTTTTGATGCATTGATTGTTTTGATGCATTGATTGTTTTGATGAATTGATTGTTTTGATGAATTGATTGTTTTGATGAATTGATTGTTTTGATGAATTGATTGTTTTGATGCATTGATTGTTTTGATGCATTGATTGTTTTGATGAATTGATTGTTTTGATGAATTGATTGTTTTGATGAATTGATTGTTTTGATGAATTGATTGTTTTGATGCATTGATTGTTTTGATGCATTGATTGTTTTGATGAATTGATTGTTTTGATGAATTGATAGTTTTGATGAATTGGTTGTTTTGATGAATTGATTGTTTTGATGAATTGATTGTTTTGATGCATTGATTGTTTTGATGAATTGATTGTTTTGATGAATTGATAGTTTTGATGAATTGGTTGTTTTGATGAATTGATTGTTTTGATGAATTGATACTTTTGATGAATTGATTGTTTTGATGAATTGATTGTTTTGATGAATTGATTGTTTTGATGAATTGATTGTTTTGATGAATTGATTGTTTTGATGCATTGATTGTTTTGATGAATTGATTGTTTTGCTGAATTGATAGTTTTGATGCATTGATTGTTTTGATGAATTGATTGTTTTAATGAATTGATTGTTTTGATGAATTGATTGTTTTGCTGAATTGATAGTTTTGATGCATTGATTGTTTTGATGAATTGATTGTTTTACTGCATTGATTGTTTTGATGAATTGATTGTTTTGATGAATTGATTGTTTTGATGAATTGATTGTTTTGATGAATTGATTGTTTTGATGATTTGATTGTTTTGATGCATTGATTGTTTTGATGAATTGATTGTTTTGATGAATTTATAGTTTTGATGAATTGATTGTTTTGATGCATTGATTGTTTTGATGAATTGATTGTTTTGATGCATTGATTGTTTTGATGAATTGATTGTTTTGATGCATTGATTGTTTTGATGTAATTGATTGTTTTGATGCATTGATAGTTTTGATGCATTGATTGTTTTGATGAATTGATTGTGTTGATGCATTGATTGTTTTGATGAATTGATTGTTTTAATGAATTGATTGTTTTGATGAATTGATAGTTTTGATGCATTGATTGTTTTGATGAATGGATTTTTTTGATGAATTGATTGTTTTGATTAATTGATAGTTTTGATGAATTGATTGTTTTGATGAATTGATTTTTTTGATGAATTGATTGTTTTGATGCATTGATTGTTTTGATGAATTGATAGTTTTGATGCATTGATTGTTTTGATGCATTGATTGTTTTTATGCATTGATTGTTTTGATGTATTGATTGTTTTTATGCATTGATTGTTTTGATGCATTGATTGTTTTGATGCATTGATCGTTTTAATGAATTGATTGTTTTGATGCATTGATTGTTTTGATGCATTGATTGTTTTGATGCATTGATTGTTTTGATGCATTGATAGTTTTGATGAATTGATCGTTTTGATGCATTGATCGTTTTGATGAATTGATAGTTTTGATGTATTGATTGTTTTGATGCATTGATTGTTTTGATGCATTGATTGTTTTGATGAATTGATAGTTTTGATGAATTGATTGTTTTGATGAATTGATTGTTTTGATGCATTGATTGTTTTGATGCATTGATTGTTTTGATGAATTGATAGTTTTGATGAATTGATTGTTTTGATGACTTGATTGTTTTGATGCATTGATAGTTTTGATGCATTGATTGTTTTGATGAATTGATTGTTTTGATGAATTGATTGTTTTGATGAATTGATTGTTTTGATGAATTGATTGTTTGGATGAATTGATTGTTTTGATGCATTGATTGTTTTGATGCATTGATAGTTTTGATGAATTGATTGTTTGGATGAATTGATTGTTTTGATGAATTGATTGTTTTGATGCATTGATTGTTTTGATGAATTGATAGTTTTGATGAATTGATTGTTTTGATGAATTGATAGTTTTGATGAATTGATTGTTTTGATGCATTGATTGTTTTGATGAATTGATTGTTTTGATGCATTGATTGTTTTGATGAATTGATAGTTTTGATGAATTGATAGTTTTGATGAATTGATAGTTTTGATGAATTTATTGTTTTGATGAATTGATTGTTTTGATGAATTGATTGTTTTACTGCATTGATTGTTTTGATGCATTGATTGTTTTGATGAATTGATTGTTTTGATGAATTGATTGTTTTGATGAATTGATAGTTTTGATGCATTGATAGTTTTGATGCATTGATAGTTTTGATGAATTGATCGTTTTGATGCATTGAGCGTTTTGATGCATTGATAGTTTTGATGTATTGATTGTTTTGATGCATTGATTGTTTTGATGCATTGATTGTTTTGATGAATTGATAGTTTTGATGAATTGATTGTTTTGATGAATTGATTGTTTTGATGCATTGATTGTTTTGATGCATTGATTGTTTTGATGCATTGATTGTTTTGATGAATTGATAGTTTTAATGAATTGATTGTTTTAATGAATTGATTGTTTTGATGCATTGATAGTTTTGATGCATTGATTGTTTTGATGAATTGATTGTTTTGATGAATTGATTGTTTTGATGAATTGATTGTTTTGATGAATTGATTGTTTTGATGAATTGATTGTTTTACTGCATTGATTGTTTTGATGCATTGATTGTTTTGATGAATTGATTGTTTTGATGAATTGATTGTTTTGATGAATTGATTGTTTTGATGAATTGATAGTTTTGATGAATTGATAGTTTTGATGAATTGATTGTTTTGATGAATTGATTGTTTTGATGAATTGATTGTTTTGATGAATTGATTGTTTTGATGAATTGATTGTTTTGATGCATTGATTGTTTTGATGAATTGATTGTTTTGCTGAATTGATAGTTTTGATGAATTGATTGTTTTGATGAATTGATTGTTTTGATGAATTGATTGTTTTGATGAATTGATTGTTTTGATGAATTGATTGTTTTGATGCATTGATTGTTTTGATGAATTGATTGTTTTGATGAATTGATAGTTTTGATGAATTGATTGTTTTGATGCATTGATTGTTTTGATGAATTGATTGTTTTGATGCATTGATTGTTTTGATGAATTGATTGTTTTGATGCATTGATTGTTTTGATGAATTGATTGTTTTGATGCATTGATAGTTTTGATGCATTGATTGTTTTGATGAATTGATTGTTTTGATGCATTGATTGTTTTGATGAATTGATTGTTTTGATGAATTGATTGTTTTGATGAATTGATAGTTTTGATGAATTGATTGTTTTGATGAATGGATTTTTTTGATGAATTGATTGTTTTGATGAATTGATAGTTTTGATGAATTGATTGTTTTGATGAATTGATTTTTTTGATGAATTGATTGTTTTGATGCATTGATTGTTTTGATGAATTGATAGTTTTGATGCATTGATTGTTTTGATGCATTGATTGTTTTGATGAATTGATTGTTTTGATGAATTGATAGTTTTGTTGAATTGATTGTTTTGATGCATTGATTGTTTTGATGCATTGATAGTTTTGATGAATTGATAGTTTTGATGCATTGATAGTTTTGATGCATTGATTGTTTTGATGAATTGATTGTTTTGATGCATTGATTGTTTTGATGAATTGATTGTTTTGATGAATTGATTGTTTTGATGAATTGATAGTTTTGATGAATTGATTGTTTTGATGAATTGATTTTTTTGATGAATTGATTGTTTTGATGAATTGATAGTTTTGATGAATTGATTGTTTTGATGCATTGATTGTTTTGATGCATTGATAGTTTTGATGAATTGATTGTTTTGATGCATTGATAGTTTTGATGCATTGATTGTTTTGATGAATTGATTGTTTTGATGAATTGATTGTTTTGATGAATTGATAGTTTTGATGATTTGATTGTTTTGATGAATTGATTGTTTTGATGAATTGATTGTTTTGCTGAATTGATAGTTTTGATGAATTGATTGTTTTGATGCATTGATTGTTTTGATGAATTGATTGTTTTGATGCATTGATTGGTTTTGAGGAATTGATTGTTTTGATGAATTAATTGTTTTGATGAATTGATTGTTTTGATGAATTGATAGTTTTGATGAATTGATTGTTTTGATGAATTGATAGTTTTGATGAATTGATTGTTTTGATGCATTGATTGTTTTGATGCATTGATTGTTTTGATGAATTGATAGTTTTGATGAATTGATAGTTTTGATGAATTGATTGTTTTGATGAATTGATTATTTTGATGAATTGATTGTTTTGATGAATTGATTGTTTTGATGAATTGATTGTTTTGATGAATTGATAGTTTTGATGCATTGATTGTTTTGATTAATTGATTGTTTTGATGAATTGATTGTTTTGATGAATTGATTGTTTTGATGAATTGATAGTTTTGATGCATTGATAGTTTTGATGCATTGATAGTTTTGATGAATTGATAGTTTTGATGAATTGATAGTTTTGATGAATTGATAGTTTTGATGAATTGATAGTTTTGATGAATTGATAGTTTTGATGAATTGATTGTTTTGATGCATTGATAGTTTTGATGAATTGATAGTTTTGATGCATTGATAGTTTTGATGAATTGATAGTTTTGATGAATTGATAGTTTTGATGAATTGATTATTTTGATGAATTGATTGTTTTGATGAATTGATTGTTTTGATGAATTGATTGTTTTGATGAATTGATTGTTTTGATGAATTGATAGTTTTGATGCATTGATAGTTTTAATGAATTGATTGTTTTGATGAATTGATTGTTTTGATGAATTGATAGTTTTGATGAATTGATTGTTTTGATGAATTGATAGTTTTGATGAATTGATTGTTTTGATGCATTGATTGTTTTGATGCATTGATTGTTTTGATGAATTGATAGTTTTGATGAATTGATTGTTTTGATGAATTGATTATTTTGATGAATTGATTGTTTTGATGAATTGATTGTTTTGATGAATTGATAGTTTTGATGAATTTATTGTTTTGATGAATTGATTGTTTTGATGAATTGATAGTTTTGATGAATTGATAGTTTTGATGAATTGATAGTTTTGATGAATTGATTGTTTTGATGCATTGATTTTTTTGATGAATTGATTGTTTTGATGAATTGATAGTTTTGATGAATTGATAGTTTTGATGAATTGATTGTTTTGATGAATTGATAGTTTTGATGAATTGATAGTTTTGATGAATTGATAGTTTTGATGAATTGATTGTTTTGATGCATTGATTGTTTTGATGAATTGATTGTTTTGATGAATTGATAGTTTTGATGAATTGATTGTTTTGATGAATTGATTGTTTTGATGCATTGATTGTTTTGATGCATTGATTGTTTTGATGAATTGATTGTTTTGATGCATTGATTGTTTTGATGAATTGATTGTTTTGATGAATTGATAGTTTTGATGAATTGATTGTTTTGAAGCATTGATTGTTTTGATGAATTGATTGTTTTGATGAATTGATTGTTTTGATGAATTGATAGTTTTGATGAATTGATTGTTTTGATGAATTGATTTTTTTGATGAATTGATTGTTTTGATGAATTGATAGTTTTGATGAATTGATAGTTTTGATGAATTGATTGTTTTGATGAATTGATTGTTTTGATGCATTGATTGTTTTGATGAATTGATAGTTTTGATGAATTTATTGTTTTGATGAATTGATTGTTTTGATGCATTGATTGTTTTGATGAATTGATTGTTTTGATGAATTGATAGTTTTGATGCATTGATTGTTTTGATGCATTGATAGTTTTGATGAATTGATAGTTTTGATGCATTGATTGTTTTGATGAATTGATTGTTTTGATGCATTGATTGTTTTGATGCATTGATAGTTTTGATGAATTGATAGTTTTGATGCATTGATTGTTTTGATGAATTGATTGTTTTGATGAATTGATAGTTTTGATGCATTGATTGTTTTGATGAATTGATTGTTTTGATGAATTGATTGTTTTGATGAATTGATAGTTTTGATGCATTGATTGTTTTGATGCATTGATAGTTTTGATGAATTGATAGTTTTGATGAATTGATAGTTTTGATGCATTGATTGTTTTGATGCATTGATAGTTTTGATGAATTGATTGTTTTGATGAATTGATAGTTTTGATGAATTGATTGTTTTGATGAATTGATTGTTTTGATGAATTGATTGTTTTGATGAATTGATAGTTTTGATGAATTGATAGTTTTGATGAATTGATAGTTTTGATGAATTGATTGTTTTGATGCATTGATTTTTTTGATGAATTGATTGTTTTGATGAATTGATTGTTTTGATGAATTGATTGTTTTGATGAATTGATTGTTTTGATGAATTGATAGTTTTGATGAATTGATAGTTTTGATGAATTGATAGTTTTGATGCATTGATTGTTTTGATTCATTGATTGTTTTGATGAATTGATTGTTTTGATGAATTGATAGTTTTGATGAATTGATTGTTTTGATGAATTGATTGTTTTGATGAATTGATTGTTTTGATGCATTGATTGTTTTGATGAATTGATTGTTTTGATGCATTGATTGTTTTGATGAATTGATTGTTTTGATGAATTGATAGTTTTGATGAATTGATTGTTTTGATGCATTGATTGTTTTGATAAATTGATTGTTTTGATGAATTGATTGTTTTGATGAATTGATAGTTTTGATAGATTGATTGTTTTGATGAATTGATTTTTTTGATGAATTGATTGTTTTGATGAATTGATAGTTTTGATGAATTGATTGTTTTGATGAATTGATTGTTTTGATGCATTGATTGTTTTGATGAATTGATAGTTTTGATGAATTGATTGTTTTGATGAATTGATTGTTTTGATGCATTGATTGTTTTGATGAATTGATTGTTTTGATGAATTGATAGTTTTGATGCATTGATTGTTTTGATGCATTGATAGTTTTGATGAATTGATAGTTTTGATGCATGTATTGTTTTGATGAATTGATTGTTTTGATGCATTGATTGTTTTGATGCATTGATAGTTTTGACGAATTGATAGTTTTGATGCATTGATTGTTTTGATGAATTGATTGTTTTGATGAATTGATAGTTTTGATGCATTGATTGTTTTGATGAATTGATTGTTTTGATGAATTGATTGTTTTGATGAATTGATAGTTTTGATGCATTGATTGTTTTGATGCATTGATAGTTTTGATGAATTGATAGTTTTGATGAATTGATAGTTTTGATGCATTGATTGTTTTGATGCATTGATAGTTTTTATGAATTGATTGTTTTGATGAATTGTTATTTTTTATGCATTGATTGTTTTGATGAATTGATTGTTTTGATGCATTGATTGTTTTGATGCATTGATTGTTTTGATGAATTGATAGTTTTGATGAATTGATTGTTTTGATGAATTGATAGTTTGGATGCATTGATTGTTTTGATGCATTGATAGTTTTGATGAATTGATAGTTTTGATGCATTGATAGTTTTGATGAATTGATTGTTTTGATGCATTGATTGTTTTGATGAATTGATTGTTTTGATGAATTGATAGTTTTGATGAATTGATTGTTTTGATGAATTGATTGTTTTGATGAATTGATTGTTTTGATGAATTGATAGTTTTGATGAATTGATTGTTTTGATGAATTGATTGTTTTGATGAATTGATTGTTTTGATGCATTGATTGTTTTGATGAATTGATTGTTTTGATGCATTGATTGTTTTGATGCATTGATTGTTTTGATGAATTGATTGTTTTGATGAATTGATTGTTTTGATGCATTGATTGTTTTGATGAATTGATTGTTTTGATGCATTGATTGTTTTCATGCATTGATTGTTTTGATGCATTGATTGTTTTGATGAATTGATTGTTTTGATGCATTGATTGTTTTGATGAATTGATTGTTTTGATGAATTGATTGTTTTGATGAATTGATTGTTTTGATGAATTGATAGTTTTGATGAATTGATTGTTTTGATGCATTGATTGTTTTGATGAATTGATTGTTTTGATTAATTGATTGTTTTGATGAATTGATAGTTTTGATGAATTGATTGTTTTGATGAATTGATTTTTTTGATGAATTGATTGTTTTGATGAATTGATAGTTTTGATGAATTGATTGTTTTGATGAATTGATTGTTTTGATGCATTGATTGTTTTGATGAATTGATAGTTTTGATGAATTTATTGTTTTGATGAATTGATTGTTTTGATGCATTGATTGTTTTGATGAATTGATTGTTTTGATGAATTGATAGTTTTGATGCATTGATTGTTTTGATGCATTGATAGTTTTGATGAATTGATAGTTTTGATGCATTGATTGTTTTGATGAATAGATTGTTTTGATGCATTGATTGTTTTGATGCATTGATAGTTTTGATGAATTGATAGTTTTGATGCATTGATTGTTTTGATGAATTGATTGTTTTGATGAATGGATAGTTTTGATGCATTGATTGTTTTGATGAATTGATTGTTTTGATGAATTGATTGTTTTGATGAATTGATAGTTTTGATGCATTGATTGTTTTGATGCATTGATAGTTTTGATGAATTGATAGTTTTGATGAATTGATAGTTTTGATGCATTGATTGTTTTGATGCATTGATAGTTTTGATGAATTGATTGTTTTGATTAATTGATAGTTTTGATGAATTGATTGTTTTGATGAATTGATTGTTTTGATGAATTGATTGTTTTGATGAATTGATTGTTTTGATGAATTGATAGTTTTGATGAATTGATAGTTTTGATGAATTGATAGTTTTGATGAATTGATTGTTTTGATGCATTGATTTTTTTGATGAATTGATTGTTTTGATGAATTGATAGTTTTGATGAATTGATTGTTTTGATGAATTGATTGTTTTGATGAATTGATAGTTTTGATGAATTGATAGTTTTGATGAATTGATAGTTTTGATGCATTGATTGTTTTGATTCATTGATTGTTTTGATGAATTGATTGTTTTGATGAATTGATAGTTTTGATGAATTGATTGTTTTGATGAATTGATTGTTTTGATGAATTGATAGTTTTGATGCATTGATTGTTTTGATGAATTGATTGTTTTGATGCATTGATTGTTTTGATGAATTGATTGTTTTGATGAATTGATAGTTTTGATGAATTGATTGTTTTGATGCATTGATTGTTTTGATAAATTGATTGTTTTGATGAATTGATTGTTTTGATGAATTGATAGTTTTGATGAATTGATTGTTTTGATGAATTGATTTTTTTGATGAATTGATTGTTTTGATGAATTGATAGTTTTGATGAATTGATTGTTTTGATGAATTGATTGTTTTGATGCATTGATTGTTTTGATGAATTGATAGTTTTGATGAATTGATTGTTTTGATGAATTGATTGTTTTGATGCATTGATTGTTTTGATGAATTGATTGTTTTGATGAATTGATAGTTTTGATGCATTGATTGTTTTGATGCATTGATAGTTTTGATGAATTGATAGTTTTGATGCATTGATTGTTTTGATGAATTGATTGTTTTGATGCATTGATTGTTTTGATGAATTGATTGTTTTGATGAATTGATAGTTTTGATGAATTGATTGTTTTGATGCATTGATTGTTTTGATAAATTGATTGTTTTGATGAATTGATTGTTTTGATGAATTGATAGTTTTGATGAATTGATTGTTTTGATGAATTGATTTTTTTGATGAATTGATTGTTTTGATGAATTGATAGTTTTGATGAATTGATTGTTTTGATGCATTGATTGTTTTGATGCATTGATTGTTTTGATGAATTGATAGTTTTGATGAATTGATTGTTTTGATGAATTGATTGTTTTGATGCATTGATTGTTTTGATGAATTGATTGTTTTGATGAATTGATAGTTTTGATGCATTGATTGTTTTGATGCATTGATAGTTTTGATGAATTGATAGTTTTGATGAATTGATTGTTTTGATGAATTGATTGTTTTGATGCATTGATTGTTTTGATGCATTGATAGTTTTGACGAATTGATAGTTTTGATGCATTGATTGTTTTGATGAATTGATTGTTTTGATGAATTGATAGTTTTGATGCATTGATTGTTTTGATGAATTGATTGTTTTGATGAATTGATTGTTTTGATGAATTGATAGTTTTGATGCATTGATTGTTTTGATGCATTGATAGTTTTGATGAATTGATAGTTTTGATGAATTGATAGTTTTGATGCATTGATTGTTTTGATGCATTGATAGTTTTGATTAATTGATTGTTTTGATGAATTGATATTTTTAATGCATTGATTGTTTTGATGAATTGATTGTTTTGATGCATTGATTGTTTTGATGCATTGATTGTTTTGATGAATTGATAGTTTTGATGAATTGATTGTTTTGATGAATTGATAGTTTGGATGCATTGATTGTTTTGATGCATTGATAGTTTTGATGAATTGATAGTTTTGATGCATTGATAGTTTTGATGAATTGATTGTTTTGATGCATTGATTGTTTTGATGAATTGATTGTTTTGATGAATTGATAGTTTTGATGCATTGATTGTTTTGATGAATTGATTGTTTTGATGAATTGATTGTTTTGATGAATTGATAGTTTTGATGAATTGATTGTTTTGATGAATTGATTGTTTTGATGAATTGATTGTTTTGATGCATTGATTGTTTTGATGAATTGATTGTTTTGATGCATTGATTGTTTTGATGCATTGATTGTTTTGATGAATTGATTGTTTTGATGAATTGATTGTTTTGATGCATTGATTGTTTTGATGAATTGATTGTTTTGATGCATTGATTGTTTTGATGCATTGATTGTTTTGATGCATTGATTGTTTTGATGAATTGATTGTTTTGATGCATTGATTGTTTTGATGAATTGATTGTTTTGATGAATTGATTGTTTTGATGAATTGATTGTTTTGATGAATTGATTGTTTTGATGAATTGATTGTTTTGATGAATTGATAGTTTTGATGAATTGATTGTTTTGATGCATTGATTGTTTTGATGAATTGATTGTTTTGATTAATTGATTGTTTTGATGAATTGATAGTTTTGATGAATTGATTGTTTTGATGAATTGATTTTTTTGATGAATTGATTGTTTTGATGAATTGATAGTTTTGATGAATTGATTGTTTTGATGAATTGATTGTTTTGATGCATTGATTGTTTTGATGAATTGATAGTTTTGATGAATTTATTGTTTTGATGAATTGATTGTTTTGATGCATTGATTGTTTTGATGAATTGATTGTTTTGATGAATTGATAGTTTTGATTCATTGATTGTTTTGATGCATTGATAGTTTTGATGCATTGATAGTTTTGATGCATTGATTGTTTTGATGAATAGATTGTTTTGATGCATTGATTGTTTTGATGCATTGATAGTTTTGATGAATTGATAGTTTTGATGCATTGATTGTTTTGATGAATTGATTGTTTTGATGAATTGATAGTTTTGATGCATTGATTGTTTTGATGAATTGATTGTTTTGATGAATTGATTGTTTTGATGAATTGATAGTTTTGATGCATTGATTGTTTTGATGCATTGATAGTTTTGATGAATTGATAGTTTTGATGCATTGATAGTTTTGATGCATTGATTGTTTTGATGCATTGATAGTTTTGATGAATTGATTGTTTTGATGAATTGATAGTTTTGATGAATTGATTGTTTTGATGAATTGATTGTTTTGATGAATTGATTGTTTTGATGAATTGATTGTTTTGATGAATTGATAGTTTTGATGAATTGATAGTTTTGATGAATTGATAGTTTTGATGAATTGATTGTTTTGATGCATTGATTTTTTTGATGAATTGATTGTTTTGATGAATTGATAGTTTTGATGAATTGATTGTTTTGATGAATTGATTGTTTTGATGAATTGATAGTTTTGATGAATTGATAGTTTTGATGCATTGATTGTTTTGATTCATTGATTGCTTTGATGAATTGATTGTTTTGATGAATTGATAGTTTTGATGAATTGATTGTTTTTATGAATTGATTGTTTTGATGAATTGATAGTTTTGATGCATTGATTGTTTTGATGAATTGATTGTTTTGATGCATTGATTGTTTTGATGAATTGATTGTTTTGATGAATTGATAGTTTTGATGAATTGATTGTTTTGATGCATTGATTGTTTTGATAAATTGATTGTTTTGATGAATTGATTGTTTTGATGAATTGATAGTTTTGATGAATTGATTGTTTTGAATAATTGATTTTTTTGATGAATTGATTGTTTTGATGAATTGATAGTTTTGATGAATTGATTGTTTTGATGAATTGATTGTTTTGATGCATTGATTGTTTTGATGAATTGATAGTTTTGATGAATTGATTGTTTTGATGAATTGATTGTTTTGATGCATTGATTGTTTTGATGAATTGATTGTTTTGATGAATTGATAGTTTTGATGCATTGATTGTTTTGATGCATTGATAGTTTTGATGAATTGATAGTTTTGATGCATTGATTGTTTTGATGAATTGATTGTTTTGATGCATTGATTGTTTTGATGCATTGATAGTTTTGACGAATTGATAGTTTTGATGCATTGATTGTTTTGATGAATTGATTGTTTTGATGAATTGATAGTTTTGATGCATTGATTGTTTTGATGAATTGATAGTTTTGATGCATCGATTGTTTTGATGCATTGATAGTTTTGATGCATCGATTGTTTTGATGCATTGATAGTTTTGATGAATTGATAGTTTTGATGAATTGATAGTTTTGATGCATTGATTGTTTTGATGCATTGATAGTTTTGATGAATTGATTGTTTTGATGAATTGATATTTTTTATGCATTGATTGTTTTGATGAATTGATTGTTTTGATGCATTGATTGTTTTGATGCATTGATTGTTTTGATGAATTGATAGTTTTGATGAATTGATTGTTTTGATGAATTGATAGTTGTGATGCATGGATTGTTTTGATGCATTGATAGTTTTGATGAATTGATAGTTTTGATGCATTGATAGTTTTGATGAATTGATTGTTTTGATGCATTGATTGTTTTGATGAATTGATTGTTTTGATGAATTGATAGTGTTGATGCATTGATTGTTTTGATGAATTGATTGTTTTGATGAATTGATAGTTTTGATGCATTGATTGTTTTGATGAATTGATTGTTTTGATGAATTGATTGTTCTGATGAATTGATAGTTTTGATGCATTGATTGTTTTGATGCATTGATAGTTTTGATGAATTGATAGTTTTGATGAATTGATAGTTTTGATGCATTGATTGTTTTGATGCATTGATAGTTTTGATGCATTGATTGTTTTGATGAATTGATTGTTTTGATGAATTGATTGTTTTGATGAATTGATTGTTTTGATGAATTGATAGTTTTAATGCATTGATTGTTTTGATTAATTGATTGTTTTGATGAATTGATAGTTTTGATGCATTGATTGTTGTGATGAATTGATAGTTTTGATGAATTGATTGTTTTGATGCATTGATTGTTTTGATGAATTGATTGTTTTGATGAATTGATAGTTTTGATGCATTGATTGTTTTGATGCATTGATAGTTTTGATGAATTGATAGTGTTGATGCATTGATTGTTTTGATGAATTGATTGTTTTGATGCATTGATTGTTTTCATGCATTGATAGTTTTGATGAATTGATAGTTTTGATGCATTGATTGTTTTGATGAATTGATTGTTTTGATGAATTGATAGTTTTGATGCATTGATTGTTTTGATGAATTGATTGTTTTGATGAATTGATTGTTTTGATGAATTGATAGTTTTGATGCATTGATTGTTTTGATGCATTGATAGTTTTGATGAATTGATAGTTTTGATTAATTGATAGTTTTGATGCATTGATTGTTTTGATGCATTGATAGTTTTGATGAATTGATTGTTTTGATGAATTGATAGTTTTGATGCATTGATTGCTTTGATGCATTGATTGTTTTGATGAATTGATTGTTTTGATGAATTGATAGTTTTGATGCATTGATTGTTTTGATGCATTGATAGTTTTGATGAATTGATAGTTTTGATGCATTGATTGTTTTGATGAATTTATTGTTTTGATGCATTGATTGTTTTGATGAATTGATTGTTTTGATGAATTGATTGTTTTGATGAATTGATAGTTTTGATGAATTGATTGTTTTGATGAATTGATAGTTTTGATGAATTGTATGTATTTATGAATTGATTGTTTTGATGATTTGATTGTTTTGATGAATTGATAGTTTTGATGAATTGATTTTTTTGATGAATTGATTGTTTTGATGAATTGATTGTTTTGATGAATTGATAGTTTTGATGAATTGATTGTTTTGATGCATTGATTGTTTTGATGCATTGATAGTTTTGATGAATTGATAGTTTTGATGCATTGATAGTTTTGATGAATTGATTGTTTTGATGCATTGATTGTTTTGATGAATTGATTGTTTTGATGAATTGATAGTTTTGATGCATTGATTGTTTTGATGAATTGATTGTTTTGATGAATTGATAGTTTTGATGCATTGATTGTTTTGATGAATTGATTGTTTTGATGAATTGATTGTGTTGATGAATTTATAGTTTTGATGCATTGATTGTTTTGATGCATTGATAGTTTTGATGAATTGATAGTTTTGATGAATTGATAGTTTTGATGCATTGATTGTTTTGATGCATTGATAGTTTTGATGCATTGATTGTTTTGATGAATTGATTGTTTTGATGAATTGATTGTTTTGATGAATTGATTGTTTTGATGAATTGATAGTTTTAATGCATTGATTGTTTTGATGAATTGATTGTTTTGATGAATTGATAGTTTTGATGCATTGATTGTTTTGATGAATTGATAATTTTGATGAATTGATTGTTTTGATGCATTGATTGTTTTGATGAATTGATTGTTTTGATGAATTGATAGTTTTGATGAATTGATTGTTTTGATGCATTGATTGTTTTGATGAATTGATTGTTTTAATGAATTGATAGTTTTGATGCATTGATTGTTTTGATGCATTGATAGTTTTGATGAATTGATAGTTTTGATGCATTGATTGTTTTGATGAATTGATTGTTTTGATGCATTGATTGTTTTGATGCATTGATAGTTTTGATGAATTGATAGTTTTGATGCATTGATTGTTTTGATGAATTTATTGTTTTGATGCATTGATTGTTTTTATGAATTGATTGTTTTGATGAATTGATTGTTTTGATGAATTGATAGTTTTGATGAATTGATTGTTTTGATGAATTGATAGTTTTGATGAATTGTATGTATTTATGAATTGATTGTTTTGATGAATTGATAGTTTTGATGATTTGATTGTTTTGATGAATTGATAGTTTTGATGAATTGATTTTTTTGATGAATTGATTGTTTTGATGAATTGATTGTTTTGATGAATTGATAGTTTTGATGAATTGATTGTTTTGATGCATTGATTGTTTTGATGCATTGATTGTTTTGATGAATTTATTGTTTTGATGAATTGATTGTTTTGATGCATTGATTGTTTTGATGAATTGATAGTTTTGATGAATTGATTGTTTTGATGCATTGATTGTTTTGATGAATTGATTGTTTTAATGAATTGATAGTTTTGATGCATTGATTGTTTTGATGCATTGATAGTTTTGATGAATTGATAGTTTTGATGCATTGATTGTTTTGATGAATTGATTGTTTTGATGCATTGATTGTTTTGATGCATTGATAGTTTTGATGAATTGATAGTTTTGATGCATTGATTGTTTTGATGAATTGGTTGTTTTTATGAATTGATAGTTTTGATGCATTGATTGTTTTGATGAATTGATTGTTTTGATGAATTGATTGTTTTGATGAATTGATTGTTTTGATGAATTGATAGTTTTGATGCATTGATTGTTTTGATGCATTGATAGTTTTGATAAATTGATAGTTTTGATGAATTGATAGTTTTGATGCATTGATTGTTTTGATGCATTGATAGTTTTGATGAATTGATTGTTTTGATGAATTGATAGTTTTGATGCATTGATTGTTTTGATGCATTGATTGTTTTGATGAATTGATTGTTTTGATGAATTGATAGTTTTGATGCATTGATTGTTTTGATGCATTGATAGTTTTGATGAATTGATAGTTTTGATGCATTGATTGTTTTGATGAATTGATTGTTTTGATGCATTGATTGTTTTGATGAATTGATTGTTTTGATGAATTGATTGTTTTGATGAATTGATAGTTTTGATGAATTGATTGTTTTGATGAATTGATAGTTTTGATGAATTGTATGTTTTGATGAATTGATTGTTTTGATGAATTGATAGTTTTGATGATTTGATTGTTTTGATGAATTGATAGTTTTGATGAATTGATTTTTTTGATGAATTGATTGTTTTGATGAATTGATTGTTTTGATGAATTGATAGTTTTGATGAATTGATTGTTTTGATGCATTGATTGTTTTGATGCATTGATTGTTTTGATGAATTAACTGTTTTGATGAATTGATTGTTTTGATTAATTGATAGTTTTGATGCATTGATTGTTTTGATGAATTGATTGTTTTGATGAATTGATTGTTTTGATGAATTGATAGTTTTGATGCATTGATTGTTTTGATGCATTGATAGTTTTGATGAATTGATAGTTTTGATGAATTGATAGTTTTGATGCATTGATTGTTTTGATGCATTGATAGTTTTGATGAATTGATTGTTTTGATGAATTGATAGTTTTGATGCATTGATTGTTTTGATGCATTGATTGTTTTGATGAATTGATTGTTTTGATGAATTGATAGTTTTGATGCATTGATTGTTTTGATGCATTGATAGTTTTGATGAATTGATAGTTTTGATGCATTGATTAATTTGATGAATTGATTGTTTTGATGCATTGATTGTTTTGATGAATTGATTGTTTTGATGAATTGATTGTTTTGATGAATTGATTGTTTTGATGAATCGATTGTTTTGATGAATTGATAGTTTTGATGAATTGTATGTTTTGATGAATTGATTGTTTTGATGAATTGATAGTTTTGATGATTTGATTGTTTTGATGAATTGATAGTTTTGATGAATTGATTTTTTTGATGAATTGATTGTTTTGATGAATTGATAGTTTTGATGAATTGATTGTTTTGATGAATTGATAGTTTTGATGCATTGATTGTTTTGATGCATTGATTGTTTTGATGAATTGATAGTTTTGATGCATTGATTGTTTTGATGCATTGATAGTTTTGATGAATTGATAGTTTTGATGAATTGATAGTTTTGATGAATTGATAGTTTTGATGCATTGATTGTTTTGATGCATTGATAGTTTTGATGAATTGATTGTTTTGATGAATTGATAGTTTTGATGCATTGATTGTTTTGATGAATTGATTGTTTTGATGAATTGATAGTTTTGATGCATTGATTGTTTTGATGCATTGATAGTTTTGATGAATTGATAGTTTTGATGCATTGAGTGTTTTGATGAATTGATTGTTTTGATGCATTGATTGTTTTGATGAATTGATTGTTTTGATGAATTGATTGTTTTGATGAATTGATAGTTTTGATGAATTGATTGTTTTGATGAATTGATAGTTTTGATGAATTGTATGTTTTGATGAATTGATTGTTTTGATGAATTGATAGTTTTGATGATTTGATTGTTTTGATGAATTGATAGTTTTGATGAATTGATTTTTTGATGAATTGATTGTTTTGATGAATTGATTGTTTTGATGAATTGATAGTTTTGATGAATTGATTGTTTTGATGCATTGATTGTTTTGATGCATTGATTGTTTTGATGAATTGATTGTTTTGATGAATTGATTGTTTTGATGAATTGATAGTTTTGATGCATTGATTGTTTTGATGAATTGATTGTTTTGATGAATTGATTGTTTTGATGAATTGATAGTTTTGATGCATTGATTGTTTTGATGCATTGATAGTTTTGATGAATTGATAGTTTTGATGCATTGATTGTTTTGATGAAATGATTGTTTTGATGCATTGATTGTTTTGATGAATTGATTGTTTTGATGAATTGATTGTTTTGATGAATTGATAGTTTTGATGAATTGATTGTTTTGATGAATTGATAGTTTTGATGAATTGTATGTTTTGATGAATTGATTGTTTTGATGAATTGATAGTTTTGATGATTTGATTGTTTTGATGAATTGATAGTTTTGATGAATTGATTTTTTTGATGAATTGATTGTTTTGATGAATTGATTGTTTTGATGAATTGATAGTTTTGATGAATTGATTGTTTTGATGCATTGATTGTTTTGATGCATTGATTGTTTTGATGAATTGATTGTTTTGATGAATTGATTGTTTTGATTAATTGATAGTTTTGATGCATTGATTGTTTTGATGAATTGATTGTTTTGATGAATTGATTGTTTTGATGAATTGATAGTTTTGTATGCATTGATTGTTTTGATGCATTGATAGTTTTGATGAATTGATAGTTTTGATGAATTGATAGTTTTGATGCATTGATTGTTTTGATGCATTGATAGTTTTGATGAATTGATTGTTTTGATGAATTGATAGTTTTGATGCATTGATTGTTTTGATGCATTGATTGTTTTGATTAATTGATTGTTTTGATGAATTGATAGTTTTGATGCATTGATTGTTTTGATGCATTGATAGTTTTGATGAATTGATAGTTTTGATGCATTGATTGTTTTGATGAATTGATTGTTTTGATGCATTGATTGTTTTGATGAATTGATTGTTTTGATGAATTGATTGTTTTGATGAATTGATTGTTTTGATGAATTGATTGTTTTGATGAATTGATAGTTTTGATGAATTGTATGTTTTGATGAATTGATTGTTTTGATGAATTGATAGTTTTGATGATTTGATTGTTTTGATGAATTGATAGTTTTGATGAATTGATTTTTTTGATGAATTGATTGTTTTGATGAATTGATTGTTTTGATGAATTGATAGTTTTGATGAATTGATTGTTTTGATGAATTGATAGTTTTGATGCATTGATTGTTTTGATGAATTGATTGTTTTGATGAATTGATTGTTTTGATGAATTGATAGTTTTGATGCATTGATTGTTTTGATGCATTGATAGTTTTGATGAATTGATAGTTTTGATGAATTGATAGTTTTGATGCATTGATTGTTTTGATGCATTGATAGTTTTGATGAATTGATTGTTTTGATGAATTGATAGTTTTGATGCATTGATTGTTTTGATGCATTGATTGTTTTGATGAATTGATTGTTTTGATGAATTGATAGTTTTGATGCATTGATTGTTTTGATTCATTGATAGTTTTGATGAATTGATAGTTTTGATGCATTGAGTGTTTTGATGAATTGATTGTTTTGATGCATTGATTGTTTTGATGAATTGATTGTTTTGATTAATTGCTTGTTTTGATGAATTGATAGTTTTGATGAATTGATTGTTTTGATGAATTGATAGTTTTGATGAATTGTATGTTTTGATGAATTGATTGTTTTGATGAATTGATAGTTTTGATGATTTGATTGTTTTGATGAATTGATAGTTTTGATGAATTGATTTTTTTGATGAATTGATTGTTTTGATGAATTGATTGTTTTGATGAATTGATAGTTTTGATGAATTGATTGTTTTGATGCATTGATTGTTTTGATGCATTGATTGTTTTGATGAATTGATTGTTTTTATGAATTGATTGTTTTGATGAATTGATTGTTTTGATGAATTGATTGTTTTGATGAATTGATAGTTTTTATGCATTGATTGTTTTGATGAATTGATTGTTTTGATGAATTGATTGTTTTGATGAATTGATAGTTTTGATGCTATGATTGTTTTGATGAATTGATAGTTTTGATGAATTGATAGTTTTGATGAATTGATAGTTTTGATGCATTGATTGTTTTGATGCATTGATAGTTTTGATGAATTGATTGTTTTGATGAATTGATAGTTTTGTATGCATTGATTGTTTTGATGCATTGATTGTTTTGATGAATTGATTGTTTTGATGAATTGATAGTTTTGATGCATTGATTGTTTTGATGCATTGATAGTTTTGATGAATTGATAGTTTTGATGCATTGATTGTTTTGATGAATTGATTGTTGTGATGCATTGATTGTTTTGATGAATTGATTGTTTTGATGAATTGATTGTTTTGATGAATTGATAGTTTTGATGAATTGATTGTTTTGATGAATTGATAGTTTTGATGAATTGTATGTTTTGATGAATTGATTGTTTTGATGAATTGATAGTTTTGATGATTTGATTGTTTTGATGAATTGATAGTTTTGATGAATTGATTTTTTTGATGAATTGATTGTTTTGATGAATTGATTGTTTTGATGAATTGATAGTTTTGATGAATTGATTGTTTTGATGCATTGATTGTTTTGATGCATTGATTGTTTTTATGAATTGATTGTTTTGATGAATTGATTGTTTTGATGAATTGATTGTTTTGATGAATTGATAGTTTTGATGAATTGATTGTTTTGATGAATTGATAGTTTTGATGAAGTGATTGTTTTGATGAATTGATTGTTTTGATGAATTAATTGTTTGGATGCGTTGATTGTTTTGATGCATTGATAGTTTAGATTAATTGATAGTTTTGATGCATTGATTGTTTTGATGAATTGATTGTTTTGATGCGTTGATTGTTTTGATGAATTGATTGTTTTGATGCATTGATTGTTTTGATGCATTGATTGTTTTGATGAATTGATAGTTTTGATGAATTGATTGTTTTGATGCATTGATTGTTTTGATGAATTTAAAGTTTTGATGAATTGATTGTTTTGATGAATTGATTGTTTTGAAGAATTGATTGTTTTGATGCATTGATAGTTTTGATGAATTGCTTGTTTTGATGAATTAATTGTTTGGATGCGTTGATTGTTTTGATGCATTGATTGTTTTGATAAATTGATAGTTTTGATGAATTGATAGTTTTGATGAATTGACAGTTTTGATGCATTGATTGTTTTGATGCATTGATAGTTTTGATGAATTGATTGTTTTGATGAATTGATAGTTTTGATGAATTGATTGTTTTGATGCATTGATTGTTTTGATTAATTGATTGTTTTGATGAATTGATTGTTTTGATGAATTGATTGTTTTGATGAATTGATAGTTTTGATGCATTGATTGTTTTGATGAATTGATTGTTTTGATGAATTGATAGTTTTGATGCATTGATTGTTTTGATGAATTGATAGTTTTGATGAATTGATTGTTTTGATGCATTGATTGTTTTGATGAATTGATTGTTTTGATGAATTGACAGTTTTGATGCATTGATTGTTTTGATGCATTGATAGTTTTGATGAATTGATAGTTTTGATGCATTGATTGTTTTGATGAATTGATTGTTTTGATGCATTGATTGGTCTGATGCATTGATAGTTTTGATGAATTGATAGTTTTGATGCATTGATTGTTTTGATGAATTGATTGTTTTGATGAATTGATAGTTTTGATGCATTGATTGTTTTGATGAATTGATTGTTTTGATGAATTGATTGTTTTGATGAATTGATAGTTTTGATGCATTGATTGTTTTGATGCATTGATAGTTTTGATGAATTGATAGTTTTGATGAATTGATAGTTTTGATGCATTGATTGTTTTGATGCATTGATAGTTTTGATGAATTGATTGTTTTGATGAATTGATAGTTTTGATGCATTGATTGTTTTGATGCATTGATTGTTTTGATGAATTGATTGTTTTGATGAATTGATAGTTTTGATGCATTGATTGTTTTGATGCATTGATAGTTTTGATGAATTGATAGTTTTGATGCATTGATTGTTTTGATGAATTGATTGTTTTGATGCATTGATTGTTTTGATGAATTGATAGTTTTGATGAATTGATTGTTTTGATGAATTGATAGTTTTGATGAAATGATTGTTTTGATGAATTGATAGTTTTGATGAATTGTATGTTTTGATGAATTGATTGTTTTGATTAATTGATAGTTTTGATGATTTGATTGTTGTGATGAATTGATAGTTTTGATGAATTGATTTTTTTGATGAATTGATTGTTTTGATGAATTGATTGTTTTGATGAATTGATAGTTTTGATGAATTGATTGTTTTGATGCATTGATTGTTTTGATGCATTGATTGTTTTGATGAATTGATTGTTTTGATGAATTGATTGTTTTGATGAATTGATTGTTTTGATGAATTGATTGTTTTGATGAATTGATAGTTTTGATGAATTGATTGTTTTGATGAATTGATAGTTTTGATGAAGTGATTGTTTTGATGAATTGATTGTTTTGATGAATAAATTGTTTGGATGCGTTGATTGTTTTGATGCATTGATAGTTTTGATGAATTGATAGTTTTGATGCATTGATTGTTTTGATGAATTGATTGTTTTGATGCGTTGATTGTTTTGATGAATTGATTGTTTTGATGCATTGATTGTTTTGATGCATTGATTGTTTTGATGAATTGATAGTTTTGATGAATTGATTGTTTTGATGCATTGATTGTTTTGATGAATTGAAAGTTTTTGATGAATTGATTGTTTTGATGAATTGATTGTTTTGAAGAATTGATTGTTTTGATGCATTGATAGTTTTGATGAATTGCTTGTTTTGATGAATTAATTGTTTGGATGCGTTGATTGTTTTGATGCATTGATTGTTTTGATGAATTGATAGTTTAGTTGAATTGATTGTTTTGATGCATTGATAGTTTTGATGAATTGATTGTTTTGATGAATTGATTGTTTTGATGCATTGATTTTTTTGATAAATTGATTGTTTTGATGCATTGATTATTTGATGAATTGATTGTTTTGATGAATTGATAGTTTTTATGCATTGATTGTTTTGATGAATTGATTGTTTTGATGCATTGATTGTTTTGATGCATTGATTGTTTTGATGAATTGATTGTTTTGATGCATTGATTGTTTTGATGAATTGATAGTTTTGATGAATTGATTGTTTTGATGAATTGATTGTTTTGATGAATTGATTGTTTTGTTGAATTGATTGTTTTGATGAATTGATTGTTTTGATACATTGATTGTTTTGATGCATTGATTATTTTTGATGAATTGATTGTTTTGATACATTGATTATTTGATGAATTGATTGTTTTGATGCATTGATTGTTTTGATGAATTGATTGTTTTGATGCATTGTTTGTTTTGATGCATTGATATTTTTGATGAATTGATAGTTTTGATGCATTGATTGTTTTGATGAATTGATAGTTTTGATGCATTGATTGTTTTGATCAATTGATTGTTTTGATGCATTGATAGTTTTGATGATTTTATCGTTTTGATGCATTGATAGTTTTGATGAATTGATTTTTTTGATGAATTGATTGTTTTCATGAATTGATTGTTTTGATGAATTGATAGTTTTGATGAATTGATTGTTTAGATGCATTGATTGTTTTGATGCATTGATTGTTTTGATGAATTGATTGTTTTGATGAATTGATTGTTTTGATGAATTGATTGTTTTGATGAATTGATTGTTTTGATGAATTGATAGTTTTGATGAATTGATTGTTTTGATGAATTGATAGTTTTGATGAATTGATTGTTTTGATGAATTGATTGTTTTGATGAAGTGATTGTTTTGATGAATTGATTGTTTTGATGAATTGATTGTTTTGATGCATTAGTAGTTTTGATGTATTGATTGTTTTGATGAATTGATAGTTTTGATGAATTGATAGTTTTGATGCATTGATTGTTTTGATGAATTGATAGTTTTGATGAATTGATTGTTTTGATGAATTGATTGTTTTGATGCATTGATTGTTTTGATGAATTGATAGTTTTGATGAATTGATAGTTTTGATGAATTGATTGTTTTGATGAATTGATAGTTTTGATGTATTGATTGTTTTGATGAATTGATAGTTTTGATGCATTGATAGTTTTGATGCATTGATTGTTTTGATGAATTGATAGTTTTGATGCATTGATAGTTTTGATGTATTGATTGTTTTGATGAATTGATTGTTTTGATGCATTGATAGTTTTGATGTATTGATTGTTTTGATGAATTGATAGTTTTGATGAATTGATAGTTTTGATGCATTGATTGTTTTGATGAATTGATAGTTTTGATGAATTGATAGTTTTGATGAATTGATTGTTTTGATGAATTGATAGTTTTGATGAATTGATAGTTTTGATGCATTGATAGTTTTGATGAATTGATAGTTTTGATGCATTGATAGTTTTGATGCATTGATAGTTTTGATGCATTGATAGTTTTGATGAATTGATTGTTTTGATGAATTGATAGTTTTGATGAATTGATTGTTTTGATGAATTGATTGTTTTGATGAATTGATAGTTTTGATGAATTGATTGTTTTGATGCATTGATTGTTTTGATGAATTGATTGTTTTGATGAATTGATTGTTTTGATGAATTGATTGTTTTGATGAATTGATTGTTTTGATGAATTGATTGTTTTGATGCGTTGATTGTTTTGATGAATTGATTGTTTTGATGCATTGATTGTTTTGATGCATTGATTGTTTTGATGAATTGATTGTTTTGATGCGTTGATTGTTTTGATGAATTGATTGTTTTGATGAATTGATTGTTTTGATGCATTGATTGTTTTGATGAATTGATAGTTTTGATGAATTGATTGTTTTGATGCATTGATTGTTTTGATGAATTGATTGTTTTGATGCATTGATTGTTTTGATGAATTGAAAGTTTTGATGAATTGATTGTTTTGATGAATTGATTGTTTTGAAGAATTGATTGTTTTGATGCATTGATAGTTTTGATGAATTGCTTGTTTTGATGAATTAATTGTTTGGATGCGTTGATTGTTTTGATGCATTGATTGTTTTGATGAATTGATAGTTTAGTTGAATTGATTGTTTTGATGCATTGATAGTTTTGATGAATTTATTGTTTTGATGCATTGATTGTTTTGATGAATTGATAGTTTTGATGAATTGATTGTTTTGATGCATTGATTTTTTTGATGAATTGATTGTTTTGATGCATTGATTATTTGATAAATTGATTGTTTTCATGAATTGATAGTTTTGATGCATTGATTGTATTGATGAATTGATTGTTTTTATGCATTGATTGTTTTGATGCATTGATTGTTTTGATGAATTGATAGTTTTGATGCATTGATTGTTTTGATGCATTGATTGTTTTGATGCATTGATAGTTTTTATGAATTGATAGTTTTGATGCATTGATTGTTTTGATGCATTGATTGTTTTGAAGAATTGATAGTTTTGATGCATTGATTGTTTTGATGCATTGATTGTTTTTATGCATTGATTGTTTTGATGAATTGATAGTTTTGATGCATTGATAGTTTTGATGCATTGATTGTTTTGATGCATTGATAGTTTTGATGCATTGATTGTTTTGATGCATTGATTGTTTTGATGAATTGATTGTTTTGAAGAATTGATAGTTTTGATGCATTGATTGTTTTGATGCATTGATTGTTTTGATGCATTGATTGTTTTGATGCATTGATTGTTTTGAAGAATTGATTGTTTTGAAGAATTGATTGTTTTGATGAATTGATAGTTTATATGCATTGATTGTTTTGATTAATTGATAGTTTTGATGCATTGATTGTTATGATGCATTGATAGTTTTGATGCATTGATTGTTTTGATGCATTGATTGTTTTGATGAATTGATAGTTTTGATGCATTGATAGTTTTGATGCATTGATTGTTTTGATGCATTGATTGTTTTGATGCATTGATTGTTTTGATGAATTGATTGTTTTGAAGAATTGATAGTTTTGATGCATTGATTGTTTTGATGCATTGATTGTTTTGATGCATTGATTGTTTTGATGCATTGATTGTTTTGAAGAATTGATTGTTTTGAAGAATTGATTGTTTTTATGAATTGATAGTTTTGATGCATTGATTGTTTTGATGAATTGATAGTTTTGATGCATTGATTGTTTTGATGAATTGATTGTTTTGATGACTTGATAGTTTTGATGCATTAATTGTTTTGATGCATTGATTGTTTTGATGCATTGATTGTTGTGATTAATTGATAGTTTTGATGCATTGATAGTTTTGATGCATTGATTCTTTTGATGCATTGATTGTTTTGATGCATTGATTGTTTTGATGCATTGATTGTTTTGAAGAATTGATTGTTTGTAAGAATTGATTGTTTTGATGAATTGATAGTTTTGATGCATTGATAGTTTTGATGCATTGATTGTTTTGATGCATTGATACTTTTGATGCATTGATTGTTTTGATGCATTGATTGTTTTGATGCATTCATTGTTTTGAAGAATTGATTGTTTTGAAGAATTGATTGTTTTGATGAATTGATAGTTTTAATGCATTGATTGTTTTGATGAATTGATAGTATTGATGCATTGATTGTTTTGATGCATTGATAGTTTTGATGCATTGATTGTTTTTATGCATTGATTGTTTTGATGAATTGATAGTTTTGATGCATTGATAGTTTTGATGCATTGATTGTTTTGATGCATAGATTGTTTTGAAGAATTGATAGTTTTGATGCAGTGATAGTTTTGATGCATTGATTGTTTTGATGCATTGATAGTTTTGATGCATTGATTGTTTTGATGCATTGATAGTTTTGATGAATTGATAGTTTTGATGCATTGATTGTTTTGATGAATTGATAGTTTTGATGCATTGATTGTTTTGATGAATTGATAGTTTTGATGCATTGATTGTTTTGATGCATTGATTGTTTTGATGCATTGATTGTGTTGATGAATTGATTGTTTTGATGAATTGATAGTTTTGATGCATTGATTGTTTTGATGCATTGATTGTTTTGATGCATTGATAGTTTTGATGCATTGATAGTTTTGATGCATTGATTGTTTTGATGAATTGATTGTTTTGATTAATTGATAGTTTTGATGCATTGATTGTTTTGATGCATTGATAGTTTTGATGCATTGATTGTTTTGATGCATTGATTGTTTTGATGAATTGATTGTTTTGATGAATTGATTGTTTTGATGAATTGATAGTTTTGATGCATTGATTGTTTTGATGCATTGATTGTTTTGATGCATTGATTGGTTTGATGAATTGATTGTTTTGATGCATGTATAGTTTTGATGCATTGATTGTTTTGATGCATTGATTATTTGCTGAATGGATAGTTTTGATGCATTGATAGTTTTGATGCATTGATTGTTTTGATGCATTGATTGTTTTGATGCATTGATTGTTTTGATGCATTGATTGTTTTGATGCATTGATTGTTTTGATGCATTGATTGTTTTGATGAATTGATTGTTTTGATGCATTGATTGTTTTGATGCATTGATTGTTTTGATGCATTGATAGTTTTGATGCATTGATTGTTTTGATGCATTGATAGTTTTGATGCATTGATTGTTTTGATGCATTGATTGTTTTGATGAATTGATTGTTTTGAAGAATTGATAGTTTTGATGCATTGATTGTTGTGATGCATTGATGGTTTTGATGCATTGATTGTTTTGATGCATTGATTGTTTTGAAGAATTGATTGTTTTGAAGAATTGATTGTTTTGATGAATTGATAGTTTATATGCATTGATTGTTTTGATGAATTGATAGTTTTGATGCATTGATTGTTATGATGCATTGATAGTTTTGATGCATTGATTGTTTTGATGCATTGATTGTTTTGATGAATTGATAGTTTTGATGCATTGATAGTTTTGATGCATTGATTGTTTTGATGCATTGATTGTTTTGATGCATTGATTGTTGTGATTAATTGATAGTTTTGATGCATTGATAGTTTTGATGCATTGATTGTTTTGATGCATTGATTGTTTTGATGCATTGATTGTTTTGATGCATTGATTGTTTTGAAGAATTGATTGTTTGTAAGAATTGATTGTTTTGATGAATTGATAGTTTTGATGCATTGATAGTTTTGATGCATTGATTGTTTTGATGCATTGATACTTTTGATGCATTGATTGTTTTGATGCATTGATTGTTTTGATGCATTCATTGTTTTGAAGAATTGATTGTTTTGAAGAATTGATTGTTTTGATGAATTGATAGTTTTAATGCATTGATTGTTTTGATGAATTGATAGTATTGATGCATTGATTGTTTTGATGCATTGATAGTTTTGATGCATTGATTGTTTTTATGCATTGATTGTTTTGATGAATTGATAGTTTTGATGCATTGATAGTTTTGATGCATTGATTGTTTTGATGCATAGATTGTTTTGAAGAATTGATAGTTTTGATGCAGTGATAGTTTTGATGCATTGATTGTTTTGATGCATTGATAGTTTTGATGCATTGATTGTTTTGATGCATTGATAGTTTTGATGAATTGATAGTTTTGATGCATTGATTGTTTTGATGAATTGATAGTTTTGATGCATTGATTGTTTTGATGAATTGATAGTTTTGATGCATTGATTGTTTTGATGCATTGATTGTTTTGATGCATTGATTGTGTTGATGAATTGATTGTTTTGATGAATTGATAGTTTTGATGCATTGATTGTTTTGATGCATTGATTGTTTTGATGCATTGATTGTTTTGATGCATTGATAGTTTTGATGCATTGATAGTTTTGATGCATTGATTGTTTTGATGAATTGATTGTTTTGATTAATTGATAGTTTTGATGCATTGATTGTTTTGATGCATTGATAGTTTTGATGCATTGATTGTTTTGATGCATTGATTGTTTTGATGAATTGATTGTTTTGATGAATTGATTGTTTTGATGAATTGATAGTGTTGATGCATTGATTGTTTTGATGCATTGATTGTTTTGATGCATTGATTGGTTTGATGAATTGATTGTTTTGATGCATGTATAGTTTTGATGCATTGATTGTTTTGATGCATTGATTATTTGCTGAATGGATAGTTTTGATGCATTGATAGTTTTGATGCATTGATTGTTTTGATGCATTGATTGTTTTGATGCATTGATTGTTTTGATGCATTGATTGTTTTGATGCATTGATTGTTTTGATGAATTGATTGTTTTGATGCATTGATTGTTTTGATGCATTGATTGTTTTGATGCATTGATAGTTTTGATGCATTGATTGTTTTGATGCATTGATAGTTTTGATGCATTGATTGTTTTGATGCATTGATTGTTTTGATGAATTGATTGTTTTGAAGAATTGATAGTTTTGATGCATTGATTGTTGTGATGCATTGATTGTTTTGATGCATTGATTGTTTTGATGCATTGATTGTTTTGAAGAATTGATTGTTTTGAAGAATTGATTGTTTTGATGAATTGATAGTTTATATGCATTGATTGTTTTGATGAATTGATAGTTTTGATGCATTGATTGTTATGATGCATTGATAGTTTTGATGCATTGATTGTTTTGATGCATTGATTGTTTTGATGAATTGATAGTTTTGATGCATTGATAGCTTTGATGCATTGATTGTTTTGATGCATTGATTGTTTTGATGCATTGATTGTTTTGATGAATTGATTGTTTTGAAGAATTGATAGTTTTGATGCATTGATTGTTTTGATGCATTGATTGTTTTGATGCATTGATTGTTTCGATGCATTGATTGTTTTGAAGAATTGATTGTTTTGAAGAATTGATTGTTTTGATGAATTGATAGTTTTGATGCATTGATTGTTTTGATGAATTGATAGTTTTGATGCATTGATTTTTTTGATGAATTGATTGTTTTGATGACTTGATAGTTTTGATGCATTAATTGTTTTGATGCATTGATTGTTTTGATGCATTGATTGTTGTGATTAATTGATAGTTTTGATGCATTGATAGTTTTGATGCATTGATTGTTTTGATGCATTGATTGTTTTGATGCATTGATTGTTTTGATGCATTGATTGTTTTGAAGAATTGATTGTTTTGAAGAATTGATTGTTTTGAAGAATTGATTGTTTTGATGAATTGATAGTTTTGATGCATTGATAGTTTTGATGCATTGATTGTTTTGATGCATTGATACTTTTGATGCATTGATTGTTTTGATGCATTGATTGTTTTGATGCATTCATTGTTTTGAAGAATTGATTGTTTTGAAGAATTGATTGTTTTGATGAATTGATAGTTTTAATGCATTGATTGTTTTGATGAATTGATAGTATTGATGCATTGATTGTTTTGATGCATTGATAGTTTTGATGCATTGATTGTTTTTATGCATTGATTGTTTTGATGAATTGATAGTTTTGATGCATTGATAGTTTTGATGCATTGATTGTTTTGATGCATTGATAGTTTTGATGCATTGATAGTTTTGATGCATAGATTGTTTTGAAGAATTGATAGTTTTGATGCAGTGATAGTTTTGATGCATTGATTGTTTTGATGCATTGATACTTTTGATGCATTGATTGTTTTGATGCATTGATAGTTTTGATGAATTGATAGTTTTGATGCATTGATTGTTTTGATGAATTGATAGTTTTGATGCATTGATTGTTTTGATGAATTGATAGTTTTGATGCATTGATTGTTTTGATGCATTGATTGTTTTGATGCATTGATTGTGTTGATGAATTGATTGTTTTGATGAATTGATAGTTTTGATGCATTGATTGTTTTGATGCATTGATTGTTTTGATGCATTGATAGTTTTGATGCATTGATAGTTTTGATGCATTGATTGTTTTGATGAATTGATTGTTTTGATTAATTGATAGTTTTGATGCATTGATTGTTTTGATGCATTGATAGTTTTGATGCATTGATTGTTTTGATGAATTGATTGTTTTGATGAATTGATTGTTTTGATGAATTGATAGTTTTGATGCATTGATTGTTTTGATGCATTGATTGTTGTGATTAATTGATAGTTTTGATGCATTGATAGTTTTGATGCATTGATTGTTTTGATGCATTGATTGTTTTGATGCATTGATTGTTTTGAAGAATTGATTGTTTTGAAGAATTGATTATTTTGATGAATTGATAGTTTTGATGCATTGATAGTTTTGATGCATTGATTGTTTTGATGCATTGATACTTTTGATGCATTGATTGTTTTGATGCATTGATTGTTTTGATGCATTCATTCTTTTGAAGAATTGATTGTTTTGAAGAATTGATTGTTTTGATGAATTGATAGTTTTAATGCATTGATTGTTTTGATGAATTGATAGTATTGATGCATTGATTGTTTTGATGCATGGATAGTTTTGATGCATTGATTGTTTTTATGCATTGATTGTTTTGATGAATTGATAGTTTTGATGCATTGATAGTTTTGATGCATTGATTGTTTTGATGCATTGATAGTTTTGATGCATTGATAGTTTTGATGCATAGATTGTTTTGAAGAATTGATAGGTTTGATGCAGTGATAGTTTTGATGCATTGATTGTTTTGATGCATTGATAGTTTTGATGCCTTGATTGTTTTGATGCATTGATAGTTTTGATGAATTGATAGTTTAAATGCATTGATTGTTTTGATGAATTGATAGTTTTGATGCATTGATTGTTTTGATGAATTGATAGTTTTGATGCATTGATTGTTTTGATGCATTGATTGTTTTGATGCATTGATTGTGTTGATGAATTGATTGTTTTGATGAATTGATAGTTTTGATGCATTGATTGTTTTGATGCATTGATTGTTTTGATGCATTGATAGTTTTGATGCATTGATAGTTTTGATGCATTGATTGTTTTGATGAATTGATTGTTTTGATTAATTGATAGTTTTGATGCATTGATTGTTTTGATGCATTGATAGTTTTGATGCATTGATTGTTTTGATGCATTGATTGTTTTGATGAATTGATTGTTTTGATGAATTGATTGTTTTGATTAATTGATAGTTTTGATGCATTGATTGTTTGGATGCATTGATTGTTTTGATGCATTGATTGGTTTGATGAATTGATTGTTTTGATGCATGTATAGTTTTGATGCATTGATTGTTTTGATGCATTGATTATTTGATGAATGGATAGTTTTGATGCATTGATAGTTTTGATGCATTGATTGTTTTGATGCATTGATTGTTTTGATGCATTGATTGTTTTGATGCATTGATTGTTTTGATGCATTGATTGTTTTGATGAATTGATTGTTTTGATGCATTGATTGTTTTGATGCATTGATTGTTTTGATGCATTGATTGTTTTGATGAATTGATTGTTTTGATGCATTGATTGTTTTGATGCATTAATTGTTTTGATGAATTGATAGTTTTGATGCATTGATTGTTTTGATGAATTGATTGTTTTGATGAATTGATAGTTTTGATGCATTGATTGTTTTGAAGAATTGATAGTTTTGATGCATTGATTGTTTTGATGCATTGATTGTTTTGAAGAATTGATTGTTTTGATGCATTGATTGTTTTGATGCATTGATTGTTTTGATGCATTGATTGTTTTGATGAATTGATAGTTTTGATGCATTGATAGTTTTGATGCATTGATTGTTTTGATGCATTGATTGTTTTGATGCATTGATTGTTTTGATGCATTAATAGTTTTGATGCATTGATTGTTTTGATGCATTGATTGTTTTGATGCATTGATTGTTTTGATGCATTGATTGTTTTAATGCATTGATTGTTTTGATGCATTGATTTTTTTTATGCATGTATTGTTTTGATGCATTGATTTTTTTATGCATTGATCGTTTTGATGAATTGATTGTTTTGATGAATTGATAGTTTTGATGCATTGATTGTTTTGATGAATTGATAGTTTTTATGCATTGATTGTTCTGATGCATTGATTGTTTTGATGCATTGATTGTTTTGATGAATTGATAGTTTTGATGAAGTGATTGTTTTGATGCATTGATTGTTTTGATGAATTGATTGTTTTGATGCATTGATAGTTTATATGAATTGATTGTTTTGAGGCATTGATTGTTTTGAAGAATTGATTGTTTTGAAGAATTGATTGTTTTGATGAATTGATAGTTTTAATGCATTGATTGTTTTGATGAATTGATAGTATTGATGCATTGATTGTTTTGATGCATTGATAGTTTTGATGCATTGATTGTTTTGATTAATTGATTGTTTTGATGAATTGATAGTTTTGATGCATTGATAGTTTTGATGCATTGATTGTTTTGATGCATTGATAGTTTTGATGCATTGATAGTTTTGATGCATAGATTGTTTTGAAGAATTGATAGTTTTGATGCACTGATAGTTTTGATGCATTGATTGTTTTGATGCATTGATACTTTTGATGCATTGATTGTTTTGATGCATTGATAGTTTTGATGAATTGATAGTTTTGATGCATTGATTGTTTTGATGAATTGATAGTTTTGATGCATTGATTGTTTTGATGAATTGATAGTTTTGATGCATTGATTGTTTTGATGCATTGATTGTTTTGATGCATTGATTGTGTTGATGAATTGATTGTTTTGATGAATTGATAGTTTTGATGCATTGATTGTTTTGATGCATTGATTGTTTTGATGCATTGATAGTTTTGATGCATTGATAGTTTTGATGCATTGATTGTTTTGATGAATTGATTGTTTTGATTAATTGATAGTTTTGATGCATTGATTGTTTTGATGCATTGATAGTTTTGATGCATTGATTGTTTTGATGCATTGATTGTTTTGATGAATTGATTGTTTTGATGAATTGATTGTTTTGATGAATTGATAGTTTTGATGCATTGATTGTTTTGATGCATTGGTTGTTTGTGATTAATTGATAGTTTTGATGCATTGATAGTTTTGATGCATTGATTGTTTTGATGCATTGATTGTTTTGATGCATTGATTGTTTTGATGCATTGATTGTTTTGAAGAATTGATTGTTTTGAAGAATTGATTGTTTTGATGAATTGATAGTTTTGATGCATTGATAGTTTTGATGCATTGATTGTTTTGATGCATTGATACTTTTGATGCATTGATTGTTTTGATGCATTGATTGTTTTGATGCATTAATTCTTTTGAAGAATTGATTGTTTTGAAGAATTGATTGTTTTGATGAATTGATAGTTTTAATGCATTGATTGTTTTGATGAATTGATAGTATTGATGCATTGATTGTTTTGATGCATTGATAGTTTTGATGCATTGATTGTTTTTATGCATTGATTGTTTTGATGAATTGATAGTTTTGATGCATTGATAGTTTTGATGCATTCATTGTTTTGATGCATTGATAGTTTTGATGCATTGATAGTTTTGATGCATAGATTGTTTTGAAGAATTGATAGTTTTGATGCAGTGATAGTTTTGATGCATTGATTGTTTTGATGCATTGATAGTTTTGATGCATTGATTGTTTTGATGCATTGATAGTTTTGATGAATTGATAGTTTAAATGCATTGATTGTTTTGATTAATTGATAGTTTTGATGCATTGATTGTTTTGATGAATTGATAGTTTTGATGCATTGATTGTTTTGATGCATTGATTGTTTTGATGCATTGATTGTGTTGATGAATTGATTGTTTTGATGAATTGATAGTTTTGATGCATTGATTGTTTTGATGCATTGATTGTTTTGATGCATTGATAGTTTTGATGCATTGATAGTTTTGATGCATTGATTGTTTTGATGAATTGATTGTTTTGATTAATTGATAGTTTTGATGCATTGATTGTTTTGATGCATTGATAGTTTTGATGCATTGATTGTTTTGATGCATTGATTGTTTTGATGAATTGATTGTTTTGATGAATTGATTGTTTTGATGAATTGATAGTTTTGATGCATTGATTGTTTTGATGCATTGATTGTTTTGATGCATTGATTGGTTTGATGAATTGATTGTTTTGATGCATGTATAGTTTTGATGCATTGATTGTTTTGATGCATTGATTATTTGATGAATGGATAGTTTTGATGCATTGATAGTTTTGATGCATTGATTGTTTTGATGCATTGATTGTTTTGATGCATTGATTGTTTTGATGCATTGATTGTTTTGATGCATTGATTGTTTTGATGCATTGATTGTTTTGATGAATTGATTGTTTTGATGCATTGATTGTTTTGATACATTGATTGTTTTGATGCATTGATTGTTTTGATGAATTGATTGTTTTGATGCATTGATTGTTTTGATGCATTAATTGTTTTGATGAATTGATAGTTTTGATGCATTGATTGTTTTGATGAATTGATTGTTTTGATGAATTGATAGTTTTGATGCATTGATTGTTTTGAAGAATTGATAGTTTTGATGCATTGATTGTTTTGATGCATTGATTGTTTTGAAGAATTGATTGTTTTGATGCATTGATTGTTTTGATGCATTGATTGTTTTGATGCATTGATTGTTTTGATGAATTGATAGTTTTGATGCATTGATAGTTTTGATGCATTGATTGTTTTGATGCATTGATTGTTTTGATGCATTGATTGTTTTGATGCATTAATAGTTTTGATGCATTGATTGTTTTGATGCATTGATTGTTTTGATGCATTGATTGTTTTGATGCATTGATTGTTTTAATGCATTGATTGTTTTGATGCATTGATTTTTTTTATGCATGTATTGTTTTGATGCATTGATTTTTTTATGCATTGATCGTTTTGATGAATTGATTGTTTTGATGAATTGATAGTTTTGATGCATTGATTGTTTTGATGAATTGATAGTTTTTATGCATTGATTGTTCTGATGCATTGATTGTTTTGATGCATTGATTGTTTTGATGAATTGATAGTTTTGATGAATTGATTGTTTTGATGCATTGATTGTTTTGATGAATTGATTGTTTTGATGCATTGATAGTTTATATGAATTGATTGTTTTGAGGCATTGATTGTTTTGATGCATTGATAGTTTTGATGCATTGATTGTTTTGATGCATTGATAGTTTATATGAATTGATTGTTTTGATGCATTGATTGTTTTGATGCATTGATATTTTTGATGCATTGATTGTTTTGATGCATTGATATTTTTGATGCATTGATTGTTTTGATGCATTGATAGTTTTGATGAATTGATTGTTTTGATTAATTGATTGTTTTGATGCATAGATTGTTTTGATGCATTGATAGTTTTGATGCATTGATTGTTTTGATGCATTGATTGTTTTGATGCATTGATTGTTTTGATGCATTGATAGTTTTGATGCATTGATTGTTTTGATGAATTGATTGTTTTGATGCATTGATTGTTTTGATGCATTGATTTTTTTTATGCATGTATTGTTTTGATGCATTGATTTTTTTATGCATTGATCGTTTTGATGAATTGATTGTTTTGATGAATTGATAGTTTTGATGCATTGATTGTTTTGATGAATTGATAGTTTTTATGCATTGATTGTTCTGATGCATTGATAGTGTTGATGCATTGATTTTTTTATGCATTGATTGTTTTGATGAATTGATTGTTTTGATGAATTGATAGTTTTGATGCATGTATTGTTTTGATGCATTGATTTTTTTTATGCATTGATTGTTTTGATGAATTGATTGTTTTGATGCATTGATAGTTTTGATGCATTGATTGTTTTGATGAATTGATAGTTTTTATGCATTGATTGTTCTGATGCATTGATAGTGTTGATGCATTGATTGTTTTGATGAATTGATAGTTTTTATGCATTGATTGTTTTGATGCATTGATAGTTTTTATGCATTGATAGTTTTGATGCATTGATTGTTTTGATGAATTGATAGTTTTGAAGAATTGATAGATTTGATTAATTGATTGTTTTGATGCATTGATTGTTTTGATGCATTGATAGATTTGATTAATTGATTGTTTTGATGCATTGATAGTTTTGATGCATTGATTGTGTTGATGCATTGATTGTTTTGATTAATTGATTGTTTTGATGCATTAATTGTTTTAATGCATTGATTGTTTTGATGCATTGATTGTTTTGATGCATTGATTGTAGTAGGAATGATGTATGCATCTGGTATTTGTTTCGATGAGCCTTTATCTTATTTGCTTGTTGTGACCAGAAGGCTGTACATGATATGCAAAACAAATTTCACCATCTCATAATTCAATTCATCACAGCAACTTGTAACTGAATTCGCTTCATCAACTCCTCTTATTGCAAGTCAATTTATGGGCTATGAGCGATCTACAACATTAGTCCTTCATTTTGCAATATATACACCAATGACCTGAATTTGTTGAAATCTACAGATTCACCTCTACAGATCATCTTTTTCTGGAGATCAAGTATTGGACTGAAAAAATATTAAGCAATTACTCTTTTTAACTCCCAGACAAGGCCTGTTGACTTTTGGCTTGTAAGGGTTTGCTAATTGGGATTATATCATACAAAGGTTTGTGAAGAGTTATACACTGAGATGTACATTCGCAGTACATTTTAACTTCTGCAGATTAGTACAGTTGATGAAGGAGGAAACAAAGGAAATTCTAAAGTCTATCAATCAAAAACAGAAAGTATTATAATAGAAAGCTTTTCATTATCTAAGGACCTCTAAAGCGAAGTGACGGGACTTTGCTGTTTTCAGATTAGTGTATGTACATTCATCAGAGTTTTTTTCCGGTTTTTTGGGATAAAATATGCATGAAAATCAGACTCTTCAGCAACAAGTGGCAATACAACAACATTTTCAGAAACTGGATCATTAGAAAAAATAGATATTTTTATCAGGAACTTTCATTGCATCTATTTTCTTTGCAGCTTAAAATCAGACTGGGTATTTCACGATTATCTCAAAATAAATAAATTACTTTATTATGCATTTTACCACCCAGAGAAATAGCAAATATAACAATTAGCAATTATCTCTCTGTTTTACTCAGTATTTCTCAGACACATTTACTATGAAGAGAAATATATCTGCAAGACCTGCCTCTGTCATTGCAGTGAATAACACTTGTACATGTTGGGAATAAAGTTTATTTTCTAGAGGCAAAACACTATTTTTCCTCACTTGTTGGCAGACCATAAATACACCACATGTAATATGCACGAGAATCAAGAAACACCACTAACACATAAACTCCATCTTCCTGATCCATCCAATATTTAATTAGCTGTCTAATGTCTTGTATGAAATTAATGTAAAAAGTTGTCGTTATGTCACGGAGATAATTTGTAATATTTATAAGGAAAAGTTTTTTCAATTTGGTCACTCTACAGCTTTCAAATGTAATTGCTTTCAATCCTCATTGCTTTCCAGTCTTCTTTCAGCTGTAAATAAAAACAGGCCTCATTAAATTACTGAATATTTTTTTACAATAAATCTCGTTTTAATAAAGAAATCAAAATATTAAATCTTTTAAAAAAGAAATTGAAATATTAAAAATATTATTTCTTATGTTTTTAAACCACTATAAACAAAGATTTATTTATTATAAAATATGACAGAATATTTATTTTTAATTTCTCTGAATATCTGAAAAATTTATTTAATTGAAATTTGTATTTTGTTTTTTATTTTGCAGAATATCATTTGCGAAAAAAACAAGTATCATTGGATTTAAATTGATCTACCTTCCCTTCAAGACTTGAAATATGGAATTATCCTTTAAAATATATTTACTCATTTGTAACAACTTTTAATGTAAATTTCCTGAAGCGAGAAAAACAATAGTATACTATTATTTTCCTATCATGGAATCTGATTTTACGATGATATACTCGATAAAACGTTTTCTTTGATTACTTTATCCAGGGATTTATGAATATACTAAAATGTACGTATATACTAACATTTTTCATACATGAAAAATTGAAAATATTAAAATGATTTAAATGATTTCTCACATAGAAAAAATATAGAACTTATAAGAAAAATCTTAAATATATCCCATTCAAAAATGAGTTGTACCTCTGATATTGAAAAAAATTCACATCCATGTGAAGTATGTGGTTCTATTTTTACAAGCAAACACTATCTAGCTATTCATATGCGAACACATACTGGAGAGAAACCATATTCTTGTGAAATATGTGGTTCTTCTTTTACAGTAAAACAAAAAATGTTGCTACATATGCGAACACATACTGGAGAGAAACCATACTCTTGTGAAGTATGTGGCTCTTCTTTTACACAGAAACAAAATATGTTGCTACACATGCGAACACATACTGGACAGAAACCATATTCATGTGAAGTATGTGACTCTTGTTTTACAACGAAACAAAATATGTTAAAACACATGCAAACACATACTGGACAGAAACCGTATTCCTGTGAAGTTTGCGGCTCTTGTTTTGCACAGAAACAATATCTATCACAACATATACGAACACATACTGGAGAGAAACCATATTCATGTGAAGTATGTAACTCTTCTTTTACACTGAAACAAAGTATGTTTCAACATATGCGATCACATACTGGAGAGAAACCATATTCTTGTGAACTGTGTGGATCTTCTTTTTCAATGAAACAAAATATGTCGCTACATATGCGAACACACACTGGAGAGAAACCATATTCTTGTGAAATATGTGGCTCTTGTTTTACACAAAAACAACATATGTTGCGACATATGCGAACGCATACTGGAGAAAAACCATATTCTTGTGAATTGTGTGGATCTTCTTTTACAACAAAACAAAGTATGTTGCGACATAAACAAATACATACTGGAGAGAAACCACATTCTTGTGCAGTATGTGGTTCTTGTTTTACAACGAAACAAAGTATGCTGCGACATATGCAGACACATACTGCAGGGAAACCATATTCTTCTAAATTATGTGGTTCTTTTATCCCGCAACATTTGCAAACACATCAAACATCAAAAACAACTGAGCTCTGACGTAAAACAAAAACACCGTGTTTGAAATCGAAACTCCAAAATATGCTGAACTATTGCACAAAAGAACTGTCTTAATTTGTCGCCCATGCTGTGGATGCTGTGAAAAATATAGCATAAAAATAGAATAATAACAAGGAACTCATGTTTCAAGTACTTTACAGAAGACAAGTTTTAAAATATACAGTTTTCTGTTAACTGCTCAACTGTATTAGCATAGCTTCATAAGGGACACAATAATCATAGAAAACTGGCGTATTATTGTAGGCCTCTGTTCGAAAACAAAGTGATCTACAATGAAGAGACTCATTGGATCCAAGATATTGCAAAAAGCATCTAAAACGAACCTAAAATGCCAAAGTCAGAGATAAGATAAGATATAATAAAATGAAAGTTGAATTAATTCTAGAACTACAACCTACCCAATTTCTGGCTTAAACAACTAACAACACTGCATGGTCCTTATAGCAGTTGCTTTAACCCACTATTGAGAAATGGAGAGGCCACGCCAGTTTGGTGTTTCCAAGGTGATACTAAAAACGAATGAAACAACACCCAAGTCAGTATAAACCCCTCTGCTATCTCACTACTACCTAAAAGCGGTTCACTGGCCTGGTTTCAAGCAGAAAACTGGAGTCCCTACTATCCGAGCCAGGGCCACCAACAACACCAAAACAAAAGTTAACAATCTGCTGTTTGTGGATTCTGCATGTTGTACTCCAAATCAGACGCTTTTTTAAGTCAACTATTTTAAGCAGATAAGACAACTTTTCCAGATAAGATATTGGAATGAAGTCTGGTTTGCACAAATGTATCAAGTGCTCCATTAAAGCTAAAGAAATATCCAAATGGAAAAAATACAGCTTCATGAAGATATTGGCATCAAGGAGTTGGAATAACAAAAAATATAAATATGCTGGCATAACAAAGAGTAATTAAATTCAGCATGCCAAGATGAGAGAAAAAATGGCAGTGAAGGTATACGACATGTAAGGAAAATCTGAAAAACAAAACTTGCAAACATAAACAAGATTATTGCCATTAACAAACTAGCAATGTTTGTGATAACATACAACCTCCGCATTGTTGATTGGCCAGAGTAAAAACTAGAAACTAAAATATGGAAAATGCTGACATTGTACAGAATAACATACAGAAACCAGTTTCTGCCTAGGCTTTATCTATTCAGAGGAGCAGGACATATGGGTCTCTCAAGAATTGATCATCAGCATCGCAATTATATTATGAGCAATATCTGATGAGCGACTGAAATCCAAACCAGAAACTGGAAAACCAAATTAAAACACATTAGCAGAACACCTCCATCACAAAACTGGCCAAAACATTTTGGACAAGACTGTCTTACAAATGAGATAGAATCAGAAAACAAATCTGCTGTGGAAAAGGGTTCTCAAAAATACATCAAGAACTTCCATCATAAAAAACTGGAAGGGCCAAACAACAGCATACCAAGAATTTTCTGGATTCATTTACTCAGGACTATATTACATGAAGGTTTTGTAAAAGAGGATCACTTCATTATTACTGATTATAATGGCTGCCTAATATCAAGCTGTGATGACAAATGCTTTTAAGAAAATATGTGGTCTAAGCAGTGACAGTAAATGCCGTTTCTGTAGCACAAAGGTCATCTGACATTTAGCTGTAAGGTTCTGACGGAGACAACACAATATGGTGTGCAAATATATTCACTTGAGAATGTATACAAAGTTGATTATCGAATGCTGTAGGAAGTCTTGGGAACATATTCGAGAAAGAACATTTGAAAATAAGTCATACAATATAATCTATGACTGCAATTCTTACAGCTACTACTTAAAAATGAATCATAAAACCAGACATAGTGATATAGGACAAGAAAGAAGCAACCTCAATAGTAGTGTCCCCAATGATACTGTGCACACTAGAGCTAAGAGGGAAAGAATAACGAAATACTAATGAATATTTATGAATGACATGAAAAGAAATTCTTATGAATGAAAAGAAACTGGAATTATAGAAAGATTTATTATAGAAGCAACATATAGCTGGTGAACCAAGTGAAAGAGATATTCTAATAATCTTAAAAAAATCTCTTGAATATCTGAGTCAGCTGGTGAATGTTTTGCGTTCAGTAAGATCCCACATTCTCAGTTTGAAGAAAATTTTAACAGACAATCCATATCTTGTGAAGTTTACACTGTTATATGCTGCAACATATGCAAACGAGAATCATGTGAAGGTAATGTAGATAAAGAAGGCGCCAATAAAAAGAGGTTCCTATATAAATAGAGAAGGCTCCATAGATTAGCTATAAAGAGAATATGTAAATAAAGAAGGTTATGTAGACTTGGAAAAGAGGAGCACTCCACTATGACCAGGAAAGAGTTATAATGATTGCCCAAGATCAAGGCTTGATGACCAATAGATTTAAGAAAATGAGCTGTCTAAGCAAGTGCAGGTTCTGCCACACGGAAGTAGAGAGTATGAGCCACCTGATTTCCAATTGTAAGGTACTGATAGGGGATGGTTATTATACAACTCGACACAAAGGAGTGCATATGTATCCATTGGGTGATTTGTAAAAGTTTAATATCGAATGCAGCAGCAAATCCTGGGAACACGTTTACCAGAAAGAACAGTCGAAAATTAGTCACACACCATCCACTATGATTATGCAATTTCTACAGCAACACACATAGAAAATGATAAAGGATAAGAAAAAAAAAAAAAAGTTAGTGCCCCAATGATTCTGGATTAAATAGACCTGAAAGATAACAAAATACCAAGGTTTTATGTATGACATGAAACTGGAATCTTAAGATCTCTATGATTCCAGTTATTTCAAAATCTACCTGGCAAATATACCCGGTGAACCAAGTGAAAGAGAGATTCAAACAATTGCATTTAAAAAGACAGTAAAAATTCTAAACAGATCTCTTGTTTGGAATATCTGAGCTGAAAAATGTTTGGCATCTGGTAGAATGCTCCATCCCCAGCTTAAACAAAACTGATGAGAAAAAAAAACATATTTTTGTGAAATATGTAAATGGTCTTTCAGAGAGACACAAATTATGGATTGTTTCATTTAACTTAGATACATTCTGTACTTTATGTTAAAACGAACTTGAAAGCATGCTACATAAAAACAAGATTCTTGGGTACTTTTGTATTTTTGGCATCGTGCTGAAATTACATTATTATTTCGAACGCCATTCTTAACATTTGTAACTATTCTGTGCTTCCACCTAACAATTTAATAAAAAGGATATCGTGAAAATTGACTTTAATCTGAAAAAAAACTATCTAAAAAAAAGTGCAGTACCAAAAATACATAAGCACCGATTATTGTAAATTATGTGTTTTTTTCACCTCAGACAAATTAGATAAATACTGATGAAGAAAAGAAATCAGATTCTCATTAAGTATTTGCATCACATGTGACACAAACGGATGCATGATTGAAACATTATTATTTTGCAGACTTGCAATAATAACTCTGAAACTTGAGAATCACTATTATTTTCGGGCATGTGCCCAACTTCTTACAGAAATATATACATAAGAACAAAGAATTAATGAAATACTTTAAAACATATTTAATTGTTGAAAAGAAACACAAATTAAGTGGAGTGTCCTTAATCTGCTGAGTTTTGAAAGAAATACTTAGGGTAGGAATTAGCAAAATATGGAATCGGATTTTCCTTGCAAATGAGTAAGCCTCATTTTCCTTAGGTGTTGTTTCAGATGACAACAACTATGGATGGCAGTAATTGCTGAGAATGCAGTTAGGAGATTCGGAGTTCCAATCCTGTCGTGATGAGGATAATATTCTGCAATAAATAAATTAATAAATAATACAATAATGAATGTCAAAATAATATACCATTCGCTATGGACCCGACCATGGAAGATTAGGTAATAAATAAACATGGATTTATCAGACCAAAACAAATCCAATGATGATCGCCCTTTGGGGCCTGTGGTGTAGTTGATAGAGACATTGAATCTCTACGGTTTCTGGTGAGAATTATCTGAAGATAGCGGTTTCAATCCTAGCCAAAGTCGGCCAGAAATCCTACTCAAAGCCAAAAACATAGTGAGATGACAACAACTATGGATGGCAGTAATTGCTGAGAATGCAGTTAGGAGATTCAGAATTCCTATTCCGTCATGGCTGCCACCTGACAAAGACCAGAGGAATAGTTGCCAAAACGTTGTGAAACAACAACTAAGAAAGATGAGGATAATAATCTGCAATAAATAAATTGATAAATAATACTCATCTCAATAATGAATTCTAAATAAATTAATATATATACAGGTAAGCCATAGAGCGTACTTGGTAAAAGTTTTTAAAAAATAATGAAGCAAATGGAATGGGAAAAATAATTTATATATATATATATATATATATATATATATATATATATATATACAATTGCTGTTGTTCCCGTCTCTTTTTTAGATTTTATCATTAAGGAAAACAAATTACTAAAAAATAAATCCCTCGATTCCAATTTTGATGAGTGAGGGCGAAACATGTCAATTGACTCGTTTTGATTTTTTCCCCTTCTATTTCCCTACTTTTATTTTTTAGTCGCTATCCATTTTCGTTTTCTCCTCGGTCTTTTTTTTTAATATAAAATAAATTCCGAAGAAATACGTCTTCCCTTCATAATAAAGATTTGTACCCCCAAGAAAATCATGAAATATATATATAAATACATAAAATATACAAATTCACATGCTGAATTTTTTTGATGAGAATTATAATGTATATTTTGATTATTTTGTGGTTAGAAGCAAGAAAGACAAGTCTTACCATGGGTGCTCAGCAAGTGAGTTCAGGCGAAGAAAAGGAAGAACAAACATGGTGGCCAGCAGTTTTATTTCGTCCGTTCTCGCGTAATCTCGTGTGTGCGTGAAGATGGAAACTATAAAACGATGTTCATTTCTCGGTGCTGAGAGATTATTCCCGATCAGGCAGGAGAGAAGGCAACGAGAGTAGAGACAGAGGTCTGTAGTGATAATCTTTCTTGAACATTCCGTTTGTGTATTTGAGGTGACACCCCCCCATTATACTTCAAGCTATTTCGGTGATGGCCAACGCAGGCTTAAGCAACATGATTAAGCCTTTTAATGGCGACAGTGATGTGGTGGCGTGGCTTAAAAAAGTGGACCTTGTAGCAAGGATTCAGAGGCTGGATGATGTGGCTGCAGTAATATCACTGTTTCTAGAAGGGGATGCACTGGCCCTCTATTTGGAGCTCAGTGAGCGGGAACAGGGTGACGTGGATGCCATCGAGGGTCGACTGATCGAAGCTTTTGCAGAGGGGCCTTTCGAGGCCTTTAATAAGTTGAAAGAGAAGAGGTGGACTGGTGAATCTGTTGATGTCTACGCGAATGAGATAAGGAGATTGGTTAAGTTGTCAGGCATCAGGGGACACGCCACGAGTCACGTAGTCAAGATGACTTTCGTTACCGGGTTCCCAGAAGAGATATCGAAAAGGTTGCAGCAGGTCCCGGGAGTGGAGACGCTGGATGTGAGTGAGCTGCTTAAAACTGCAAAAATCTTGGTGAGCACCCAGCCCATGGAGCCTGGAGGAACGACAGCAACGGGTACAGCAGGATGTGGGCAGGAATCTGCCAAACCCGGGGATGGCATGCTTCGAATGCGGGGGACCACACATGAGAAGAGACTGCAGGAAGTTCTTGCAACGGACAGTGTGTTACAAATGCAATCGGAGAGGCCATTTAGCGGTAAAATGCACAAGTTCAGGAAACTGGCGAGGGGAAGCCGACGCGCCAGCGGCCGCCCCGATTCGAGAATAGTGGCACACCCACAGCAGATGCCCAAACAAGATTGCGGTGGAAGGACGGGAAGTTATGGACCTGATTGACACTGGCTGCACCACGACCATGGTGCACACTACCCTGGTCGGAAAATGGAAAAGGAAGGGTGAAGTAGTGGCATTCGATGGGTTGCGAGTGAAGTGTCGAGGGAGGAAAACCATCACTATTGATATTGCTGGACGTCGGATGAGGGTCCATGCAATTGTCACTGATCACCTGGTGCCTGGCGCCCAAGCCATCATTTGAATGGATGTTATATGCCGCCTTGGAGGTGTTACCATCACATATCGAACTAGCTGAGTGCGCGGTGATGGAGCAAGCCCCCAGAGGGATCAACAAGACCGGGGAGGAAAGAAAATTGTCGATCAAAGATCAGGACTTCTGAGCGGTGGACGGTGGAACATCAAGCGCCATTGCTGACAAACAGGGTCGCGTGCTACACAAATTCGCTTAGAGGAGGGGCGAGAAAGGAGTTTGAGCAAGAAGTCGACCGATGGATTGAGGAGGGGATACTGATGCCTTGGACGGATGACGTGGAGTCGGGCATTTTGACGTTGATGGCCGTTTTGCAAACAACTAAAGGGAAAGTAAGACCGGTCCTGGATTTCCGAAAGCCGAACGGCCATGTTAAGTGCCATACGGGAGGCGACACCTTAGATGTGTGCAGTGAGACCATTAGGGAATGGAGGCAGATGAATGGCACATCTATGTTGGTAGATCTAAAATCTGCCTATTTGCAACTCCATGTTGCCAAGAAGCTCTGGAAATATCAGTTAGTCAAGTACAAAGGCAAAACCTATTGCCTTACGCGAGTGGGGTTCGGGTTAAATTCGGCACCCAAGATTATGTCAACTATCCTCAGGAAGATTCTGGAGACAATGGGAAATGGAGATGGGGTAGTGAGCTCATACATAGACGACATTCTGGTGAATGAGACTGTGGTAACTACCAAGGAGGTGGTGGCTCATTTGAAGAGGTTCGGGTTGGTCGCCAAAGAGCTGGAAAAATTAGATGGAGGGGCTGCTTTGGGCCTAAAACTGAAATGAGGTGCGTCAGGCGGCCTAGAGTTTCGCAGGGGAAACGAGATCCCACAACTGAAGCAGGAGCTCAACAGACGTGAACTTTTTTCCATATGCGGAAAGTTGATTGGACATTACCCCGTTGCTAGCTGGCTTAGACCAGCATGCAGCTACATAAAGAGACACGCCGAAGGACGAGGATGGAATGATAAGGTGGGAGAAAGAACGATCACCATGATGGAAGAACTCCTGAAAGAAGCAGAACGGCAAGACCCAGTCCGGGGAACCTGGAACGTACCGCGAACATTGGATGGAGTCGTGTGGTGCGATGCGAGCAGCATTGCAACAGGGGTCGTTTTGGAAATTGGAGGAGTAGTTGCAGAAGATGCAGCCTGGTTGAAGAAAAAGAATGACGTCAGCCACATCAATGTGGCGGAATAAGATGCGACAATAAAAGGAGTCAATCTGGCCTTGAAATGGAGACTACGTGACATCTGCATCAAAACAGACTCTGCCACGGTGTTTGCTTGGCTAAAGTCTCTCATTTCAAGCGAAAAAAGGATAAAAACGAAAGGGGCTGCGGAGATGTTAGTGAAGCGCAGGCTTGGGGTGCTGGCTGAGCTGATGCAAGAGTTTTGTTTGAAGCTTCGCGTAGACATGGTGGCTTCTGAAAAGAACCGAGCAGATGCTCTCACGAGAGTGAAGAAGAGTTGGCTGTTGCCAAAGAAAGATGTTGTTGCTGCATCGGATCTAGATGATGTTGGCGTGCAAGAACTGCACAATTTGCACCATATGGGGGTAGAGAGGACTTGGTACTTAGTGAAAAAAGTCGACCCGAGGATCACCAAGGAGCAAGTGAGGCAAGTGGTCAGGACATGCGACAGATGTCAGTCGATTGATCCTGCTCCAAGCACTCATGAAGCTGGTCAATTGGAGGTGAGTGGGACCTGGGAGAGACTGGCATGCGATGTCACCCATTACAGGGGTGGACTTTACCTGACCATGATTGACTGTGGGCCCGGGCGATTTGCCCTATGGAAGAAGCTACGTGGAGGAACAGGCAATGAAATAGCGGCAATCCTTGATGAGCTGTTTTTGGAGCAAGGCTCCGTGGAAGAGTTGTTAACCGACAACGGGACTGCATTCAAGTCAGTAGCAGTGACAGAAGTGCTGAAGAAATAGAAGACCAACAATTTTTCAGAGCTGCTTACAGACCCAGTGGCAACGGGATCGTGGAGAGAAACCACTGCACCATAAAGGCAGTTGCGGAAAGAGGAGGCACCTCACCTGAGCAAGCCGTCTTCTGATATAACATGTCGCCTAAACTGGGACAAGTACCAGAGACGGTCCCGCAACTGTCAACGTTTGCATATTCCTGGAGGTGGAGCTGGCAAGCCGAGAAGTAGAGGCCACAGGCACAATTAAACTCGGGGACGAGGTATGGGTGAAGTCACCGGGGGCGCGCTGCACCATACAATTGAGTAGAGGTCGCGTGACTGGGAGGAACACTAGTAACAACATTGTGGTGGAAGGAGTCCCGAGGCACATTCTCGACGTCAGACCAGTGGAGGGTGAAGCAGTGGAAGGGAGTGTGCAGCCACAGGAGGAGGACGAGACACCTCAGAGGCCAAGTAGAGAGAGGCGACCGCCACAGTGGATGAGAGACTACGAAATGTTATCTTGAGATCAGGGAGGCACGTGGTTAGAAGCAAGAAAGACAAGTCTTACCATGGGTGCTCAGCAAGTGAGTTCAGGCGAAGAAAAGGAAGAACAAACATGGCGGCCAGCATTTTTATTTCGTCTGTTCTCGCGTAATCTCGTGTGTGCATGAAGATGGAAACTATAAAACGATGTTCATTTCTCGGTGCTGGGAGATTATTCCCGATCAGGCAAGAGAGAAGGCAACGAGAGTAGAGACAGAGGACTGTAGCGATAATGTTTCTTGAACATTCCGTTTGTGTATTTGAGGTGACCCCCCCCCATTATACTTCACATTTTATGTGACCTCTGACCTTCTTCAGGTGCTTTGTTGAACACTATGTTTTTTGTTTAACTGGTGGAATTTTGAACAGGGTTCCTTATTTAATCAGCAGTATTTGTATGCTTTTCTTTCGTTTCTATGACAGGGTAAATTCACAATGGTGTTCCTAGTGCGCCTGCATTAAGATTGGACCTTAAGAATGTCAATTACAGCTGAATTTGTCTTAATTGTAGTCTACCAAGAAATGAAAATCTTGTAAAAATGTATAAGATTGGTTCCTTACTCGTCAACATTAAACGACAGAAAATTTCGATGCAGTACTTTCAGAATCGTTTTTTGACTAAAAATTAAATTATGTAAAATTGTATATATTTTGTCATTTTACAACCTCTTTAAATATGTAGTCTTTGTATCTAAATATTCCTGTTTACTTGCTATTTTAGATATGTAATCTTTGTATTCATGACATTTGAATATTCTTGTTTATTTCATATTGTGCTTACAACGGACTGAATGAGTCATATAAAGTATGAGTAAAAATATTCTCGTCACTCGGGTTACTAATATACTATTTTACTAATATACTATTTTACTAATATACTGCTTTACTAATATACTGCTTTACCACGAATATAATATTTCACTCATATCTGCGTTCATGTTATTTTTTTCACTAACCATTGTCCTGGCGACGAAGTTGCTAGAATTCACACTGCAAATTTAAATTTTAAATAACAATTGCCCACAAGAATTCAGGAATTAATTACGAACATTTTAATTTAAAGTATTCCTGTGTTCAAATAACATTTGACCCCAAGTATTCGAGAATTAATTAGAAAAATTCTAATTTAAAATAATCCAGTGTTCCAATAGCAAGAATTATATATTAAAAAACTGTTTCGCATAGCATTGCCAAAAGGAATGTTTAAAATCTAAAATCAAACGTCCCATTCTAAACAAAGACGGAAAAGCTTCCGAACAGTAACTTGGAAATATTACAAAAAAAAGTAAAAATGACTCAAGTTGCATATGGATTAGCTCAAATAAAAAAGATGTTATATAAAGACCAAAGGTGAAACGACAGGCGTCAAATGGTTTGCAGCGAATGGTAAGTATGTGAGCGCATGCTGTCAATTACTGTTTGCTGTAACGTTACAAGCTAATTTCTACAGAAATGTAACGTTACAAGCTAATTTCTACAGAAATGTAAAGTTACAAGCTAATTTCTACTGTAAGAAATTATCTTACCCGTTTTTGCCTATGGCAGAATGAAAGAGACACAGAAAAGCAACAAAGGCTCACCTTAAATCCAAGAATAATTTTATTTACAAAAGGGTAAAAAAGGAGTCCATATTGCAAAAGAGTGCCCTCTTTAGCTTCTGCCAAATGGCGGGTAGTTCTTGCCTAGAAAGGCGATGGTAGTTGTAGTTCATGCCTTGAAAGGCGTAGGTAGTTTTCTTCTTGTGGAGATGCTGGTAGACTCGGCCGCTCGTAGAATTGGTTGAGGGTTCGCAAAATCCTTCCAGACTGTCGATACGATCAATGCACTTTGCGATCGATGATCATAAAATAATATGCCCTCTTGCGGGCAGAGATGATGAAGTAATTAATCCGTAGAACATTTTAGCCTCCGGCTAATATCCGCATTTAAATGAGCGGAGAAATAAACGGAGTAGAACCATGCCTTAGTTCATTAGGCATAGAGCGAGATTACGCGCGTCTGCTTGGCACGACGTCAAGTTGAATCTTGTTTTAGAACCATGCCTTAGTTCAATAGGCACGGAGCGAGATTACGAGCGTCCGTCCTTTTCGGCGTCCTGTTGAAATCTGATTTTTGAAACACAAAATTCCCGCCACTTCTGAATCCTCCTTAGCAACTGAACAACGCAATACAATTGGTCGAAATAATCGCGTGATTGTAAATCACGCGGTTATCGCCCTTGCATTCTGAAATTTCTAACACTACAGAAATGTAACGTTACAAGCTAATTTCTACAGAAATGTAACGTTACAAGCTAATTTCTACAGAAATGTAACGTTACAAGCTAATTTCTACAGAAATGTAACGTTACCAGCTAATTTCTACAGAAATGTAAAGTTACAAGCTAATTTCTACAGAAATGTAACCTTACAAGCTAATTTCTACAGAAATGTAACGTTACAAGCTAATTTCTACAGAAATGTAAAGTTTATGTTTCAAGTCTTTGGAAATTTTCCGTCGTCGTGACCTTGAGAAATTACAATACGATTCAGGTTGAACTTTATATGAAAATTGCTGCCGTGAAATTAAGCAATAAAAATATGATCTAAGTCGAATGTATGAAAAGTATCGTCGTCGTGAAATGGAATGATTACAATATCAGTTGGGCTGACCTTATTGAAAATTATCGGCATGATTAAATGGAGAAATTAATAATTTAAAAATAGATTTGGGTAAAATATAATGAAAGTTATCGTCGTCGTGAAATGCTGCGATGAAAATACGAGTAGGGTTCAACATCGTAAAATAGATATTAAAAGATTAAGCGATGAAGATAAGGGAGACCTTGCCTCAGTGGAGCAAAGACTGAAATTGGCTTTCGTCGAGAGTCCATTTGAAGCACTCGGCAAGCTTGCAAGTTTGAGGTGGACAGGCGAGTCTGTTGACGTCTTTGCTGCAGAGATCAGAAGACTGGCAGAATTGGCTGGTTACGTGGAGAGGAGTCTGGAGATGACGGTAAAGCTATACCTAGTGAATGGCTTCCCAGAAGAAATCTCCACGAACATGCAGAGAATCACTGAGATCAATACGATAAAAGTGGACGATCTCTTGGTCCACGCCAGAGTCCTAGTCAAGAATGTCAAGGGCCTAATCGTGGCTGCAAGTGAGTGGAAATAAGTGCATGAGGCCCCACTTGAATGACGAGAGACAGGCAGCGAAGTGACAAGAGGGGAGGCCTGCTATCAAGTGCTTCCAGTGCCAGGGTCCTTACTTGCTCAAGGACTGCAAAGAGCCGATACCGGGGGTCATCTGCTGGTGCTGCTGATGTGGACGAGTGAGGCACATTAGCTGCTATTGCGTTGCTGCACGGGACCAGGGAAACGAGTGAAGGGGAGCCATTGCACCAGTGGTTCCCCCTTCTATGTGGAAATGGCGCACAACGAAGCATTGTCTCAGTTACCGGTAGTAGTCAATGGGAAGAGAGCCATGGCCCTTGTTGACTCAGGCTGCACCACGACGTTGGTAACCAGGAATGTTGCAAGATCATGGAGCGTAACAGTGTAGACCCTAAGTAGTTCCTTACGCAACAATCAAGTTGTTCAACAATTTCAATATAAGTAGAAAGAGTTAGTGCTATGGCAGATGACTTCAATTCCTTTTTATTGTATTTACTTTTTTCAATTCATTTCCTTTCAGTACAACATGCTATACATTTGTTTGATGTTCTAAATTCTACAAATTTCCCGACTCTGTTTCAACAACTGCACTAAAAAATAATTAGTGATAATGCTCTATTGTACACATTTATTTTCTATTAAAAATGTATTTTATGAACTTTTGTTCTTCTTCAGATTCAGTTTCTTATTCCGTTAAGGTTGTCAATAATATGTGACCTTGTGTTAAAAAGAGGAGCCTCCGGTTTTCTAGTATATAATTAAATTAAATGTTGCCTCTTACTTAAAAGTTGCCCACCAGATTCGAATTTACAAAGCACCAATCAAATCAATTCTCTTTTTCTCCCTCTCATTAAAACCAAGATTGTGATTCAGTGGCTGTTTCTGTGTTGATTCCCGTTATCCATCCCACAAGCAAAAACACGAAGTGTGAGACGTTTCACCATATCTTCAATAAGTTTACTGTATAAATGTATTGAAATTTTTCTTAATATGAAGGTCAGCACGTGCTAGTATACAGTTTTTCTTTCTTTTCTTTTATCTAAACCATAGTCGCTGATATTATCTATTTCGAGAGTTAATTTGCAACAGATTCAATTCAAAAAACTTTCTTCTATGCAAAACTTGTAGAGATATTAAAAAGACTTCAATTTTATTTATAACAAATGATTAAAAGGCATTAAAAAAATCAATACACACCTGTTTCTTGTGCGGTCCCATGCAGACAAAAAGAAAAGAAAAAATGGCCGCCTTTGTGGATTTCTGCTAATGCAACTGATTGCTTTATGCAAATGAGATGCTGCTGATTGTAATATAAAAGCCCAACTTTTATAGAGACTTGGGGATTTAGGATTTGGTGACAGAAGAGGCTTGTGAGAAGATACCAGCTATATGACTACGCTTGTCACTGCAAGTGGTGATGATACGACATAATTACGTTGACACACTGGTTCCCGTCAGATCACCAAAGTTAAGCAATGTTGAGCCTGGTCATTACTAAAATGGGTGACCAATTTAGGAAGTCCAGGTGCTGCATGTAGGAGGACGTCGACACCTTCCTGCTAAAAGTTGCAAAAACCTAACGTCGTCATCTCCCCTAACGGGGATATACATGCAACTGGGGACCGCTTGTGAATTTCATACTCCTATGAAGCCGGTTATACCCTGAATAAGGTTAGTGCTGAGTACACACACACAAGTGTTGCTAACTCATGGAATGGAGCAAGTAATATTCGAGCAGTAGCTGGCAGGGAGCTACTGTCGAGAGACAGATGCCGAGCTCGTGGTGAGGAATATACTGCTGCGACTCAGTGATTGTACTGAACAGGCTTATTGTGGTAATCAACATTGTACTGGGTCTAGATGTGATAGACCAACTGGGAGGAATTCTGATAGCTAAAGACAGGGTGACGTTTGGCAATCAGTGTGTACTGAGAGTGTCAAGAAGTTCAACCCATAGTAATACTGTTCAATCGAAAAAATCCAGGCCATATCAGATTAAGGATGAGGATTTTCAAGCCCATTTCGATGGCAACAAATAGACTGCTACATGGAAAGAAGATATAGAATCGCAGTTTGAAAAGGAAGTGGAGAGGTGGATCGACGAAAACATTCTGATACCATATCGGGAAACGTTTAAGAAATTATGCAACTCATGATTGTGGTTCAACCTACAAACATGGCGTGACCGCCTAGGGGAGCGATATTGCTCCCGATTGGGGACATTAAGATCCTCTAAAACTCTGAGTAAGGCCGAGTAAATATGCTGAGTATGTCTGTTAAATGTTGATTGAATCCCGGACAGCGGCGGGTGACCTATCAAAAGGGATGAATTTATTGTGTTTTGTAAAAACAAACACATATTTTATTGTTTGCGAAATATGACAGGAAATGTCAGATTAATGTGGAATGAAATCATACATTCGTTTGGCCTGATGCACGCCTGCTCAGACTTTCCAGCTTTCTGAATGGGAAAAGTGACAAGTTTGATCCCAGATTTGCAGGCTATGGACGGCCTGCTGAGGTGCACACATGCAAAAGATTTGGGGATCCCCCAAAGGACGTGTTGAATTCTGATTGGCAAGGGAGATTACTCCAACCTACCCTTTCCCTTGGTTCATAAACGAATGCCCGAGCCGAAATTAGGAGATGAGATTTAAGCCAACTCTTGAGAGAAACACACGCTCTCAGGGAACTGCCAAACCCCTCTATCCATCCCACCATTGTGGAGAACGGAGAATAAAATTTTGGAAGATCTTGATGTTTCTGGTGTAATCGAACTGAACAATGTACATATGTAAAAGCCTATAATTAACTTTTTAGTAGTTTAGAACCCTCCGAGTGTGTCTTCCTTTTTGGCTTGCATGCAAAGCTAATTTTCAGCGGAAATCAACACGAAGCCTGTGGTGCTGAGAGCTCATGTTGAGTTCAACAGGGTCAAAAGTCATCTTCTGACCCGGGCCGGGAGTACCTCAGGCCAGTGTTGGATTCCTGATAAAATTAACGTGTGTGAAGAAGTTATGAGAGTCGAGGAGAATGGGACAATAAACTAAAATCGTGGAACTAATGTCAGCCTACCTACAAATCCACATGGACGAAAAACTATAGCAGTATCAATTGGTCGAGAATAAAAGTCGAATTTATTGTTTCACCGGACTAGGATTTGAATTCTGCACCAAAGATCATGATAGAAATTGTTAAGATTGTGCTGGCCAAAGATGATGCTGTTAAGAGAGCCATTTGCTCCTACATTGATGATGTGCTGGTAGACGAGATTGTGATGTCTGCAGAAAGGGTGAGGAATCATATAAAACATATGGACTGACGGTTAAACCGTCCAAATCATTAGAAAACGGAACGGCTGGAATAAGTCAGGAAAGTTAATGTTTGGACAAGGAAACGAGATCCCTGAAGCTAGGGAGGGCCTGACCTAGAGAGAGTTTTTCTCAATATGCGGAAAGTTGGTTGGCCATTACCCATTGCAGCTTTATTAAGCGGCAGACGGGTATGAATCGATGGGAGAATAAGATGACCGAGTGCTGGTATAGTACAAAAAATCATTGCAGAAGTGATAAACGTGTGCCCAGTGAAGGGAGAATGGCGTGTAAACAGGAACCATGAAGGGTGATATGGAGCGACGCTGGTAACCTGGCATTTGGTGTATTCTCAGAAATAGGAGGTGCAACTGTTGAAGACGCTGCTTAGTTATGCAAAAAAACGATAGTGCCCATATCAGTGTTGCAGAGCTCGGTACTATGACGAAGCGCGTCAATCTGGCTTTAAAATGGGGGTAATAGATGGGAGGTGTTAGAACAGATTCAGCAACAGTAGCATCATGGATTGCATCATGGATTGCATCATGGATGAGGATAAGCAGATTAAGACAAAACGGGCAGCAGAGATGCTTATAAAGCGTCCTCTTGGATCACGTGGAGACCTAATCCGAGAATTTGGGCTGAAGGTAACTGTTACCTTTAACACAGAAGAATAAAGCAGATGGCTTGACTAGACAAGGCTTGGCTAAGGGAAAAGAAGACTGTGACTCCAGTGTGCTGTACGGTAGAACAGCTAAATGACCTGCATAAAATGTATCACTTCAAAACAGAATGAACTTTATACTTAGTGAAAAAGGTCAATCCGCACATCATGATAGAAGATGCTTGGGAGATGACGGCGCAATGTAGGGAATGTTAATCCGTTGACCTGGCGCTGGCTAAACACGCAAAAAAGAAATTGCATGTAGCAGAAAATTAGAGGCGACTGGTCATTGACATCACTTTGGCATGAACCATATCTGACTATGATTGACTGTGGGTCTGGGCGGTTAGCAATATTGCGAAGAATGAGAATGAAAATGGCTGCAGAAGTTAAGAAAATTGTTGAGAAAGTGTTTATGGAAAGGGGATCGGTAGAAGAAGTGCTAGTTGATAATGGTATGTTGTTTTGCTTAAAAGTTTTTAGAGAGCTATGTGCAAAGTGGAACCTTAGGTAATATTTTCTGAGCTGCATACCATCTGAGTTGCAATGGGATTATAGAGGCACCCAGTTAAATTTCTCCCAAGAGGCGGTATTTTTGTATAATATGGAACCAAAGTCTTGCTAAGATGAAATATCAGTGCCACATCCATTTTCACATACAAATTGAGACATACAGAAAAAGTGGAACAGCCAAAAGCAGAAATCATAGTTGGTGAGAAGTGTGGGTGAAACCACCCAACGGTCGTTGTACAATACGATGGGGAAGAAATACTATAAATGAGGTACTCTCCAAGAACATGGTGGCAGTAGACAGAATGCCACATCACATCTTAGACGCATGAAGAGTTTCTTTACAGGCAGAGGAAGAGGTTCAAAATGTCCTGCAAGAAGATCTCGTGTAATGGTCATACGGCAAACAGACATTTGGCATGAATGGTGGACTATGAGACCGATTATTGATCTAAAAAGAACAAAAAAAGGGCGCGTAATTAAGACATAAAAACATCAGTAAGCACCTATTTCTTGTACGGTTTCATGCAGACAAAAAGAAAAAAAATGTCCGCCTTTCCGGTTTTATGCTAATCTAACTGATCACTTTATGCAAATGAGATGCTGCTGATTGTAGTATAAAAGCCCAACTTTTATAGAGACTCGGGGATTTAGGATTTGGTGACAGAAGGAGCGAGTCTTGTGCAAAGGAGTGGGAACAGTTTTTTATTTTGAACATTGCAGCCAGGAATTTAAAAAAATATTTTACGCCGCATTTTCGCCCATTTCCTACATATCAAAAAGTCTCCCAACACAAGTTAGACATATACATATATATATATATATATATGTGTGTGATTTCTTTAACTAGATTAAAACTTTAAATGATCCTCAGACACACTATTTGTATATTTGATTCTACATGTGCAGTTTAGAATTTATCTCCAGAAATAGGGTCAGCACCGGTAAATCTACAAAACTATGTCTACATCCCTTAAAAATATATTCGATATATTCAATGAACTGTTATCATGAAGACAAAAAAATACATTACAAAATCATTAGTTTTCAGGTTTTGTTTCAATTTATTTTTAGAAAATGATTAAATGATTGGTAGTGTACAGATGAATACTCGGAAGAAACAAATTATATTGTGTTAAAACGTGATATTATCTTCATACTTTATTTTTTCAAACACGCACACATACAAAATTAAAAAAAAATGCATACACAAACACACAGACAACTGTTTATAAATTGTAAATATGTTTTTGACTCTTAAACGCTGGGGATTTATTAGTTAGATTAAGATCCATAGAGTGAATGAGGTATTTTGGTAAATGTTGCCAGTCAAGAGTAAGACTCCAAAGTCTACATTTATTACTTTTAATCACTTTAGTCACAAAGACCCTTCCCCTCCCCAATCTCTTGTGGGGCCTTGTGCCTAATTTTGTTGTTTAAGAATCTTTTGTTTTTTACTGAATTGTATTTTCAAAATTTTTAAAAGCAATAAAATATATAAACAAGATCAAAGTGTAGTATCTGTTCTCTCAGCTACAAAACTTGATCCACCACCGGGCTTTTGGGCTAGGTTAAGGTGTTTTTTCATACTAACTTTTGTTAGCAAGGACCGACCCCCTCCTTTGGGGAGTCAGGACCTAAAGGACCGACTCCACATTTGTTGGAGCTTGGACCCGAAAACCGATCCCCTCTTTTGGGAGACTGGAATCTCGGGACCAACACCACTAGATGGTAGTTGAGACCTGCCTTTGTTGGTTTTTGCATGCTTTTTCTTCATTCCGGTCTCTTCACTCTAGAGACAGGGGATAGTCTACTTTCTCACCACTTAATTGCCTGAGCAGCACTCTGACCTGCCAGGCCAAAACTGAGTCTATTTTCGCTGCTCTCCCGTTGGATCAAGCAGACAGGGTTCTCTTTCTCGCTTCCGTTGGGTAGTTAGAGGGTAGGGTGACGTGGGGGTAGGGCCGGTGCTTCGTTTCTGCTCCCCTCTGTGGGCAGAGATGTCTATCCCCTCTCTCTCTTAATTGCGACGTGGCACTCTGACCCGCTAGCACCCACTGCGTCTTTCTTCTCTGCTCTCCCCCCTCGCGGGGGGATTCGAGCTGCTAACCCGACATCCCCATAAGGGAAGGTCAAAAACACTTATCTCTTCTGAGCCCGCTCCTCCCCCTCCACCCCCTGGGTTTTCTTTTCTCTCCACTACACTTTGGTCCGCGTCAGCGGCCAGTGAAGCCACCATGATGCCAGGCAGGAGGGGTACATCACCCCATATGCGCAACACCCCCCCCAGCGGACTCCCCATGTGAGGGAGCAAGTGCACCTTCCGACGACACGGAACCTGCAAGCAAGGTAGGGCCACAGCCCACGGCGACCTTGAGAAAGAAGGGAGGGGTAGGGCCGCAGCCCGCGGCGACCCCCGGAATACCACCTGCAACTACTCCCCACAAGGGAAACCCGGCGGAAAATGCAGCCGCAAGAACTGCAGTCGAGGAGAATGGGAGCTGTGCTAGAGGCCGCTGGATTTAATCCGGACTTCCACAAGTGGATCTTTGTACTGTATGATAGGCCGACGGTAGCAGTGCAGATCAATGGTAAGCTGTCCAAGTCATTCGCTGTCTCTCAGTTGGTGCGTCAAGTTTGTCCGCTGTCGCCTCTGTTGTACGTCCTAGCATTGGAACTCCTCCTTCGCAAGTTAAGGGACGAGGCGGCTACACCAGTCCTGCGTGGAATAGCTCTCCCTGGAGGCACACGAGCCAGGGTTTCTGCGTTCGCTGATGACGTCACTGTGTTCGTGTCTTGCCACACAGACGTTCAAGCGGTGGTCGAGGCGCTCGCTTGATACGAAGAACTCACAGGGGCCATCTTCAACCGCAGCAAGTCTATTGGTCTGCGGTTGGGGGCCTGGACCGGGGTAAACTTGCTTCCAGGTATTTTCAGCTGGACCGATGGACTGGTCTGTATTCTCGGTGTCTGGTTTGGACCGGGATTTTAGCTGGAAAAGAATTGGTCGGAAGTATATGGCAAGGTCAAATCTTCGGTGAAGACTTAGATTGGAAGAAAATTGTCCTTGAAGGGTGTGCTACATTCGTCTTTCTGCTCATTCTTTACCGATTATCTGTACTTCCTCTCCCTGCAGAACGACTAACCCGCTTGCAAGGGTGCCTCGATTCACTATTGTGGAACAATGGTAAGCATTATGTTTGCAGAGAGGTCTGTGTCCAGAGTCCGAGCAAGGGAGGCCTGGGTCAGCCCAGTCTCTTGTGTCATAGAAATGCTGAGAGATTGGCTTTCCTGGGTTGTTCGCTTGAAGAAAACGCTCCTTGGGTCCCTGTGGTTGAGAACTCGTTTCCCAATCTCAAATGCCGAACCGCTCTTAGAGCTTTGCCGGGGACCAATGTCCTCGATCAGCCAAGGAAGAAACTGTATCGGGATTTAGTGGAGGGGACTGCGAAGGATCCACTTTGTAGGCGGATGGGATGGTCGATGGAGGTTGCCCGTTCTCATTGGAGTTGGGCGCCGGGATGGGAGATTCTGAACAACTAGGAATTTTCCCTCACCTGGCGACTGGTCCGAAACGCGCTGCCCCTTCTTGACGAACTCTGCCGGTATAACTGTGACGAATGCGAGCCCGAAACGATCGGGCACATGTTTTTTACTTGCAGCCGGATCCAGCCTTTATTGGAGTACGTTGGAGGAGTGACGGCTTGCATCGATGCCGAATGTCCGCTCGATCTTGACGAAGGTTATTTTGTGTACAACATGAAGCCAGCGTTCGGCAGGGAGGAAAGAATGGTTTTCCTGGCGATCCTGGCAGTAGCGCGCATGGTGATTTGGATCACGCGCTTCAAGTTGGTCCACGAAGGGACATCTGTTTCAGATCGGGATCTTATCGTTTACTTTAAAAATTTGCTTAAAGTAAAGATAAGATGCGATTGGAGGAGGTTGCCTAGAGTGGAATTTGACAAGAGGTGGGTGCACAGCACTTGTTTGTGCATCCGTCGAGGAGGCAAGTTTCAATACGTGTTCCCTCCTTAAGCATGGCACAGGCGGTGCTGGGGCCTTTGGAACCAATCCCGCTTAGGTTCTAGCTAAGAAAAACTTAAGAAGACTCTTGACTGGTGGTATAAATGAGATCCTGTTCCTGATTTTATTGTTTTGGTACTAGAGAACCTCTGAGTCTGCCTTTCCCCTTTGTGCCACATCCTTGTTTTTTCAACATCCCCGGTCACTCCCCTACTCAGAGGTCACCTTTCAACCCCACCCCTCCACCCGTTGCTTTGTTTTCTCCCACTTCCATTAAGGTATTTTCCCCAATCCCCATTAGGGATCGTCCTGCTTGTTTTCGGTTCCCCGGAAAACAGTGGGGGGGGGTCTAGTCACCTTGATTAGTACAGGGGGGTCTAAACACCTTGATTAGTACAGGGGGGTCTCACTAACAACCCAGTAGGATTTATTTTTTGTTTTTGATATGAACACTTTTAATTAGTTTTCCCCACTCCACTCCACGAATAATCTTTCTCTTAATTCAAAAACTTTTTATTTTCCAATGAAATTGAATTTTATTTTTTCACACACACACACAAAATTTAAAAAAAAAAAATGCATACACAAACACACAGACAACTGTTTATAAATTGTAAATATGTTTTTGATTCTTAAACGCTGGGGATTTATTAGTTAGATTAAGATCCATAGAGTGAATCAGGTATTTTGTTAAATGTTGCCAGTCAAGAGTAAGACTCCAAAGTCTACATTTATTACTTTTAATCACATTAGTCACAAAGACCCTGAACCCTTCCCCTCCCCAATCTCTTGTAGGGCCTTGTGCCTAATTTTGTTGTTTGAAAATCTTTTGTTTTTTTTACTTAATTGTATTTTCAAAATTTTTAAAAGCAATAAAATATATAAACAAGATCAAAGTGTAGTATCTGTTCTTCAGATGCTGCAAGCAAAGACCCTATGTGGGAGCGACCCTACAGATAAGACCTTGGTCAATGCAGGGGCAACCCTTCATACCAATTGTCACTATCCAGCTCCCCTACTCCCCGCGGAGTTAGTCCCCATTTCCCCTTCACTCCTCACATTAAAAATTAACCTTGCACCTAATTTGCTCTCTGGGGGAGCAAATAAATACCTGTTCTTAAGATGCTGCACTTCAATTTCTTGTTCTCTATCGGTGGAGGAGAAATTCTTCACGACTGCGACAATTTTTGTTTTTGTTTCTTTTCTCCACATTAAAAAACGACCCTGGTGTCTAAATCTGTCCCGTGGGGAGGCATTGTGAATAGGAACATGTGATATTATCTTCATTGTATCTGATGCCTTCTCTGGTGTGATAATAAATTAGAAACCTATTTATTTTCTAACTAGCAACATCTATCGAAACTTGCATAAAATTAAAGTTTTCTGTAAAAAGTGGATATTTTAGTATACAAATATGAAAAATCACACGTAAATTACTTGTTAATATTGAAAATAAAATATTGTTTAAGCCATGTGAATAAAACTGAAAAGACATTAACTTCACTTTTTATCGTTGTTTTTGTCATTTGCTTAACATGCATCTCTCATTCTGACCACCTTTTACCTTCACCATTTAAAGATAGGTTTGGAGTAATTAGCATCTTCTTAAATTGAATTTACAGCTTTATTTTGTTTACACATCCATGAAACAAGAAGCAAATCTAAAAAAAAAACGGACTCATTGCAAAATATCTATGTATTACAAAACCGAATTCATACAAAAAGAAAGTTAACACGCTAAAAACACTGTGCTTTATAAATGAGAATTATTGTAAAAATTTCATAATAGAAAATATTTTACGTAATATATTATTTATTTATATATAAAATATTTCTATCAATTAATGAAAATTCATACAACTTAGCTCTAGATTTAGTGTTAAGATACCAAGATACTAAATCTAGATTAAGTATTAAGATACCAAGATACTAAATCTAGATTAAGTATTAAGATACCAAGATACTAAATCTAGAGCTGAGTTGAATGAATTCTACAAGGTAATTAAGCATGACAAAAGTCGATTTCATCTCAGAATAAATGTAAATAAAATAAAGTATAGTAAAGTAAATAAAAATAAATGTATATTTAAGTATATAAAAACAACTAAGATTTCTCATAGAAAAAATAAAATGAAAACAAACGATTATTTCTCGTACAAATTAAATAAAACAATAAAATACTGATTTCCAACAGACTTGAATAATATGTCATTTGGTTTACAACTAGTAATTAACTTTTCGTGGTATATTATACAAATAGTAATTGCTACTTTAAAATATTGCGATGCATTTAGTATATGTTTTTAATACATCATTTCTTTAAGTAATACTAGCGAGAGGTTTTTCGGTGTGTGTAGTTGGGTGGGGGTGTTAATGTTAATGACAACCTAAGAATAAGCAAAGTAAAAAAAAAACAGAAAAACGCTTAGCTTAGCGGGGAGGGTACCCGGCGTTACCCGAGTGTTTGGAGGTGTGTGTGGTTGTTAATGAACACCTAAGAATAAGCGAAGTAAAGAAAGAAACAGAAAAACGAACGTTAAAACTTAAGCGGGGGGGGGGTGATTGGGGGGGAGGGGGGTAATCAAAACATAGAAAAAAAACTAAAGTAAGGCAAACGAACGATGTTAAATGTAAAAATCGAAAAAACGCAAACAAAAAAGAAAACAGAAAAACGAACGTTAAACCCCCCCCCAAAAAAAAAAAAACATGAAAAATGGCTTAAATAAGCCTGTTTCGATATTAAAATTTAAAAAATTGGTGGGTACCCGGTGTTTTTTGGTGTGTGTGGTCGGTCGGGGGTGGGGGTGTTAATGAAAACCTAAGAATAAGCAAAGTTTTTTTACAACAGAAAAACGAACGTTGTGTGAAAAATGGCTTAAATAACACTGGTTCAATATTTAAATTTAAAAAATCGAAAAATAAGAAGACATCTCACACCACAATTCGAACTGAGCTAACACGACGTACATGAAATGTAGTCAGTTCTTCAACTATTTAAACTAAATCAGGTCATGACGTCATCTGACGCATGCGTAGAACCGATCTCATCATCAGTGGGCGGTTTCTGTTGACCCCCGCCTGTAGAAAATTGTTCAGGGTGAAAAAATTTACGTTTTTGGCTAATTTTTCAAGCGAAGGATGAAGCTTCAATATTATACCAAGTTTGTTAATCTTTGTTCTGTCTGTCGAAAGTTTTTAGCGGACACACAAACACACATTTTTGCTTTTATATATAGAGATTTCCACCTTTTTCTTATATTAGTTAAAGTATCTCATCTATAGCAAGCAATTCTTAAGGTTCTTTTATGATACTACTTGCACCTATGATTATTTAATTGTGATTACTTATATTTATTGAAATCTCTTTTTAGTATGTGTTCGCATGCCATCAACTTGCCTTATGTGTAAAAGATAAGGCAGATAGCTGAAAATTAAATGCTGTTGCTGTAGTATACTATTTTATTGCAAAGTATACTTCACATTTTTGTGTATATTCGTATGATATTCAATATAGTCGTTTAAATAAATTTATTTTACTAAAACAAAACATATTATGGAAAATGCATTCATTCCCACATATGTCTGCATGAGATACAACTCTATGTTCAAAAAAAGGCCAGAGTCTTTCCAATCAAATAGGTTTTGAACAGTTCAAATTGGCGTCACCACATATTTCTTATGTATAGGACAACCACACACTGCAACATATGGTTCGAGTATGTATGTGTTCGTCTGTGTTATGTGATATATGAGCCAACTATTTTATGAAAATATGATTTATCTTTAGCATCAGAGACACACATCTAACAGGCATTTAGTTTCTATGTATCAGATGTGTTTCTATGTAATATGTATCAGATGTGTTTCAATAGAGTATACTTTTGCTAAAGATAATAGAAATATAATTTACATGTATATAATTTTGTTTACACTATGCATGTTTGATTTCTGTGAAAAAAGACACTCAAGTATGTGTTTGCATATGCTGCAACATATGCTGTTTCCTTCTAAATAAAGAACCACATACTCTGCAAGAATATGGTTTATCTCCAGTATGTGTTTGCATATGACGGAACATATTGTGTTTCCTTGTAAAAGATACACCACATACTTCACAAGAATATGGTTTCTCTCCAGTATGCGTTTGCAAATGTAGCATCATAGTCTGTTTCCTCGTAAAAGAAGAGTGACATACTTCACAAGAATATGGTCTCTCTCCAGTATGTGTTCGCATATGTGCCAAAATATTCTGCTTCCTTGATAAAGCAAACCCACATATTTCACAAGAATATGGCTTCTCTCCAGTATGGGTTCGCATATGTTGATACATTGTTTGTTTATCTGTAAAAGAAGAACCACATTCTTCACAGGAATATGGTTTTTCTCCAGTATGCGTCCGTTTATGTCGCAACATAGTCTGTTTCCTTGTAAAAGGCAGGCCACATAATTCACAAGAATATGGTTTTTCTCCAGTATGTGTTCGCCTATGTTCCAACATATGTTCGTTTCTCGTAAAAGAAGAGCCACATATATCACAAGAATATGGTTTTTCTCCAGTATGTGTTCGCTTATGTAGCAACATAGTTTGTTTTTGTCTAAAAGAAGAGCCACATATTTCACAAGAATATGGTTTCTCTGTCGTATGCGTTTGCATATGCATTACCATATTTTGTTTCTGTGTAAAAGAAGAGCCACATACTTCACAAGAATATGGCTTCTCACTGGTATGTGTTCGCATATGAAGCAAAATATGTTGTTTTGTTGTAGAAGAATAGTCACATACTTCACAAGAATATGGTTTTTCTCCAGTATGGGTTCGCATATGAAGGACCATATGTTGCTTTCGTGTAAAAGAATATCCACATACTTCACAAGAATATGGTTTCTCTCCAGTATGCGTTCGCATATGTTGCAACATCTGTTGTTTCGTTGTAAAAGAAGTGCCACATACTTCACAAGAATGTGGTTTTTCCCCAGTATGTATTCTCATATGAATAGCCACATATTGTTTTGTTGTAAAAGAAGAACTACATATTTCACAGGAATATGCATCTTTTTTGGTATCAGGGTTATTGCTCATTTTCTAAATCGAAGTATTTTAGATTTTTAGTGTAATTTCATTCTCTGTATTACTCACATTGTTTCCATTTGTAGAAATTGAATCATATAAATATTTTAGAGTGTACATTAAGCACTTATATTTCTGACAAGGATTACAGCAATTCTTCTTCTTCATAAGACTGATAAGAAAGAAAATACACATATAGTTAAAAATGTTTGTCAAATAGATTATCATACAATCTGGTATGATTTTTCTCGTTTCAGTTAATTTACATAAGAAAATTGTCAAAATGCATTTCCATATTTTATGTCAGCAAGAGAGTGTAAATCCAATTAGATCCAGAAATACTTGTTTTTCGCATGGATGCTGGCTATTCTGAAAAATTAAGAACAATTAAAAGATATTTTGAATGTGACGTCATATATTATAACAAATACATTTTTTTGTAGTGGTTGAAAAAACACGAAACATATTTAATTGTTTAAATGCTCAATAAGTTTTGGTATTTTCAGTAATTTTATGAATGCTCTGACATTTGGTGATTGACTGAATTTTAAATGAAAGTTCAATCATTAACTTATACACATAGAAATCGTGTCATTTATTTCATTGATTTTCATAGCATATATTAACTGATAAAAAATGACAATATGAGTGACGAGATGGTTGCTGATGGATTTACTAAATATCTGCTACCACTAATTGCAATATGCAGAATATTTCCCATGATATATAAGCGGAAATGGTCAACCCTACAAGGCATAGTGACGTTAATTGGAGCAATTATTTGCACTTTAAATGCGGCTTTTAATGTTCAGAGTTGATTCAAGGAGACTTAAAAAGAATTATGGTTAAAAAGAATTATGGTTAAAAACTTGAAAGCAGCTATGATTGAATGACGACTGAAGAAAGTTGAAGTGTAAAAATCTCTACACATTTTCGAGCCTAATTTTAATTAATATTTATCCCATCTGGAAGAGCTATGAACTAGTTGTTATTATACTTTATTTACATTTGTAGAGCTTCATGATCTTATTGAACACAAATAACACGGATTGTATTAATTTTTGAGTAGAACATTCATAATTTTTGTGGTGCTCAAATTAACTGATGTTCAAGGAATCTACCATAAACAATAAAAACAAACCCATGCTATTTTCACATAGAAAATAATAAAAAATAAACATTTTAAAAAAGTAGGATAATAAACTGCTAAAAATCCTTTAACATGAGATATCTGTTTTCCTAGTGAGTCAAAATTAAATTACTGAAAGTCAAAAAAATTATATTAAATTTATCTTTCATTGACGTTAAGCCTACTGAATAATGTCAAATGTTTACAAAATTACAAAAAAATAACCAGTAGTTGAGAATTTAGTTGGAGATTGCATTTACATTTTTCATCCGAGAAAAAAGATAACTAAGTGGGTATTCAATAAATAAAAAAAGATATAAAGCAAAACGTGTTAAATTTTCATAAAATCTATTGTTTTGATATTAGAAATGTAATATTGTTAAGGAAGATCTTTGACAAACCTTTGTGTAATTATCGATATATTATTAATTGCATATTAATTATTAGCAAATGTAATGCTTATTTAACATATAAATAAACAACAAAATTAACAAATTGACTTATAATTATGATATGTTAAATATCAGCCATCAGATCGAAGGTTAACAGGTTTCCACGGCTTTGACTTCTTTAATATTGCTTCATATAATTTTATATGATTTCAATGAAGAATTAATACTTCAGATCAATTAACAATATGCTATCAAGTTTATATTTTATTAATATTTGGTAAGTACTAAAAATCCTATGATTTCAGTCATAGAGGATATGATGCATGGTCTGGGATTTCCACAAGAACAGTTGCTTTTTTTCTGGTCTTCACCTATGGAGGCTGATAGCTGTCTTCCTAAAAGTATTTCTTGCTCAGGTAAGGGTGATCTAATATTTTATTGGAACATTTCTTTTGGTTAACTTTGCTTAACTAATAATTTCACTCAATTCATGTCACTACGTTAGTTCTCTAACCCGAGAGCAAGCTAAAAGCTCACTGTCATTATGAAAATCTTGATTTCAATCAGTGTCTTGGCGAAATATGGGGTGTCATCTGTTTGCTATTTTTTTCATCTTCACATGAAAAAAATCCTTTTGGATATGAGGGAAGGTAAACTGGCGACCAATGTGTACACTACTCAGTAATCACTTATTTGTTCTAAAACTTTAGTTTTATGCTGATAAAGTTCACTTTAATTACAAAGGGTTTAAACAATATATAGTAAAACAAAAAATATCTCTCTACACTAGGAATCATGAATTAAAATTAAATGATAAATAATTAATAATAATAATAGTTATAATAATAATAATAGTAATAATAATAATAATTAAATAATTAATAATAATAATAGTAATAATAATAATAGTTTAATTTTCGAACAACTAAAAAAGTTATGGATGATTTATGTTTTGAAAATTATCTCATCAATGTATTTGTTTTTGCCTCAACAAAAGTGACAAGCTTGATTTAAATAGAATATTCTACTAATCCCAAGTTCACTCGTCAGACCAGTTTTTCTTTTCCTCATAATGAAGACAGAGTGAAGGCTCTGAAGTTTGATTTCTAACTCACCTCAGAGAATATTAACAAGAACTCAACGATTAATCATTTTTCTGCAACTTGGTTTTTTATGCTACAAACAAATAGCATCATTCTAAACAATCCAATCATGAGTATTTACATTTCTCTACACTCTGGACAAATGAATTAATAGTTAAGTTTTAATGGGATATCAAGATAAACCCAAAGTCACTCCGAAAAAGCATTTCCTCTCTTCTGAATCCAAAATAGAACAGAAAAATTTATATCTGAAGTTCTTTAATCACTAGAAATAATGTTGATATTTTAGTTTTGTTCTTTCAATTTGCTATCAAAATGGAACGAAAAAAACACCATATACCAAAAAGTTGAGAGAGGGCCGGTAACATGAAATATACAGTAACTTTGGACAATTGGTGGCGGGGTACAGCTTGTGTCAGGTTAAATATTTTTCAGGAAACGTTTCTTTACTTTCATTTCATCACTAAGAATTATTTTTGTATTTTCTATGAAAATAATGGATCCTTAATGTTAACACTTAAAAAAAATACTTTGAATATTAAAGGAGCATTTCGCAAAAAACTTCAGAATAAAAAAATAATAAAATCACTATAATTTGAAAAAAAATCTCGAACTAAAAAGATCATAAATGAATTAAGCATTGTTTATTCAACATTTTTACCGAAATGATAATATAATTGCAAATATATTTTATGTGATTTAAATAAGAATTACCGTGGAAATATTAAATGTAATGTCAGAATATTTACCTTAAGTGTAAACTGCAGCATCTTGAAAATTAATTGAAAAACAAAAGATAAATAAACTAAGGTCACTAAGATAAATAATTTTAATAATGGTATTATTCCTATTGACGATTACTTAGAAAATATAGAGATGGACAAAACTACGAAAAAAAATAAAAAGTAAATTAATAAGTTTCATTAGTAAATAATTAGGCACCTCCAAAGTTATGTGCAGAAATGCCAAAGACGTCATCATTTGGTGTGTATATTGTCTTCTGTGTCGATTCTTTGGATGCTCTGCAACAGTATAATGATTAATAGAAACGTTTTTTTTTTGCTGTTAGATTTTTATATTTACATTTATATTAAATTGATTTAGAAAAATTATTAATTTAATATATATATATATATATATATATATATATATATATATATATATATATGTAGTTATTGGTCCACTTGGAATATATTTTTCCTATAAAATAAATAAATGCATTTGAAATATGAAACTATTTTTAATAGTTTCTTTTATAACGATTGCATTGAAATTGCATCTCAAACGACCAAGAAAAAATAGATTATCAATTATTCTGTTTGTTATAAATATTGGGAATCATTCTTATTTTATAATATGCAATTATTGGAAAACCATTGTTTTGCTTATGAGTTGTGGCTATAACGTATTATTTATCTCCTGCAATATTTTATGTATATATTTATTATGAAAACTGGAAATCCAAGTTTTAGTGATGCAAAACATGAGAATGGTTTCAATATTCATCTAACAAAAAAATAAAAAGTATCCTAACCAGAGTTTAATGATTGATAATAATATAAACTAGCAAGACCCATTGACCGGCATTAGGATTTTGTGAAATAATACCCCTTCCCCATTCAAAAAAAAAATTAACTACGATTGTTGTTGGTGGTCACTGCTATCACTGGTGGTTGAGGCCCAAACGAAATAATCTGGCTTCCACTGTCTGGCATTATTTCCAGTGGCAGCTAGTAGAAGCCAGAGTCTGTAATTGTCAGCACTGTTTGTTACTGGCAATTAGTGTTGGTTTGGGGCGATAATCTGCAGGAACTGACGGATTCTAAAGAAAGCACTCAAGGGAAAAGCATTATTACTTTCTAATTTGCCTAAATCAGTATAACATAAAAAATTACGAAAAGTGGCCCATTAGAAGAATAATATAAAGTAAAAACAGAATATTTCAAAGTTAAGACTTCTCACTGTATATTAACTCCTTAGACTGATCGAAATCAGTGGATGACATTATCTTTCAAGTCGGCCATCGTTTTCTTCTCGGTATACTGCAAGCTTTTCTTTTTTAAAGTAGCTAGAACTACATTCTTACTAGTCAATTTTTAGGGCATTCATCGTCAAAAGTAAGACTAAAAAGTAAAAAGTAGTCGTGGTTGTTTCTGTTTGTTGTTCAAGTCTTCCTCTTCTTTTGGGGGGCTTAGGGGAATAAAATCTTCAACAAATAGTATAAAAACAAATTCCAGTTTTACGTCATCTTTTCTTAACTTGTTAGGTGAAAGTACAAAATAATTACAAACACACTCTCTTCTACAATTACAGAATGAGTCTAATTCCAGCATTGTAACATTTAAGAGTCAATGTCGACTGGTTGTCGAACTTGTGCATTCTAAAATCCATAGTAAACATGGGGTGGTTGAAAATGAGAAAATGTCTTTTGGAATAAACAGGCCCAACCTCACCATGTAAAGAAAAGATTTTGGAATAAACACACCCAACCTCATCATGTTCAGAACAGCTTTTGAAATAAACACCCCAAACCTCCCGATGTAAAGAACAACTTTTGAAATAAACACCCCCAACCATCACCATGTTAAGAAAAGCTTTTGAAATAAACACCCCCAACCTCACTATGTTAAGAACAGCTTTTGAAATAACCACCCCAAACATCTCGATGTAATGAACAACTTTTGGAATAAACACCCCTAACCTCCCCATGTTAAGAATAGCTTTTGGAATAAACACACTCAACCTCACCATGTTAAATATCACCATTCTTTCCATGTTAAGAATAACTTTTGGAATAAACACCCCCAACCTCCTCTGTTAGGAACAACTTTTGAAATAAACACACCCAACCTCACCATGTTAAATTCCACCATTCTTTCCATGTTAAGAATGGCTTTTTGAATAAACACACCCAACCTCACCATGATAAGAACAACTTTTGGAATGAATACACCCAACCTCACCATGTTAAGGACAACTTTTGGAATAAACACACCCAACCTCACCATGTTAAAAACAACTTTTGGAATGAACACCCCAAACCTCCCGATGTTAAGAACAACTTTTGGAATAAACACACCCAACCTCACCATGTTAAGAAAAGATTTTGGAATAAACACCCCCAACCTCACCATGTTCAGAACAGCTTTTGAAATAAACACCCCAAACCTCACCATGTTCAGAACAGCTTTTGAAATAAACACATCAAACCTCCCGATGTAAAGAACAGCTTTTGAAATAAACACCCCAAACCTCCCAATGTAAAGAACAACTTTTGGAATAAACACACCCAACCTCACCATGTTAAGAACAGCTTTTGGAATAAACACCCCAAACCTCCCGATGTTAAGAACAACTTTTGGAATAAACACCCCCAACCTCACCATGTTAAGAACATCTTTTGGAATAAACAAACTCCAACCTCACCATGTTAAAAGCTTTTGGAATAAACACATCCAATCTCACCATGTTTAGAACAACTTTTGTAATAAACACACCTAACCTCACCATGTTAAGAAAAGATTTTGAAATAAACACACCCAACAATCACGATGTTTAGAACAACTTTTGGAATAAATAAACCCAACAGTCACCATGTTAAGAGAACCTTTTGGAATAAACACACCCAATCTTACCATATTAAGAATGCCTTTCAGAATACACGTGTATGATAACCGGTCTACATTGACGCATTGATTCATAAGAAAAAAAATCAAATTGGCCAGAAAAAGAAAAGTAAATAAAGCACACCACAGAAAGTAAAAGTGGCAAAAAAAGATATAATAAATAAGTATTTTCGTAGCCAATAAATTTAATTTAAAGCACATCATATTTTGGTATTCTAACATTTTTGAAAGCATTTAATCAGCACTAAAAAGGAAGTGTCGATATGATAAAGCCTAGGTATTCAGTTAAAAATATAAAATTAAATCAAACCGTCCGCAGGAATAGAAAATGCCCCCAAGAAAACAAAATAAAGGTTAGATAATCACACAAAAATAGAAAATTAAATATTGGTACCTATAAAAGTTTTTCGGGGTCTTTCTTGGAGGGGGGAGAGTAGCGTGTCAGTTGTCAGTATTTTGTGCATATTTATGTTTTTAAACCAATGCTGTGTTCATATTTTGATAGTGTTTATACTTTGATAGTGTTCCGTCCGTTTGTTTACATACGGTAGTTCAGTCTGTGCAAGGAAAGAGTTAGCAATGCATGATAAAATGACAGTAATTCTCAAACCTTTTGTCAGAGCTCACCATAGTAAATGTATAAGGGTTCCAGTATTTACTGTTTAGTTTTTTTTTGGATAATTGCATCATGTTTGGAAACTGCTATAATTTTATGTTTGTGCAATTATCGATTGTTAAAAAACATTATATATATATATATATATATATATATATATATATATATATATATATATATACATATATATATATATATATAACTTGTGATAGCATGTTAACATGCTGAATTGTTAAAAAAAAGTTGCCAGTATTTCACAACATTAAGATAATTTTAAGGTTACAAGAATTTAATTTTCTGTTTTTTGAGCGATTATTATGTTTATATTTGTTTTGCTTTAGCACTGTTGCCTTCTGTATAGAGCGAGGCCATATAATAAATTTTCTGAAGTGTTCGTTTATAATGATTTAATTCCAGAATACAAGAATTAGCAGGCAACCAATCAGAGGCAGTAGACTTTCCCTTGGGAGACTTTATTATTTTTTAATTTTTCTATGGAAAGAAAATGGTATTTATGTGTATGTATGATTCAGTTAATAGCAGTGCAAGCGTACAAACTGTGGAATGTGCAGGGTTCCTCTCAGTCTCGACTGGTTTTCTTGGTAGGATTAAATATTTAGGGGGGAAATAGGTACCCCTTCCTCTGAAGATGTTGCGATTTTGATGGTGTTGCTCCTAGGATGCAATAAAGTATTTTATTATCACAACTGAATGTGGCTAAAATGGTGTGCGAAATCTATATAACATAGTGGCTAATAGGCTAGATGTATTGAATTTGTATGTGACATCTGTTGTTACAAACCTACAATACATTGGTTCAAATAGGGAATTTCTGCAGTCATTTTATCATATACAAGACATAAATGTATAAAATAAAACATTAATATTTGAACAGTATTATTTTATTTTACATCCAATAAATCGAAAATGCTAAAAATGATGCTTATGTTATCGTGCTATTTTTAAATCCTATTTTTACATTAAATTCGAATTTTTCAATAGTTTTAATCAAATTGTTAGGTGAAAGTACAAAATAGTTACAACATTCCTTCCCCTCCCCATGTTAAGAATGACTTTCTTAATAATATTATTTTAGCATGGTAACATAATGCATAAGTTGCAAAAGAATTCATTTCTCATATAACGAAAAAAACTAGTTTGTGTTAACTGTAAGAAAAAATCTGCAAAAAAATCAAAATTTATACATTTTGTTTGATGAACGTTTTTATGGCAGAAGTTTATGAACAAATAATAATTTATGAATAAATAACCATTTATGAATAAATAACCATTTATACATAAATAACCATTTATGAATAAATAACAATTTATGAATAAATAACCATTTATGAATAAATAACAATTTATGAATAAATAAAATTTATGAATAAATAACAATTTATGAATAAATAACAATTTATGAATAAATAACCATTTGTACATAAATAACAATTTATGAATAAATAACAATTTATGAATAAATAACAATTTATGAATAAATAACCATTTATGAATAAATAACAATTTATGAATAAATAACAATTTATGAATAAATAACAATTTATGAATAAACAACAATTTATGAATAAACAATCATTTATGAATAAATAACAATTTATGAATAAATAAAATTTATGAATAAATAAAATTTATAAATAAATAACCATTTATGAATAAATAACAATTTATGAATAAATAACAATTTATGAATAAATAACCATTTAGTGTTTTTATTTAATGTGAAATGTTTAATCAGCTCAAAAAACTGTGTTTATCGATGGATTTGAAAAAAGACGAATGGTCGCGGACTCTGTTGAATATGTTAAGTTTGGGAAAATCAGTTAAAAACTATACAAAACAGTGTCAGACACCCACTGATTATATGTTATCGTGATATAGGCTGACATATTTGGTGGGTTTCTGACAGTATTTTGTATAGTTTTTAGTGTTAAATCATTTTACCAAACTTAACATCATCAACAGTGTCGGCCATCATTTGTATTTTTCAAATACACTGATAAACACTGTTAAACGTTACAGTAAATAAAACGGGTTTGTATTACTAAACACAGAAACGAAAAAATTGTTGAAAAATAAATATAACAAATAAATGTTATCAAAGGCAAGATAAATTACTTTTCTACCTAACTGGATAAGATTTTAGTGTTAAATGTTTAATTGGTTCGAAAACATGTAGTGTTTATCTGTATATTTGAAAAATACAAATGGTGCCAGACTGTGTTGAACACGTTAAGTTCGGGAAAATGAATTAAAACTAAAAAACTATACAAAATACTGCCAGGAACTCACTCAATATATGTTACCGTGACATAGGCAGACATGTATTCAGTGGTTTTTAACAGTATTTTGTATAGTTTTTTTAGTTTTAACTCATTTTCCCAAACTTAACATGTTTAACACAGTCTGCTGCCATTTGTAATTTTCAAATATAGCAGTAAACGCTGTGTTTTTCGAGCCGAATATACATTTTACATTAAAAAAAATTAAACAATTATCCATTTTGGTAATAAAGTAACATATCTTGCCTTTGATAATATTTGTTATACATTTATTTTTTGACAACTTTTTCGAATCTATATGTACAGTAGTACAAACCCAATAAAACACTAAAAATTATCCAATTAGGTAGAAAAGTAATTTATCTTGCCTTTGAAAATATTTACTTGTTATATATTTGTTTTTGTTAACAACTTTTTCAAGTCTTTGTGCAAGTACAAACCCAAAGGTGTATTTTTCTGTCTAATTTTATTTTTGGTACCGCGCTTAAATTTAAATTTCACAATATCTTTTTTGGGGGAGGGAATTTTTTTTACATTAGGTCCACCTCCACAATTTCGACTATGCTGAATAAGTAAATCTCATTTAAAATTTGCAGAGACAAGCAGTTTTCGAGATTAAAAGACCTGTACTCTGCACTATAATTCATTGGCAGCCATGAATAAACACTCCCAACCTCCCCATATTAAGAACGGCTTTCGGAATAAACAACACCCATGCCTAACAATGTGTTTTAACCTTTTACCTGTCTTTCGTCTTTTAAAAACGGCTTTTGGAATAAATACCACGATTCTTTCCATGTTAAGAACGGCTTTCGGAATAAACACCCCCAACCTACCCATGTTAAAAATTGTGGAGGTGCACCTAATGTGAAAATTTACCTTTTGTTTTTTTAATAAATTGTTAGTTGAAAGCACAGAATAGTGACAAAACACCATCCCCTCCCCTTGGTAAGAATGGCTAAAAAATAACGGTTTCCTTGGTAGAAACTTTTCTATATTTCACCTAACAATTTCTGGTGTTAATGAACTTACTGATCCACGCTATTTTTTAAATCGTATTTCCAAGTTTTAATTAAAGTTTTATGATATGTTTTTTTATTCATTTGTAAGGTTAAAGTACAGAATAGGTACAAAACCCCCTCTCCTCCCCATGTTAAGAATGGCTTTTTAAATAATAACGTTATTATTTAAGCACAGACACTCTCTGCATGAGTACCTAATATTTTTATTATTTTTTTTTCAGCCATTCTTACCATAGAGAGGGATGGTGTTTTGTAACTATTCTGTGCTTTCAAGTAACGATTTATTATTAAAAAAATATTGTGAAATTATAAAAAAAAATAAAAAGATATTGTGAAAGTTGAATTTAACTTGAAAAAAAAAAAAAAAAACAATGTTAACGGCGTGTTCAACATTGTAGCCAGAGCTTATTTTGCAATAAGGTCCTGTTAGTCAATTAATGGGTGCTGATGCACTTACTGATCTGTGCTATTTTTTAAAATCGTATTTCCAAGTTTAATTAAAGTTTTTTTTTGTCTTTTTTTAGGTTATGTCCACCTCCACAATTTTCTTTCAAACGACGACTTTTCGGTTTCCAACTATGCTTAATATGGAAATCGCATTGAAATTTTGCAGAAATAAGTAGTTATTGAGATATAAATAGTTGTTTTATGCAACATATTCTTTGGCGAACATCTTTGTTACGCATGTAGATTTGTTTATGACACGCGTGCGCATAAAATGATGGCCACCAGAGACTACAATGCATTATACAACTTTTTATATCTCTTTTATATCTAAAAATTTACCGTTTTTTTTTATTCAATTGTAAGGTTAAAGTACAGAATAGGTACAAAACACCCTCTTCTCCCCATGTTAAGAATGGCTTTTTAAATAATAACGTTATTATTTCAGAACGGATCAATAAGTGCATGAGTACCCAATTTCTTTATTAAAGAAAAAGCATTCATATTTTCTTATATAAAAACAACTTCTGTAAAAAAAAGAAAAAACGTGTGCTTTCAATTTTTGTTAAAAAGGGTTTTCTTTAAAAAAAAAACTATGGTAAAAAAACCCAAAAATTAAAACATTAATCAGTACTCATGCAGAGAGTGATCCATGCTGAAATAATAACACTATAATTTAAAAAGCCATTCTTAACATGGGGAGGCAAGGGGGTTTTGTACCTATTCTGTATACAATTGAATAAAAAAACATCATAAAACTTTAATCAAACGTGGAAATACGATTTAAAAATAGCGCGGATCACTCTCTGCATTAGCACCGAAAGTACAGAATAGTTAGAAAACATCTTCCCTCCCATCTTAAGAATGGCTTTCTAAATAATATGTTAATGCGTCAGTACTGTTCCTTGTCTGCTTAGGTTTAACTTTTGTTTATTAAATTGTTAGGTGAAAGTATAGAATAGATGCAAAACTTCCTCCCCATGTTAAGAATAGTTTTCTAAATAACAGTATTATTTCAGCACGGTACCTTCTCTGCATAAGTACCCTCTTTTGTATATTAATTGTTAGGTGAAAGTATAAAATAGTTACAGAACACCCTCCCCTTCCCATGTTAAGAATGGTTTTCTTAACATTATTTCAGTAAGGTACCTTCTCTGCATAAGTACCATCTTTTGTTTATTAAATTGTTAGGTGGAAGTATAGAATAGTTACAAAACTATTAAATGTTTAAATTAAATGTTTAAATTAAATGTAAAGAATGGCTTTCTAAATAATGTTATTATTTTAGCACGGTACTTTCTCTGCATAAGTACCATGTTTTGTTTATCAAATTGTTAGGTGAAAGTATGGTACTCATGCAGAGAGTGATCCGTGCTGAAATGATAACATTATTATTTAAAAACCCATTCTTAACATGGGGAGGGGAGGGTGTTTTGTACGTAATCTGTATTTTAACCTACAATTGAATAAAAACATATCATAAAACTTTAATTAAACGTGGAAATACGATTTAAAAAATAGTGCAGATCACTCTCTGCATTAGCACCAAATATTATTTAAGCACGTTACCAATCTGTAAATTTTCTTCGAAAAAAAACTGTACTTTCCCCTAACAATTTATAGTGTTAATAATAAAAAAGTTCATATTTTCTTATATCGAAAAAAAAGGACTTTGAATCTAAAATCGAGCAAGCAATATTTTTTTGCATGATACAATAAAAAAAATTTTTAATTAAAAAATTTGAAAGAATTATGGTTTTTTACTTATTGAGTAAACAGAAAATGAAATTTTCTAATTCGTTTCGTCAAATGGTGGTGTATGAAATGAATTGAAACTGAAGTTCAGTTCTATCAACAAAACAGGTTCGCACTTACGAAAAATATTTTTATTTTATTTAATATTTTTTTAATTGGCGATGTTAATTTATTTTAATAAGATAGAAACATCCCTCGACTCTAAAGATGGGTTGTCTGAAAATTTCAAATTGCTTATGTAGAAATATAGTTTTATCAACTTTGAACGAACCAAGAATTACATTTTTATATATATAGATAAACATTTATGAATAAATAAACATTTATAAATAAATAAACATTTAAAAATAAATAAACATTTATGGACAAATAAACAATTATGAACGAATAAACATTTATGAATGAATAAACATTTATGAATAAACATTTATGAATAAATAAACATTTATGAATAAACAAACATTTATGAATAAACATTTATGAATAAATAAACGTTTATGAATAAACATTTACAATAAAAAAATGGATAAAAAATAATATAAAACAAATAGATTTCTTTTTAATGAATTATGAATTACACAGATGAGAGTAAACCACATTAAATTTAATGTCTTCTCTGTTGACACAAATTATGTAAATAATGGTACTGTTAATAAGAGACCTCTGTACATTTTTACGAAAAAACAAAAAAGTTGACACTCCTTCTAATGAAATAATCAGATTAAAAATTGCAACATTTTTTTCAAGCTGAAGAGGTTAAATGTTTATATATATATATATATATATATATATATATATATATATATATATATATATATATATATATAAAAACATTTAACCTCTTCAGCTTGAAAAAAATGTTGCAATTTTTAATTTTATTTAGTTTTTAAAACATGAAATATATGGGTAGAACACGTAAAACTATTTCACATATTTAACGGAACATACTTTTAAGTTAATTTAAAAATGAATAAACCATCAGAAATTTCAGGAAAATCTGACCATTAGTTGATTTTTATCAGATTTTTTTACACATGGGTGTGTTAATGGCTTCAAAATCATCACTACATAGGAACATTGTTTTAAATCATCGATTAGTTTAGTCTCGCAGTTTCATTATTTTCGTATGCTATAATTTTTTTAAATATTATCAGTAGATTTGAAGTTTCTTTTAAATGGTAAAAAAGTTGGAGTGATAATATTAAATTAAATTACAGTTACATATCGGGTGAGGTTAAATCTGTGGCACGCATTTGAGGTATCAATACAGAATAATTTTCTTTCAAAGTTTTATGCTATTATATCATTAATAAAGAATTGTTTTAGCTTATTTTTTAATGAATAAAATTTAAGAATAATGTAATTGCTAAAATTGTTTTAGACAAGATTTTGCAAATGTTATTTTTAAACGTCTAAGGCAAAACATTGGTAAACAGACAACATCAAAAATTTTATAGTAATATTGCATAAAAAAATTATACCAAGTTAAATAACTTTTTAGAGAAAGATACAGAAATTCGTACTTGTGTACATTTATAAATTATTTAATTAAATGATTAAAGAAAATTTTTATTCTTATCCGTAATTTGGTGAAAATTATTGATGTTTACATGCCTTTTTGGTTAATTATGCATTTTTTAGTGTAGACATTTTTTTAATTCAGTATCTGATGAGTTTAAATTATGAATTATCATTGAAACACTTTCAGTATTTTTTATTTCCCTTAACCTCAGCATTTATCATTAAATTACTAATTTTATCGGTTTTTTCAGTATGCTGAAAACAAATATCACATTAAATTTGCGGCAAACTAGTAGTTTTCCTGATATTCAGATATTTATTATCCAATGTTTTTACAGGTGGTCATGTTTTTTAGACTGAAACACCTCTTCCCATGTAAAGAAAGGTGACAAAACACCTCTTCCCATGTCAAGAAAGGTGACAAAACACCTCTTCCCATGTCAAGAAAGGTGACAAAACACCTCTTCCCATGTCAAGAAAGGTGACAAAACGCCTCTTCCCACGTCAAGAAAGGTGACAAAACGCCTCTTCCCATGTCAAGAAAGGTGACAAAACGCCTCTTCCCATGTCAAGAAAGGTGACAAAACACCTCTTCCCATGTCAAGAAAGGTGACAAAACACCTCTTCCCATGTCAAGAAAGGTGACAAAACACCTCTTCCCATGTCAAGAAAGGTGACAAAACACCTCTTCCCATGTCAAGAAAGGTGACAAAACACCTCTTCCCATGTCAAGAAAGGTGACAAAACACCTCTTCCCATGTCAAGAAAGGTGACAAAACACCTCTTCCCATGTCAAGAAAGGTGACAAAACACCTCTTCCCATGTCAAGAAAGGTGACAAAACACCTCTTCCCATGTCAAGAAAGGTGACAAAACACCTCTTCCCATGTCAAGAAAGGTGACAAAACACCTCTTCCCATGTCAAGAAAGGTGACAAAACACCTCTTCCCATGTCAAGAAAGGTGACAAAACACCTCTTCCCATGTCAAGAAAGGTGACAAAACACCTCTTCCCATGTCAAGCAAGGTGACAAAACACCTCTTCCCATGTCAAGAAAGGTGACAAAATGCCTCTTCCCATGTCAAGAAAGGTGACAAAACGCCTCTTCCCATGTCAAGAAAGGTGACAAAAAACCTCTTCCCATGTCAAGAAAGGTGACAAAACGCCTCTTCCCATGTCAAGAAAGGTGACAAAACGCCTCTTCCCATGTCAAGAAAGGTGACAAAACGCCTCTTCCCATGTCAAGAAAGGTGACAAAACGCCTCTTCCCATGTCAAGAAAGGTGACAAAACGCCTCTTCCCATGTCAAGAAAGGTGACAAAACGCCTCTTCCCATGTCAAGAAAGGTGACAAAACGCCTCTTCCCATGTCAAGAAAGGTGACAAAACGCCTCTTCCCATGTCAAGAAAGGTGACAAAACGCCTCTTCCCATGTCAAGAAAGGTGACAAAACGCCTCTTCCCATGTCAAGAAAGGTGACAAAACGCCTCTTCCCATGTCAAGAAAGGTGACAAAACGCCTCTTCCCATGTCAAGAAAGGTGACAAAACGCCTCTTCCCATGTCAAGAAAGGTGACAAAACGCCTCTTCCCATGTCAAGAAAGGTGACAAAACGCCTCTTCCCATGTCAAGAAAGGTGACAAAACGCCTCTTCCCATGTCAAGAAAGGTGACAAAACGCCTCTTCCCATGTCAAGAAAGGTGACAAAACGCCTCTTCCCATGTCAAGAAAGGTGACAAAACGCCTCTTCCCATGTCAAGAAAGGTGACAAAACGCCTCTTCCCATGTCAAGAAAGGTGACAAAACGCCTCTTCCCATGTCAAGAAAGGTGACAAAACGCCTCTTCCCATGTCAAGAAAGGTGACAAAACGCCTCTTCCCATGTCAAGAAAGGTGACAAAACGCCTCTTCCCATGTCAAGAAAGGTGACAAAACACCTCTTCCCATGTCAAGAAAGGTGACAAAACACCTCTTCCCATGTCAAGAAAGGTGACAAAACACCTCTTCCCATGTCAAGAAAGGTGACAAAACACCTCTTCCCATGTCAAGAAAGGTGACAAAACACCTCTTCCCATGTCAAGAAAGGTGACAAAACACCTCTTCCCATGTCAAGAAAGGTGACAAAACACCTCTTCCCATGTCAAGAAAGGTGACAAAACACCTCTTCCCATGTCAAGAAAGGTGACAAAACACCTCTTCCCATGTCAAGAAAGGTGACAAAACACCTCTTCCCATGTCAAGAAAGGTGACAAAACACCTCTTCCCATGTCAAGAAAGGTGACAAAACACCTCTTCCCATGTCAAGAAAGGTGACAAAACACCTCTTCCCATGTCAAGAAAGGTGACAAAACGCCTCTTCCCATGTCAAGAAAGGTGACAAAACGCCTCTTCCCATGTCAAGAAAGGTGACAAAACACCTCTTCCCATGTCAAGAAAGGTGACAAAACACCTCTTCCCATGTCAAGAAAGGTGACAAAACACCTCTTCCCATGTCAAGAAAGGTGACAAAACACCTCTTCCCATGTCAAGAAAGGTGACAAAACACCTCTTCCCATGTCAAGAAAGGTGACAAAACACCTCTTCCCATGTCAAGAAAGGTGACAAAACACCTCTTCCCATGTCAAGAAAGGTGACAAAACACCTCTTCCCATGTCAAGAAAGGTGACAAAACACCTCTTCCCATGTCAAGAAAGGTGACAAAACACCTCTTCCCATGTCAAGAAAGGTGACAAAACGCCTCTTCCCATGTCAAGAAAGGTGACAAAACGCCTCTTCCCATGTCAAGAAAGGTGACAAAACACCTATTCCCATGTTAAGAAAGGTGAACGCCACTGACATTCATTAAGTAATACATTGGAAAATAAATGTCTTAATATCCAGATCTGCCTCAAATTGTAATGGGATATTCGTTTTCATCATACCCAAAAACTTATAGAAGTCATCATTTTAAAGGTAAGTGTTAAAGTTTAAAGAAAGAAAAAAGGTCAAAGTTTCAGAAAACTGATATTTTTCTAGAGATGGTAATTTAGCAGAGAAGCCAACAAGCAACTATGCGAAAAAATAAATATATACACGAAATCAATGTTACTGTAGCCAATAAAAGTTTATTTATACCTACCTTGCTCCTTTATTTTTGTTTTCAAATTCAGTATTTCTGAGCGGATTTAATAATAGTAATAATAATAATAATAACTAACGGGACCTGTGAAAATTCCACAGCAGCATTTTCCCTATGTAATATATTGTTGCTGGGCATGCTGTAAGCGTTCTATTCAGCATGAATAAAGACACAATCATATTCTAGTTTTTTTTTATTAAAACTGTACTGCCCCCTTACTAAAATAATAACTTTGATATATTTCATGGGCTGATTATTTCATTACAAATACACCGGTCAATTAACTCACATTTTATCATTTTTCATAATTATTGAATATGTTACTATGTTCGACAATAATTTTTCATATTTTCAACCCACATTATCGCCCCTCCCTTTACTAAAATATTAAATTTGATATATTGTATCAGCTGATTATTTCATAAAAAACACAACATTCAATTAACTCACATTTCATCATTTTTAATAATTCTTGGATATGGTACTAATTTTGACAATTTTTCATCATTTAAACTCACTATATTGCACACCTTACTAAAATAATAACTTTGATATATTGTCTAGGCTGATTATTTCATTACAAACACACACATCAATCAACTCACATTTCATCATTTTTCGTAATTCTTGGATATGTTACTAATTTCGACAATATTTTTTATAATTTAAACCAACGTTGTCGCTCAACCTTACTAAAATTATAACTTTAATACATTTGCTGGGCTGATTATTTCATGACAAACACACTAATCAATTAATCTCCATTTCATCATTTTTCATAATTCTTAGGCATGTTACTAATTTCGACAATAATGTTTCATAATTTATACCCATATTATCGCCTCCTCCTTAATAAAATAATAACTTTAAACTATTGTCTGGGCTGATTATTTTATTACAAACACACTAATGCATGAAATCATATTTAATCATTTTTCATTATTCTTGGATATGTTACTTATTTCGACAATCATTTTTGATAATTTTAACCCACATTTTCGCCCTTCCCTCTTTACTAAATAATAACTTTGATATATTGTCTAGGATGATTATTTCCTTACAAACACACCCATCAATTAACTAATATTTCATCATTTTTTCGTAATTCTTGGATATGTTACTAATTTCGACAATAATTTTTCATAATTTAAGCCCTCCTTATCTCCTTTTCCTTTACTTATATAATAACTTTGATATATTGTCTAGGCTGATTATTCTATTATAAACACACTAATCAATTAAATCACATTTCGTCATTTTTTGTAATTCTTGTATATCTTACTAATTTCAACAATAAATTTTAGAATTTAAACCATCCTCGTCGCCCTCTCTTACTAAAAATTACTTTGATATATTGTCTGGGCTGATTATTTCATAAAAAAACAACTATCAATTAACTCACACTTCATCATGTTTCTTAATTCTTGGATATGTTACTCATTTCGACAATGATTTTTTAATATTTTTAACCCACATCATCAACCCCCAACTACGAAAATAATAACTTTGATAGATTATCTGGAATGATTATTTCATTTCAAACACACCAATCAATTAACTCACATTTCGTAATTTTTCATAATTCTTGGATATGTTATTAATGTCGACAATCATTTTTCATCATTTTAACCCACATCATCGCCCCACTTACTAAAATAATAAGTTTGATATATTGCCTGGTCTGATTATTTCATTGCAAACACACTAATGCATTAAATGACATATTATCATTTTTCATAATTCTTGGATGTTACGAATTTCGACAATTATTTTCCATAATTTAAACCATCCTTATCGCCCTCTATTACTAACATAATTACTTTGATATATTTCCTTGCCTGATTATTTTATCAACTCACATTTTATCTTTGGTCATAATCATGGATATGTTACTAATTTCGACAATAATTTTTATAATTAAAAACCCACATTATGCCTTTCCCTCCTGCTTATACAATATATTTGATATATTGTCTGGGCTTATTATATCATTACAAACACACCAATCAAGTAACTCACATTTCATCATTTTTCATAATTCTTGGATATGTTACTAATTTTGACAATAATTTTCAAAACTTTAACCCACTATGTCGCTCCCCTTACTTAAATAATAACTTTGATATATTGCCTGGGCTAATTATTTCATTAGAAACAAATCAGTCAATTTTGGGTATTCTCATAGTATATATGTTTCACCTATCTTATCCAATCCTGGGTGATGCCGCATATTCTGCCAATATATATCGTTCACTTATCTCATTAGATCCCGGGTGACTCTGGGTATTTTGCTACTATATGTTTTCCACCTATCTCATTACATACTGGGCGACGCTTTCTGATAGTATATATTTGCACATCTCATTCAATCGCAGGACTAACTTCATATCTGCCACCCCACTGTTGAAAATATACATTAAATAATGTTTTAATCGTAAACTGTGTCAGCCATTTCCGGGACTGACTTTATATCCCCAACCCACTGCTAAAAATATTCATAAAATAATGTAATGTCTAAATAGTAAACTGTTTCAGCCATTTCTGGCACTGACTTATAATCCCCACCCCACTGTTGAAAATATACATGAAATAAAGTAATGTATAAATTGTAAACTTTTTCAGACATTTCCGGGACCGACTTCTTATCTCCCATCTTACTGTAAAAATATACATGCAATAAAGCAATGTCCAAAACGTAAATGGTTGCAGCCATTTCCAGAATCGACTTCATATTTCCCACCCCAATGTTAAAAATATACATTAAATAGAGTAATGTGTAATGCATAAACGGGTTCACTCATTTTCGGGACTGATTTAATGTCCCTCACCCCACTGTTAAAAATATACATGAGACAAAGTAATGTTTAAATCGTAAAGTTTGAGTAATTTCCGGGACTAACTTCATATCCCGTAACCCACTGCTTAAAATATACTTGAAATAAAGTAATGTTTTAATCATAAACTGTTTCAGCAGCTTTTCAAAAGTAATACATAAAAACATTAACACGGTTAGAGATTAGGCAACCATTGCTTCAACATGAATTTCTGAGTGTAGTATAAGTTTCAGCATTCCAGTGACTTAAATCTCCCCTTCTTTAGTTTAGTTAATGGAGGAGAAATACTTCATTACTGAGACAATTTTTATTTTTGTTATTGACCAGAGAACCCCTTTTGGGGAGCTGGTTTCCTCCTAAATTCCGCCCTTGTGGGGAGGCAAGTAAACAAAAAAATTCACAATGCCTCCCCACGGGACAGATTTAGATACCAGGGTTGTTTTTTTAACGTGGAGAAAAAATTGTCTTAGTCGTAAATGATTTCTCTTCCACTGAGAGAGAAGAAATTGAAATGTAGCACCTGAAGAACAGATACTACACTTTGATCTTAGCCAAAAGGCCAAGAAAAACAAATCATTTTTATTAGCTTTGCCTCAACAGCGACACCAATTTTTAAAAAATATTTTCAAGGTGACAAGGTTTATTTGGAATATTCCACTTTCCTTTTTTAGGGATGCACAGCATGATAACGGACGGAGCGATAAGCGTAATAATATAATAATAATAATAATTATAATAATGATAATAATTATAATAATAATAATGATAATAATAATTATAATAATAATAATCATAATAATAATAATAATAATCATAATAATAATAATAATAATTAATGGAGGCATCTTTTTCTTTTGAAAAAGCAAGCCTCGTTTTGAATTCTTTTGGTGTTTTTTATGAAAGTACTCAGCATACTATAAACATCCCAACCTCTCCATGTTAAGAACGGCTTTCGAGATTAGAAGTGTTTATTCCTAAAGCCATTCTTAACATGGGGAGGTTGGGGGATGTTTATTTCTAAAGCCGTTCTTAACATGAGGAGGTTGGAGGTGTTTATTCTAGAAGTTGTTCTTAACATGGGGAGATTTGGATGCGTTTAATCTGAAAGCTATTCTTAACATGAGGAGATTAGGGTGTTTATACTATGCTGGGTACTCTCATAAAAAATACCAAAAAATTCAAAACACCTGTAAACCATGAATACTGCTATTTTTTTTTTTTCTTTTTCAAATCCGCTCGGAAAAACTACAATTTTTTAGATACAATAAATTTGCTTTGGGAAATAAAAACTACTTGAAAACCGAAACAAATGAGTCAGGTAATTATAAGATTAACTTTCACTCGCTATGGTAACATTTATTTCTTGTATATATTTATTTTTTTATGTATAATTGTTTGTTGGCTTCTCTGTTAAATACTCCTAGAGATTTTTAGAGTTGATTGATTCGAACGTGAAATTTGAACAAAATATTGTTTTTCGACATTTTTTTTTTTTTTTTTACGTTAACTTGGTCTGTTATCCTTCAAACACAATTCAAACTTTAAAGCAAACAAAAAGACTAATTATGATAAGCCTCTTTTAAGAAGCATAGGGTACCGTTTTCTTTCGTCATTTTCACCCGTACCTCAAGTGTGTGTGTGTGTGTGTGTGTGTGTGTGTGTGTGTGTGTGTGATGCTTTAAGTAGCGGGGATAGGGTGGGATGTATTGAAACTAAATCACTTTTAATATACATTTTTGGACCGGTAGATTTTGGGTAATAAACAATGTATTTGCTACGTTTTCAATATCGAAATCATATTTATTTTTTCCTGGCAAACGCACAAATTTTTTTTTTAAAAAAAGGAGACTTTTTAAAAATACTTGATTAGAGATAATTATTTGTTATTACCGTTCTTCAGTTATATACCGACATGAAATGTGGACTTATTTCTATATTAGAACCAATAGGAAATATAATGGTTTGCACGCGTCACAGTAGTAAAAAAGAATTTCCCAAAGCAATTAAATTCAAGTAATACTTACTTTGTTTCGCAATCTGCTTTCAACAAATCTGCTTTCATAAAAAAAAACAATTATAAGAAAACGAGACGAGGTTGACGCGTGGACCTCGACAATTAAGATGGTTACCGGAAAAGCAAGTTCGCAGAAAATTAAAATAATTATTTTCGTTTATTGTGATTTAAAATTTTTATTTTTAATTTTGTTGCTACGTATTGTGTTAGAATCTTTTTTAAAAATATGACTTTATTGTTAACAAATTATTCATGAGTTTTTATCTATAAAAAGAAAACATTTTCTGTTTTAATGTAAAAACAAACAAACAAACAAACAAAAAAACAAACAAAAAAAAACGCCGACACTTTTGATATGAGTGGGGCTAAAAAAAAAAAATTCCAGTGAATTTGGGCGAGAAGATGACGCATGCGCCGACTTAACATGTCAAACAAAAACACGTCACAAAATCTACGAATGTTTCCATCGCACACGCTAATCGAAAACATATTAGATAGAAGTGAGTATAATGTTACTTCAATCATTTTACCTTTATATGAATATGTTTCTTTATGACTTTCTAATGATATCTCATTTTATAAAGAAATCGAAATTGCATTTGGGTGAAGAAAGAAAAAAACAATTTTTTTATGCAAAGATACCGGTGATTGGAATTAGATGAACATAAAAATTTAAAACTTTAATTAAAAATGAATTTAATCACTTTGAGGATTTACTTTTAAACGAATTATGTGGATAAATAGCGAAGTTTTGTTTTCGTATTTAAACTTTATTTAATTGCAAGTGAATACAGAAATATAAATGGCGTCGGAAATCTGTAAACATTTTCATACTTATGTTTTAAACTGTGGGCCCAAAGTTAAAATCCCTCTAGATTTTTTATTGTGTGACCTTGCTTAGGAGTGGAAGAAAAAAAGGCGGCAAATAAATGAAAACAGACTCTTGAACACACTATTTTTCACAAGCATAAATGTTGCGCATTCGCGAGAACGGCAGCCATATTTAAAGATGGCCGAACCTCGTTCAAATACCACGTGATGACTTACTTAAACCCTAGTAGAACACAAACCAATAAATATACAAACACCTAGTTAAGTACATTTTATTCCCAATTAATTCTTTTATTATTTATTATATAGATATTGGACTTAATCTTTATAGTCTGTTTCAAAGTCGAGATTATTTATAGAAAATACAAAAATCTTTTTTCAGACATTTACTGTAATACTGCTTCACTATTTTATAGGCACCGCCAAAACTGGGGGGGCAGGTCAGTACTTTTTGACGGACCGTCTTTTTAAAAATCTACCAAAAATCAGGTAATTATCCGATCAATACGAAATTTTCAGCGATTATTAGGAGAAGAATGAACTTTATAACAGTGTACTTATTTTTCATAAACGATATTTATATATATATTTTTTTTTGCTTACAACCCCCCCCCTTGTTTTGAAGTGGGAACAAATATGCTTAAAATAATCATCTGAGACTGAAATCAACATATTGTGTTGTAAGGGACAGAATTATAGATTCAAAAAAAAAAAAAAAAAAAAAAAATTGTTTGCATACCTTATTTTGACGTCTGAATATCAGAACTTCGATTGTGTTTAATTATCCCGCTTTTGAGTTTTGAAGTGTGAAATTCGGTGAATATGTTAAGTAAAATAATTAATTTAAGTTAAGCAAAACAAAAAAAATTTTTTTTTAATATTTATACGAAAAAAGCTATTTTAAAATTTTTGATAAATAAATTAACAATTTTTTTTTAGCGAGCCGAATAATGCATGACCATTATTAAACAGGGCATGCTTTGAATAATCGATACCAAAAAAAAAAATTCGATAAATATTGTGCCCTTTGTGTTAAAAATAGCATCTTTTTTTTCGATCCCGTTTGAAAACGTTTGCCGCCTTTGACTATGGTGGACCAAACGCGCTGAAATAATTTTTTTTTATTCTGCTTTAAATTGCCCCCCCCCATTTTGGGGAGTCTGGCCCCCACACACATACACATTAAAAACCAAACGCATACAAATGGTCACCCATCTGGTACTGGCCAGCCTCAGCTTAATAATACATTGAAATTTTCGTCACTGAAAAATAAGTTTTTTTTGGCCTGTTTGGTCTTCCATAGTTTGCTTTTTATCAGACGAAAACGTAAACAGAATCGATCTGAACTCTACGTCAACGCGAATATCTGGTTACTTATATGAATAAGTGGAATTATTTGAAATTCAGGTACTTATATTATAATATTTTTGCATATTCTCTTAGAAAATCATCCTAAATCTTAGTTAGACAATAAATTAATTAATTAATTATTTCAAAAACCCTTTTTTTTAAATATTTAAGTACGTTTTTTGTGCAAGACAAAAAATGTCAATTGTTAACTTTTGGGGAAAATTTAACATTTAAAATTGAATTAAAAATAGTAGAAAAAGTTTTACATTATTCTGTTTTCTATATGATAAAATTCAGGGTTTTATCTTTCTGGAAAAAAAAAGTTACTCAGAAATAATGGATTTTAATAAACGTAATTTCGTTTTAAAAAACAACAACAACTTGATTTTGCGGCCATTTTTGGCGGTGCCTACTATTTTATATGTATAACTTAAAAATAGATTTTTTTGTCAAATTTTGATATTTCTTATGTAAATGCATTTATATTATGCCGATATGTCTTGTCACACAAAATTACAGTTGTTTTTACCTCCATCGAGGATGTTATGTTTTCAGTCATATTTATAACTATGTTTGTTTATTTTGATACACCCTAGAGTTCACATCGCTTGACCAATCATCACTAAACTTGGTCAAAACATTGATCGTGATTCAAATTAGAACGGATTTAATTTCTAGATATCTAGTAAAGGTCAATGTCAAAGAAAAAGCGAACGCCGAATCTTGGAAATAACTTTGGTTCTGTTCATCATAGAGACTCATTGATTTACCCAAATTGTAGCTAATTAAGTCATCCATGTGATATATATTCGACCTTGAAAAGTTTCATCAAAGCTGAAAATTTTGTGGTATTTCAATTTCCGATGTTTTAAATTTTAATGTACGAATCTGATGTCATTTTGTAAGAGCAATCACTATCCAAAATTTCAGTCTTTAGTTCTTGGGTAGGGGTGTCAGAAATTTTGTGAAAAATATTGAATAATTCGCCCCCCTGTTTCTCCAAGCTTATAACTACTCGAAAAATGTAATTCAACCCCTAATTTATTTTTCAATTAAAGGAGCAAGGACCAAGGTTTCACTAAAAATTTAAAAAAAAAACAAAAATGAAAACAAAAAAAAAACAACGTGATAAAAAAAAAGGTTTTAAACTTCTGACTTTACAGGTAAATTTCTAAAAAACACTACTTTTTGTTGTTTTAAATTTGAATATATTATTTATTGATCTTTTATCTTCAATTTCTGATATATAAAACTTTAGCGAGTAAATTAGTTATTTACTTTTTAATAGACATTTCAAAATTGGGGGAGGGCGTTAATTAAAAAAAGTTTGTCTAAAATATTATATTAGGCTTATTGGAAAGAGCATAAAATTTCACATTGACCCTGAAAATATCGTAAAGATAGAATCAATAGAAAAATTTTGATAGATTTTTAAAGATTAAAAATTGAAAAATACTGAACTCGTAAAATTCAATAAATTTCATTACTGTTTTTAAAAAATAAAAAAATAATATTTCTATTACTTTTTATACAACTTTAATAGGTTATTTTGGAAGTATAATCTATAAAGAAAATAAACAACCCACTTTTTAACGAGAAATTACGAGTGTTTTGTATTTTATTCACAGTTTTGTGTTACGGGTGTCAAAAATTCCTACAAAAATTCTGATACACCTAGTGCTTGGGTTATCAATGTTTCCATGACATAGCATAATGATATGGAGAAATAAAGTCGAGATAACATTTTGTCCAATACTTTGTTGTCAGTCTTAAAACTTCTGTTCTTATTGTGCGTTTTAACTTTAGATATATTTGCGTTCTTTCTAAGTTGGTTTTTTCACCCGAATGTACAATAATTGTGAACTTTTACTCCAAAGAAATTTAGATTATTTTTATCTTTTATTCTTCAAGTTACAAAAAAAGAAGATAATTTTAAACAATCTTATTGATAATGTACAATAATTGTGATAAGAACACATGACGTGTGTAAAAAATTTCGAGGGGCATGTTTTTGTCATGCCAATATCGCTGGAATTGAATTTTTTCTCATCAGAAAACAGGACTTTTTTCCACTTCTCAACGTCACAGGTTTTGGTATTCACGATTAAATCTTAAGCAAACCACTTTGTTACGTAGAAGCAATTGAGGAATTTGTTTATGCTTTTTATTTACCATGCCTTTTTGTTGTAAGCGTTGTCTGATGGTTATTGGACTGCAATCAGCATCTGTAACCGTAGAAAGTCCTCCGTCATTCCTAACAACACCTCTGATTCTCCTACTCAATGCAGGAGAAAATGGGGGGGGCTACCAAAGGACTTTGCTTTTCCATAATTCTCAGTGTTCTTTAGACAGTTTCAAATAACAGTTTTACTGCTATTTACCTTAGCTGCTATTGCTTGCTGTGATAAATCTTGCTTATGGAATCCTAGAATTCGAGAGTGCTCAACTTCGGTTAGTTTTCTTGCTTTAGGCATGGTAACACCTTTACACAGTGATTGCTATTCTCTAACTGAACTAAAAACATTAGAATTACCATAAATCTAACAATTTATATCCTTGGTCTTATAAGTTTGATCATGTGTAAAAAGCCTGACTTAATAGAAATGCAAATGTTTAAATAACATTTTTGGAATGCACCTTTTTGTTTCCATAACCTTTTAGATTGTAGTATTAGTAACCTTAAGTCGAAAGAGTTTAAAATCTATACTTCAAAAAAGGTTTCTTTTCAAAGATTTTTAAATGGTCTTAAATTTTTGATTTGTATATTTATATATAAATATCGATGATGAAAAAAGTACCTCTTTATAAACTTTATTCTTCACTTTATAATCGGTGAAAATTTCGAATTGATTGAATAATTGATTTTTAGTAGATTTTTAAGACTCAGTCAAAAAAATACTTATTTCCTCCTTCCGTTTTGACCATGCCTAGATTTTATGACCGTCCTATATAGTTTTACATATATAATTTTACATATATAATTTTACATATATAATTTTACATATATAATTTTACATATATAATTTTACATATATAATTTTACATATATAATTTTACATATATAATTTTACATATATAATTTTACATATATAGTTTTACATATATAGTTTTACATATATAATTTTACATATATAATTTTACATATATAATTTTACATATATAATTTTACATATATAATTTTACATATATAATTTTACATATGTAGTTTTACATATATAGTTTTACATATATAATTTTACATATATAATTTTACATATATAATTTTACATATGTAATTTTACATATATAATTTTACATATATAATTTTACATATATAATTTTACATATATAATTTTACATATATAATTTTACATATATAATTTTACATATGTAGTTTTACATATATAGTTTTACATATATAAGTTTACATATATAAGTTTACATATATAATTTTACATATATAATTTTACATATATAATTTTACATATATAATTTTACATATGTAGTTTTACATATATAGTTTTACATATATAGTTTTACATATATAAGTTTACATATATAATTTTACATATATAATTTTACATATATAATTTTACATATATAATTTTACATATATAATTTTACATATGTAGTTTTACATATATAGTTTTACATATATAAGTTTACATATATAAGTTTACATATATAATTTTACATATATAATTTTACATATATAATTTTACATATATAATTTTACATATATAATTTTACATATGTAGTTTTACATATATAGTTTTACATATATAGTTTTACATATATAAGTTTACATATATAAGTTTACATATATAATTTTACATATATAATTTTACATATATAATTTTACATATATAATTTTACATATATAATTTTACATATGTAGTTTTACATATATAGTTTTACATATATAAGTTTACATATATAATTTTACATATATAATTTTACATATATAATTTTATATATATAATTTTACATATATAGTTTTACATATATAATTTTACATATATAATTTTACATATATAATTTTACATATATAATTTTACATATATAATTTTACATATATAATTTTACATATAAAATTTTACATATATAATTTTACATAGCAACAAAGCACTACACCTCAAATACTGTATTGGTTTTGCCAGAGAGAGAACGACACAGTGACAATAGCACAAAAAAAAAACAGGAGTATTCCCATGACAACACAAAATAAAAGGTTCGAGTGAAGATCCTCATTAATTGCTATACAATCTTGATTTATTTTTTTGCATGAAGTGTGTTCCATTTTCTTCTGGTAATTTAAAAATTTATGGTTGAGCATTTTATAAAGTTTTCGTTTCTTTTCTCAAATACTCTGCACATTATGTTTTACTTTTTTCTAGATTTAGCTTTTTTTATGTTTAATTTAACTGGAAAATATAGTCAATGGAATTAGAATACAGAAGCCATCTTTTTTAGTTGCTTGTTCATTCTTTTCAGTGGTTATGATTCTGTATTCTAATTCCATTGACTATATTTTCCATTGATATCTTAAGACTGTGTAAAATAAATATATCCGAGGATTTCATGTATATTTGAAGTCAATAGCTTACACATAAAAAAGTTTTGATTTAAAATATTATCCAACCCTTAAATTATATTAGAATTAATCCACTAAAATCTTAAAAGTAAAATTCAAATGATATTATAATTAATAAACCAAAATCTTTAAATTAAAAGTAGATTATAATTAATCCACTATAATCTTATAATTCAAATAAGATTATAATTAATCCACCATAATCATAACATTAAAATTACAATTAGATTATAATTAATCCATCAAAATCGTAAAATTAAAATTCAAAGCAGATTATAATTAATCCACTAAAATCTTAAAATTCAAATTAGATTATAATTATTCCACCAAAATCATAAAATTCAAATTCAAATTAGATTATAATTAATTCACAGAATTTTTTAAATTCAAATTAGATTATAATTAATTCACAAAAATCTTTAAATTCAAATGATATTATAATTAATTCACAAAAATCTTAAAATTCATATTCAAATTAGATTATAATTCATCCACTAAAATCTTGAAATTCAAATTCAAATTAGATCATAATTAATCAACCAAAATCTTAAAATTCTAATTCAAATTCGATTATAATTAATCCACCAAAATCTTCAAATTCCAATTATATAATAATTCATCCACCAAAGTCGTAAATTTCAAATTTAAATTGGATTATAATTAATCAACCAAAATTTGAAAATTCAAATTAAATTATAATTGATCACCCAAAATCTTTAAATTCAAATTCAAATTATATTATAATTAATGCAGCAAAATTTTAAAATTCAAATTCATATATTATTATTCATCCACTAAAATCTTTAAATTCAAATTGAAATTAGATGATTATTAATCCACCAAAATCTTAAAATTCAAATTAGATTATAATTAATGCACAAAAATCTTAAAATTCAAATTAGATTATAATTAATGCACAAAAATCTTAAAATTCAAATTCAAATTATATTATAATTAATCCACCAAAATCATAAAATTCAAATTAGATTATAATTCATCCACCAAAATCTTAAAATTCAAATTTAAATTAGATTATAATTGATCCAGCAAAATCGTAAAATTCAAATTAGATTATAATTAATCCACAAAAATCTTAAAATTCAAATTAGATTATAATTCATCCACCAAAATCGTAAAATTCAAATTCAAATTATATTATAATTAATCCACCAAAATTTTTAAATTCAAATTACTTACATTATAATTAAGTAACTAAAATCTTAAAATTCAATTTCAAATTAGATCATAATTAATCCACCAAAATATTAAAATTCAATTTACAATTAGATTATAATTAATCCACCTAAATCGTAAAATTCAAATCCAAATTAGATCATAATAATTCCACCAAAAAATTATATTATAATTAATGCAACAAATTTTTAAATTAAAATTCAAATTATATTATAATTAATCAACTAAAATCTTAAAATTCAAATTATATTATAATTAATCCACCGAAATCTTAAAATTCAAATTCAAATTAGATTATAATTAATCCACAAAAATTTTAAAATTCAAATTACAATTACATTATAACTCATCCACCAAAGTCGTAAAATGATTATTTAAATTAGATTATAATTAATCCACCAAAATCGAAAAATTCAATTTCAAATTTGATTATAATTAATCCACAAAAATCGTAAAATTCAAATGTAAATTAGATTATAATTAATTCACCAAATGTTAAAATTCGAATTAGATTATAATTAATCCACCAAAATCGTAAAATTCAAATTCAAATGATAATATAATTAATTCACAAAAATCTTAAAATTAAAATTGAAATAAGATTATAATTCATCCACCAAAATCGTAAATCTTAAAATTCAAACTAGATTATAATTAATCCACTAAAATATTAAAATTCAAATTCAAATGAGATTATAATTAATTCACTAAAATCTTAAAATTCAAATTGAAATTAGATCACAATTAATCCCCCAAAATCTTAAGATTACAAATTAGATTATAATTAATCCACCAAAATCTTAAAATTCAAATTCAAATTAGATTATAATTAATCCACGGAAATCATAACATTCAAATACAAATTATATTAGAATTAATCTACTAAAATCTTAAAGGTAAAATTCAAATGATATTATAATTAATCCCCACAAAATCTTCAAATTAAAAGTAGATTATAATTAATCCACTAAAATCTTAAAATTCAAATTAGATTTTAATTAATCCAACAAAATCATAACATTCAAATTCAGATTATAATTGATCTGCTAAAATCGTAAAATTCAAATTCAAATTGGATTATAGTTAATCTATCAAAATCGTAAAATTCAAGTCAGATTATAATTAATCCACTAAAATCTTAAAATTCAAATTAGATTATAATTAATGCACAAAAATCTTAAAATTCAAATTCAAATTAGATTATAATTAATGCACAAAAATCTTTAAATTCAAATGGTAATATGATTAATTCACAAAAATCTTAAAATTCAAATTTAAATTAGACTATAAATACTCCACAAAAATCGTAAAATTCAAATTCAAATTATATTATAATTGATTTACAAAAATCGTAAAATTCAAACTCAAATTAGATTAAAATTATTTCACCAACGTTATAAAATTCAAATTACAATTAGATTATAACTAATCCACCAAAATTGTAAAATTCATATTCAAATTAGATTATAACTAATCCCCACAAATCTTAAAATTCCAATTAGATTATAATTCATCCACCAAAATCGTAAAATTCAAATTTAAATTAGATCCACTAAAATTTGAAAAATCCACTAAAATTTGAAAATTCAAATTCAAATTAGAGTATAATTGATCACCCAAAATATTAAAATTAAAATTATATTATAATTAATGCACCAAATTTTAGAATTCAAATTATATTTTAATTAATCCACTAAAATCTTCAAATTCACATGCAAATTAGATTATAATTAATCCACCAAAATCTTAAAATTCAAATTAGATTGTAATTAATGCACAAAAATCTTAACATTCAAATTAGATTATAATTAATCTACCAAAATCTTAAAATTCAAATTTAAATTAGATTATAATTGATCCAGCAAAATCGTAAAATTCAAATTTAAATTAGATTATAATTGATCCAGCAAAATCGTAAAATTCAAATTAGATTATAATTAATCCACCAAAATTTTTAAATTAAAATTAAACTTACATTATAACTAATCCATCAAAATCGTATAATTCATATTCAAATTAGATTATAATTAAGTCACTAAAATCTTGAAATTCAAATTCAAATTAGATCATGATTAATCCACCAAAATATTAAAATTCAATTTCAAATTAGACTATAATTAATCCACCAAAATATTAAAATTCAAATTCAAATTAGATTATAATTAATGCACCAAAATTGTAAAATTCAATTTCAAATTATATTAGAATTAATCCACCAAAATCTTAAAATTCAATTTCAGAGTAAATTTTAATTAATGCACCAAAATCTTAAAATTTAAATTTTAATTAGATTACAATTTATCCACCAAAATCGTAAAATTCACATTCAAATGATAATATAATTAATTCACAAAAATCTTAAAATTTCAATTAGACTACAATTAATCTACCAAAATCGTAAAATTCAAAGCTCGCATATCTATGTCATTTGCTCGATTTCAGGAAGATAAATATTCAGCATTTGTCACTCGCTGCATGTGGGTTAGTCTTTTTCCTATAACATCTTGGGAAAATAAAAATAAAAAAAGCGTTCTGCAGTAAATGAAATACTATCCCGCAGTCAAAATTGACCTCATTAACTCATTAAAACGGGCATCTGCGAAATCCAAGTAATTAAATAAATTCAAACGTGTTTCTGTTAGCATCTCGCGGTGGGGCAATGGTTAACGTCGCACTTTTTTTTTTTTTTTCACACTTTAATTTACGACTTTGCCTCAAGGGTTCGGGTTCGATCCTCATACTTACCTACCAAAACATTTTAACCCCACCCCCACCCCTGGAGTTTCCACACACACCTCGAAACACCCGGGCAACGCCGGGTACCCCTCGCTAGTATAATAATATATCTAGAAATTATCGAATTTGAAATTTCAGTATTTATAATTTTTTGTTTATTTTTCATTTTCTTATACAATTTTTTATTATTGGAAAGAAACATTACTTGTGTATGTGCATCATCCTAGAGTTGGTAGGTTGGCCATCTTTGGCATTATAATTTTATTATTTCATTTTTTGGATTTTGCATATATTTTTATTCTCTTTAGATAAAATGTGCTTCTTAAAAATATAAAAACAATAACATATTAATTTATTTCAAATTTTTGTTTTAATTTCTTATCAGTTGATGATAATCCTTTTTTTTCTAACATCTTAGTGCTAATGTTTTTTAATTTTTTTATATTAATTTTTTACACTTCAAACTTGCTGAAAAGTATTTATTTTACTTCTTCAAAAATTGATTTAGATTTTGATATTAATGATAAACGTAAACAGAAAACTATACAACTCAACTTTTAATCTAATGTTTTTTAAGTAAATTGTTGTTAGTATGCATAAAGTTACAAAATTAAATCATTTCGTTCAATATTTCAGTTTGATTCCTACTTCACAAATAAGAATGTATATGACGTACCAACATCGACATGGAATCTAAATTGTTAGACCATGTAAGAGTGAGGATTGATTGGGCACCTCCTTTCATATTTTCTGTTTCAGTTAAGTGCGGTAATTCTGTGTTAGTGTAAAGCCTCCCCTCACAGTGTCACTCATCTGAAATTTTGCTGGGTTCTGTATATTCTTTCCTTCTAGTTGAAAAAAAGGTGCAACAATTTGAAACTCTCCTGTACAATATTACACAAAATGCCATTACTACTGTGAGTAGGGGGCGGGGCTTCAAATCTTTGTTTTTTTATCTTTTGTCCTCTTATTTTCTTTTAGGTTGCATTGGAGATTTCTGCTCTCGTGGTCGTCAATTGAGTTGATTTACAATCGGTTGAAAGATTTGGGTTTTTAAGGGTTACTCTAAATTATATATTATGTTTTAGTTTTTAAATATTTTTAATTTAAAAAAAATCATTTTTATTTATTTTATTTTCAATAAATGTTCATACAATTATATATTGATATATTTATATATAATAAATGCTTGAGTTTTAAAATATTTTTATGTTAAAAAAATCATTTTTATTTATTTTATTTTCAATAAATGTTCATACAATTATATATTGATATATTTATATATATAATAAATGCTTGAGTTTTAAAATATTTTTATGTTCAGAAAAATCATTTTTATTTATTTTTTATTTTCATCATAATTAACCTTCAATTTGCACTGTTTCAATCGTTATATATTTCTGTTTATATATATATATATATATAAATATGTTAGTATCAGTATGCACACATAAGTTAATGCATACCCTTTACTGTGAGACGATTGTTAATATACTTAACATTATTATAAGCATTATTATTATTATTAGCAATATTATTTCATTATAATTATTATTATTATTATTATTATTATATGAAATATTATTATTATTATTATAACCGTCATTATTTTTATTATTACTCTATTAATATTTACTATTATTTTGTTTTAACTATTATTATTATTATTATTATTATTACCGTTCAACACATTTATTTCAGTTTCTAATCATTTATTGTATATATTAAAGTCTATTGCGTCTTGTTCATTGCTACATGAACGCTAATGCATTGCAAATTAAAAAAAAAGAATAAAAAAGTACATTATTCTTTCACAAACGATAAAAATAATTAGCGTGAACGCTGTAGCAGATTGATACAAGGAATGAACGAGGCCCAAAATACAAATTTCGGGTTTGTATTACTGTACACATAGATTCGAAAAAGTTGTCAAAAAAAACAAATATATAACAAATAAATGTTATCAAAGGAAAGATAAGTTACTGTTCTACCTAACTGGATAATTTTCAAGTGTTTTTATTTAATGTAACATGTTTATTCAATTCTAAAACCATAGTGTTTACCGATGTATTGGAAAATTAAAAATGGCGCCCAACTCTCTCTTTTACACGGTAAGTTTTGGAAAGGGAGTTAAAAATAGAAAAAATAGACAAAATATTGTTAGAAACTCACTCAATATATGTTTGCGTGACATAGGCTGACATATTCGGTGGGCTTTTAACAGTATTTTGTATATTTTTTTTATTTTTAACTCCTTTTCCCAAACTTCCCGTGCAAAAGAGAGAGTCGGGCGCTATTTTAAATTTTCTAATACATCGGTAAACACTATGTTTTTCGAGCTGAATAAACATGTTATATTAAATAAAAACACTAAAAACATCCAGTTAGGTAGAAAAGTAACTTATCTTGCCTTTAATAACATTTATTTGTTATATATTTGTTTTTTGATAACTTTTTCAAATCTATGTGTACAGTAATACAAACCCCAAATTTCCAGTTTTTTCAACCTCTTTCGTTTTTATTTCCTGACTCTGATGTGATCCAGAAAAGATAGGACCGCTTGAAATATAAAAAAATAAAATATTAAATATGAAAACAACATGTTTATGCTTTTTTATTTGTGCCTTCATTCAGTATCGTGAGGCTTTTTCAGATTGGTGTAGAAAAATATTTTTCTACAGGAATTTGAAATCTAATTTAGGTATTATTCAAAAACGATTATATAATAAACTAGCAATCGGTACCTGGCGTTGCCCAGGTGTTTTGAAGTGTATGCTGAGGAAAAAAAACGGTCAATTTTTTAAAACTTTGACCCCTTTTATGACCTATTAACATTTATTGTTTAGGGATCAAGTAAAGTTAATAAGTTAGATCCATGTCCAAGGAATCTATATATAAAATATCACGTGTTCAGACCTTAAATTTTAGGAGGAGTTTGGTAGAGTTCTCAAAGGTCTAATTGTTGAATATTGACCACTTAATCGCCAAATTTCTGTCGAAAACCTATCACATCGATGTTCCCAAATCTCAGTACCCTGTATATCAAATTTCGAATCTGTAGGCTTAAAATTGAGAGTTTTAGCGTAGGGAAATGAACACAGACGCACAGACACACACAGACACTATCACTTATACATATATATAAACATAAACGTCATATATATAAGGATAATAGTACGCCATATATATAACAAAAGACCATTATTAACTGAAGTGAAAGGAAAACCCGGGGGAACTTTACCCAAAAATAAATCTATATTTTTTTGTGTGTATTGATAGTCTGGTACTTATACAGTTTAGTGACGACATTAAAAAATGGAAATATTGAAAAAAAAATTTTATTGTACGTAACTGTTATAGACTGAAGTTCTCCGAAAAAAAATTTCACTTCATTTGATCAAGTAGTTTTTTTTTTACATCGAAAAACAATGATTTATCACGGCAACGTCAACGTGGCCATTTTGGAAATGTTATTGCAGGCCCAGGAATTCCCCAAGGGCAGGTAACTGCCGTACATAGCAGAATACCTCCATTTTAGGCCAATCTAGCCCTTTATTCCCCACCAGAATGAGATTTTAAATTTTTTTTGCGAAGACAGATGCCATTTTTGGGGTGTTTTTTTTTTTTTTTAATTTGTCACAGAAGTAAATAAAAGAAGTTTCGAAGCGGAGGATAATTATCTATTATAAAAGTTTTTATGTTTTTTTTCAGAGTAATTCTTTTATCCAGTGATAAGATTTGTGGACGCCATTTATGTACAAAATGAATTGACGATCTTAAAATGCATAAATTTTTCTGTCCCTCTCTTCACGTAAGAATTCACCAAAATTCAGAAATCAACCAATTCTAATGAAATTATCAATATTTAATCAGTAACGATGATGGTATATAATAAACCTATTTTTTTAATCATAGTGAAAATGTAGGCGTATCAGAATTTTTATACGAATTTTTACACCCCTAACACGAAACTGCGAATGAAATATAAAAAACTCGTAATTTCTCTTTTAAAAGTGGGTTATTTTCTTTATGGATTATACTTCCAAAATAAACTATTAAAGTTATTTTAAAAGTAATAGAAATATATTTAAAAAAAAAACAGTAATGAATTTTATGAACTTTAAAGTTTAAAAATCTATCAAAATTTTTCTATTGATTCTATTTTTACGATATTTTCAGGATCAATGTGAAATTTTATGCTCTTTCCAATAAACCGAATATAATATTTTAGATAAACGTTTTTTTTAATTCACGCCCCCCATTTTCAAGTGTCTATTAAAAAGTAAATAATTAATTTACTCACCAAAGTTTTATATATCACAAATTGAAGAGAAAAGGTCAATAAATAATATATTCAAATTTGAAACAAAAAAGTAGTGTTTTTTAGAAATTTACCTGTAAAGTTCGAAGTTTAAAACCTTTTTTTTTAACCAAGTTGTTTGTTTTTTCTTTTGTTTTTTTAATGAAACTTTGGGCCTTGCTCCTTTGATTGAAAAAAAAATAGGGCTTGAATTACATTTTTCGAGTAGTTATAAGCTTGGAAAGACGGGGTGAAATTGTTCACTATTTTTCACGAAATTTCTGACACACCTAGTGAAAATGTAATATTTTGTGTAAATTAAAAATATCTTTACTAATGTTAAAGGTTTAAGTCCTAAAAACACATAGATTTATTTTTGCTTTTTTAGATGTAGATTTTAACGATATGTATTTGAAATAATTCATGTATATTAGAAAAACGCTCTAAAGTATGTGTTAATGAATTTGATAAAACATGAAAACAAATTCTCAAACTACGGATATAGAATTAAGCATTGTTTATTTGATATGTTCACAAACTAATATAAATAATAAAATTAAAAGTGCAAGAATATTTCATGTCATTTTTCAAAAATAAGTTTCTGATGTAATTTTATATGTAACTGTAACATTTCCCTTGTACGCATAAATCTGTAAACATCATCATAAGAAATTAGTTTTTATAATCTTGAAAATAAAAAAAAAAAATAAGCCCCCTGAGTCACTAAGGAAAAGAAAATGAAAAAATGGGATAATTTCTATTTACAATTAATTTGAGGAAGTATGATTGGACGGAACGATGAAAAAGATAAAATGAAAGTTTATAGCATTTTCTTTCAAATTTAATTCTGTTTAATTATTTTTAGTTTATCTTTGAAGAAATAATAAAATAATTACTAAAATTGACTTTGTTAACATTTTACAACAGGTTTTATTACAAATTCTATGGGAAAAAAGCATTGCTAACCAAACGTCACAAATAATTGTATTATTGAATCCAGGCGCTTATACTAAGTTAAATATGAAACTTTGTTTTAGAGAAATAAAATCTTACTTAAATATACTCAAAATATGATAATTCAATATTTTCATTTTTTTATTACAAGAAAATTAAGTTATTACAATTCCCATGAACTCTACTTTTATGCTAATAAAAATAAATGACGATAATATAATAAATAAATTATGGGTAGATATTCTGCTAGGAGGTTTCATTGCATCTATTTTCGCTAGGTCTTTCATAATTATCAGGACATTACAATTACCAACCATAAATTCATTAGAACTATAAATATCATCTCTTATTTTTTTACAATTTTACTAAAACAATTATAAAAAAATGTTTATTTTGTATAAAAAAATTACCGAGTATTTATATATTAAAAATTTTTTTGCTACTAAAATATTTCAATATTCTAGTGATAACATTCTACTATATTTACATTTTTAAACCATCTTATTAAATGTTGTTTTGGGAATAAAGTTTTAACTATTACATTCTCCAATTGTTAAATTTGGGATTCTTTATTGTTTCTTCAAATAATTTTTCTTGCTTTTTGATTTAAGTGAAAATCATTTTCAAAAATTACCTTATTGGGCAGAATTAAATATATATATATATATATATATATATATATATATATATATATATATATATATGTGTGTGTGTGTGTGTGTGTGTGTGTGTGTGTGTGTGTGTGTAAAATAAAAATTAGAATTAAATTTACCAAAATGATCCAAGATGGTAAAATTGAAGTATATTATAACTATTAAAGAATTAATATTTATAAAGTTATCTCAACCAGATGTAAAAGCTCGATAAAACCAAATAGGAAATAGAGCTTATAATACGAGCAAACAGTAAACAAAACATGTTAAAAAACACTTTAAAATGAGTTAAAAACATATTTAATCTGAAAAGGAAACACTAGATAAGTGGATAGTATGTGTAGGATATGTCATTATATATATATATATATATATATATATATATATATATATATTAGTGATGGGACGATGCCAAAATTTTTCCCGATTCCGATTCCGTTCAAAATTTCCGATTTCGATCCGATTCCCGATTCTGATTCCGATTCTTGTAAAATTTATACATATTTAATTAGAAATTTTTTTTGTTTGTTTTTTCGTAAATTTTCAAATTATTACATAAACCCCTGGTTAATGTCCGCGTATATTTTATCTCAAATGTTTGCCTTGTAATTGATTAAAAATTGTAACACAAAACATTTATTTTGATTTTAAAACAAAGCTATATTGTACCAGTTCGTATTTACTGTATAACATGCTACTTACATGAATAGTGGAAAATATTCGAAGATTGGTAGGCAAAATAAGAAAACGATGTAAGAACAATATATTTAACAACGCCACTTAGCAAAGCCACATCTTATTGTTACGAACGAATTTCTAAATAATAATATTACTATTATGAAAACCATTTTTAACGTGAGATTGCATGAGCTTTCTGTGCTTTCTCTCGCAGCTAAATCCCTATTCCAAAATGAAATATTACTTTTATAGATTACCTGTTAGAACATTTTTTTAATTGGCGGAAAGAAAAGCGATCATTTAGAATTTAGAGTGTAAGATCAGTTTCGAATATAAATTTAACGTAAAATGATCATCATTTCTGGCCATCCTAATTCTTTATGGATATTAACTAAAGTGTTTCCCACTAAATTAAGTTCGGTTTGCAACGTTGTAAAACCATGTGTAATCGCTTAAAAAGTAGACACCCTATCCCCAATAAGCGCACATAATTTAAAATTGGTAACACACTACAGCTCATGTTACGTTATATTTATTTGTGAAACTGACCGTCTATTATATATATATATATATATATATATACATACACACACATATATATATATATCACGGAGGCCTCGCTGAAGCCCGCCAATCTCACTCAAAAGTTGAGTTGAAAGTATTATGAGGTAATTAACACCTTCGATGCCGTTGGTTTCGACAACAATACTTTTTCACACCCACTTGCCAAATTTCTCAAGGAGTTTAATATGAAAAGATTTCAAACGAATAGAGTTTTATTTTATTTTCCTGGAGCCACATTGTCTGACACCGTCGCATTTTTCTCGGGTTTCGGAAAAGTTAAAAATATACATGAATATCTCACAATGAATTTATCAAAGTCTGGATAAAATAGATAAAGAGAAAACATTTAGAAATTTTTCAGATTGAAAAAGAAATTATATTTACATTTAAAAGTCCCCCCTCATTGAAATTCTACTTTTGGACGATATTTGTAAACCCACTAAAACCAAATTATTTTAGATCTAGGATGAAGCTCTAAACTGTCTTCACGTATTAAAAAAGGGTGCTTGTGCAGTTTGCACTATGTTAAAAAACGAAAAATAAAAAAAATATATTCTACGTACTCGCTATGGAATGAAGTTCTCATAAAAAAATCACGTAATTTCATCAAATAGTTTTTATTTTATGCCGTAAAAACGATTTGGGAAATTCGGAATCTTCCTAAAAAAAACTGCGATAATTAGTCAAGGGAGCGTAAAACAAAAACTATTTAATGAAATTACGTGATTTTGTTATGAGAACTTCATTCTATAACGAGTACGTAGATCTATAGAGTTTAGTTTTACTAATAGTTTAAAAGAAATAAATATTTATAATCGGTACAAGCAATTGAAAATTAACTTTTGAAAAATATTCAAAGAATCGATTTTGGAATCGGAAATTATACACAAATTTTTCCGATTCCGATGCCGATTCCGATTCCCCGAAAATTACCGATTTAACCGATTCCCGATTCCGATTCATCGGCACAACACTAATATATATATATATATATATATATATATATATATATATATATATATATATTTTATGACATGTAAAAAGATGAATGTTATAATAATAATGTTTCATTGCAATGTGAGTAATTTTGTTGAATCTTATACAGTCTTCAATTCTCCATATTTCCAAATATTTATACATTTATTTGTTGAACCAACAATAATAGAAAATAAATTCCGGAACTTTTAACATTGGTTAAAATACTAGTCGAACAGTGTTGCAAACAAAATTATAAAAGAGAAAAAAATAATTGACAACGCTGTGTATCATCTACATATCTGAATTAAACAAAAAAAATTTGTTCAAGTAAAAAGAAAATGCGTTTTTAGCCAAACGTATTCATTTATATACATTGCATACATAAATTCTTAATTTCAAATGTAAGCAATGCTTCAAATGCCGGTAATATTTCTTCAAAATTATAACAATTTGGAGAAGATCGTCAAAAGATTCAGATAGTCCATAAATATTATTTTAAAAAAGCTTTTGTAATAAATAGAATTGTTTTTATTATGAAACAAAATTGTTACATTTAAGATCCCATTTATGAAGATTTTGTGAAAATTTATATCAACATAATATAGTGAAATAGTAACTTATATTTTGGTTTTATAAATAATGAATTTGAAGATTTCTTTAAATAAGTTGATCATAATGACTTTTGTAAATAAATATCTTTGTTTTAAAATTTTATCGTTTGTTTTCTTTTTTTAATTTTCAGAATATCCAACAATCAATACTAAGAAAAATAAATAAAATTGCCCAAAGTTAAATGCGGGAAATCACGTCCTTATCAACTATGATGTTTTTTCTGTCATCAAATCGACTTTCATATAAAAGAACATTTTTTGCTAATTGTATTTCGTGTTTAGTCTTTTTTCCATATAAAACCATCTGCATACTTATCGCTACTTTACCTTATATGAATGCATATGACGAATGCATATGACGAATGCATATGACGAATGCACACATGATCCCATTTTAAAAAATGAACAATGTTTGGGTTGGAAAATACTAGAAAAGAAACATGTACTTTTAAAAATGAAAAGTGAAATTTAAGTTTAATTATGCATTGTAAAAATGGTCAAGTTTTAGATTAAAACACTAAAATATTAAAATGCTCAATACATTACAATTAAAACAAGTAATGTTTTCATTGAATTAAAAAAAGTATAGGCATGACTCCAAAAAATTTTACTATATTTCAAATTCATATTAAAAAAAGATAATAATTTGTTCTATTTCTTGCACGAAAACAAAATAAATAAAATATGGCTAAAACAAACTGTATCCAATATTTCAAATCAAAAAATGAATTCTAAATCTGATACAAGAAAAAAATCACATTCTTGTGAAGTGTGTGGCTCTTCTTTTACCATAAAACAAAGTATGCTCCGTCATATGCGAACACATACTGGCGAGAAACCATATTCTTGTGAAGAATGTGGCTTTTCTTTTACAGAGAAGCATCATATGCTGCGACATATGCAAAAACATACTAGAGAGAAACCATATTCTTGTGAAGTGTGTGGCTCTTCTTTTATACAGAAACAAGATGTGTTACGACATATGCGAACACATACTGGAGAGAAACCATATTCTTGTAAAGTATGTGGCTCTCAATTTACAATGAAACAACATATGTTGCGACACATGAAAATACATACTGGAGAAAAACCCTACTCTTGCAAAGTATGTGGTTCTTCTTTTATAGACAAACACCAAATGTTGCAGCATATGCGAACGCATACTGGAGAGAAACCATATTCTTGTGAAATATGTGGCCATTCTTTTGCAAGAAAAGAAGATATGTTACGACACATTCGAACGCATACTAGGGAGAAACCATATTTTTGTCAAGTGTGTGGCTCTTCCTTTACACAGAAACAGAATATGTTACGACACATGCGAACACATACTGGAGAGAAACCACATTCTTGTGAAGTATGTGGCTCTTCTTTTGCAGGAAAACAAGATATGTTACGGCATATGCGAACACATACTGGTGAGAAGCCATATTCTTGTGAAGTGTGTGGCGCATCTTTTACACGGAGACAAAATATGTTGCAACATATGCAAATACATACTGGAAGGGAATTATATCGCATTTAAGATTTGTGTTACATTTTTCAAAGAAATCAACTGCATTGAATGCAAACATCCTATGCAAAACATATGTAAAGTTTAATGTATTTTTTTTCATATCTGAAAACATATTGCATAAATATATATTACTTTAGCACATTGCTTTTAAAGTCAAACAAATTCCATGCTAAAAATAAGTTTTTGGTTTTTGAAATTAAACGGCATACATTTTTAACATGGACTAATTTAACTATTTTAACTATTTGGGATTATTATTATATTCAAAACAAAATACTACATGCGCTTACACTTAAGGGGGTGAAATAATATTACTCTGATGTGTGGATTATTTTATACCCAGAATTGCAGAATTGGAAACAACACACTTGTGAAATACGTGGGTGTTTTTCTCAATCATACACACACACACACATATATATATATATATATATATATATATATATATATATTTATTTATATACATAAATAAAATTTCGCATGCAAACAAATACGAGAAACTATATTCTTGCGGCATAAATGTTTCGTCTGTTACAGAAAAAACACACACATATACAGAAATAAAGATGCATCACATGCAAGCGAATATCAGAAACTATATGCATTAAAATAGGTGGCTGGTCTTTGTTCAATCATGTACCAGAATATATTCTCGGCTTGAAAATATATTTATTGAATAATATGCTTTTTCATATATAATATATATATATGTGTGTGTGTGTATTTTATGTTATAATTGATACAGAAGAAAACTAGATAGATAATAAATGTTGTGAAGTATAGAGTGCTTTTGTGACAAAACCTTCATAATTTTGTCAGATTTACTCGATAAATATTAATGTATTACTAAAGTTCGTTTCAACCAGAAAAGGGTTTTATGCTAACGTCGAAATGAAACGAAATTGCTTTGTCAAGAAGAAAACATGTTTGCAAAAACAAAATGTAAAAATTGTGAATGCTGCAAAAGCGGACACATTTTTTAACCAAGAATATACGTTGATCAAAGAATCAACATGAACAGGGAAGTTGCGTTATTATTAACTCATAAGCAAGAATAGCATTGGAAGAATTTCTACAAGAAATTTGTAAAGTCAGATTTAAAAACGAAAGCATACAGTTCAGATATTCAACTGTAGGAAAAACAACATCGGGGACTAGATCTAATCAGGAAAAGAGAATGGGCAATTAAACTTGTCACAAATACAATTAAACTTGTCACAAATACAATTAAACTTGTCACAAATGCAGTTAAACCTGTTATAACTACAATTAAACTTGCTATCTTTTGTATTTTACCATTTAATTTTTCCAATATTGTTCATTTAACAGTTTTTATTGCAAAGCGCATTTGAACTTACTATCACAGTCAGTCGTCATATCATAAGGATCTTTAGGTTGTTTCACTACCCGTGTCGAAAGATGCAAATGCAATATTGTTAGAATAAGTACCGAAATAGATCTGATCAGTCATATTAATTCGAATCTGAAAAAATATTTTTACTGAAATAAAATTATGAAGAAATATTTTTACTGAAATAAAATTATGAAAAAATATTTTTACTGAAATAAAATTATGAAAAAATATTTTTACTGAAATAAAATTATGAACAAATATTTTTACTGAAATAAAATTATGAAAAAATATTTTTACTGAAATAAAATTATGAACAAATATTTTTACTGAAATAAAATTATGAACAAATATTTTTACTGAAATAAAATTATGAAAAAATATTTTTACTGAAATAAAATTATGAACAAATATTTTTACTGAAATAAAATTATGAAGAAATATTTTAGAAAAACTGAAATAAATAATCTATTAACCTTTTACAAATGTTGAGTACGACATTTGAGACATATCAGCAGAAAGTAATTTCTATTTAATGCTGGAAAATATGATTTTCAAAATCATATCTTTTCATATTACTTTAATACTTTTTCCACAAAATAAAAAATATCTCTCTTAATGCACGGAAAAGATTGCATAGTTTTCCTTGAATTTTTGTATTTGTTTTGTTTTATTTTATTTTTATCCCAAGATCTATTTTATGATATTTTAGTAATATGTACTATTTGTACAATATATTCCAAAAAGATGGATAATACGAGGGGCGTGCAATAAGTAATGCCCCTGACCCACTTCCCATAGCAGTAGAGCAAGGAAACTTGGCACAGTTATTAGTCTTTCTCTACATAGGAATCACCCAGAGTTACGCATTTCACTCGTCGTTTGATGCAGCTCTGGAGACCATTTTTGTAGAACACCCCAGGTTGATCCTCCAACCACGACGTGACTTCAGAAATCAAGGTTGCATCATCTGGGAAACGCTTTCCTTTCAAAAACAACTTCATAGCTGGGAAGAGGTGACAGTCAGAAGGTGCAAGGTCAGGAGAGTAGGGAGGATGGGGAAGGATTTCATAACCACATGCCCATGCTTCTGATCTGGCAACATGCGAGTTGTGGACCGGAGTGTTGTCCTGCAGGAGGAGGCTACCTTTGCTGATCTTGCTCCGCCTCTTGATTTTGATAGTTTCCCTTAATTTCCTCAAAAGTGAAGTATAATAGGCTCCTGTAGTACCCTTTGCCAGGAAATCTGTCATCACTAATCTGTCCTGGATCAAGAAGACTGTGAGCATGACCTTGTCACCGGAGGGCTGCACCCTTGCCTTCATGGAAGTGGTGAATCCAAGTGCTTCCACTGCATTGACTGGGCTTTGATCTCTGGATCATAGGGGTGGACCCAAGTTTCATCCTGTGAAATCAGTCTTTTGAAAAACTTTGACTCATCTTCTTGGCACATCTCCAAATTCATCCTCGAGCACGATGTGTTCTTGCTTCTGGAATGGTGTGAGCAACCTGGGAATCCATATGGCAGGCACCTTATGCATATTGAAATGGTCATGAATGATAGTTTTCACAGGCCCTGTACTAGTCTTGACATCTTGGGCTATTTGGCAAATAGTAATACGCCGATCTTCCAAAATTGGCAGCCTCAACTTGACGGACAGATGCCTTATCAATGGCAGAAGGGGGCGACCAGGTTTGGGAGCTGTTTCCACAGACTTCTGGCCATGTTTGAATTCACGATGCCAGCGTTTTACAGGGTCATATGATGGGGCATTATCACCATAAGTTTCTTTCATTTCACCAATAGTCTCCTGTGGTGTGCGTCCTTTCAAATACAAAAACTGAATCACTGTTCGACATTCAACAGGCTCAGTTTCACACCTAACTCAGTTCAAACACCTGTAATTTGCCACATAACTCGTAGAGATATAAATCATTGCACATGCAAAATTTCAGCTAGATCAGACAACTGGGAGTGAGTCAGGGGCATTACTTATTGCACGCCCCTCGATAAGTTATGAATCAATTTGTATGTGATATTAGATCAATATAAATCCTTTTTATTTCGCTTTACTTATTTGATTGACTTTAAAGAAAAATATTTTCCTGGGACAAAATAAATTCGAAAACAGTCAACTAAACACGTTCCTCTTAGTATCATTGAGATAATGAATAAACAGCTGATCACTAATTCTTTTATGAAATACTAGCCTGGGTGCCCATGTGTTTGGAGGTGTGTGTTGAGCAGAAAAAGAAAAGAAAAAAGTGGTAGTAGGCAGGCAAGCTCGAACCCCTACCGTTAAAGAGTAAAAGAAAGTGAAAAAAAATGTGACGTCTTTGCTGTTACGTTCATCGCCAAACCGGAAGTGGCGAAGGTTTAAATTTAGACTAGTAAATCAAAAAGAGGGGATGATTTTCGAAAATATCAGTGTAAAAAGCGACCGCCTCCTTTTAGAAAAGTGCCCAATTGAGGTGAAGGAATTAATGTTTTTAGCCAAATTTTCTATATTTGTCATCCGAAGGATCGAGCTTTAAAAGGATACCGATTTATGAAAACCCGTCGCCTCTGTTGAAAGTTTTAGGCAGACAGACATACATACATGCATACATACATGCATACATACAGGTGAGATTTATATAATAGATAACTTTTCATAGATTTTACAAACAATTTTACACTTTTTTACTCTCAAAATATATTGCCACTTAGACATAAGCGGCTACAATTTAAGACTATGTATTTAATATATTGAGAATTGAATGACAATATGTTCTCAGTATCTTAAACTTTCTGCGTGCTGGTAGAGTTGGAGAATCAAGAAACAGTGATTTAGCATTTCAATGGAAGTAACTATATAAAAGACTTTACATCATCAATGGACCATACAGTGAAGGGGTTGGATTTTGATGCTACGAATTTACAATCAATTTACTATTCTATTCTAGTCTGGTGGTATTTACTAAGGTTTCAGTTGATTTGGATATGTGTATATTTTCCCCCCGTCATATATGTTATAGAGCGTTATGTCACCAACAAATATATCCATCTCGAACACAATTTTATCATAAATGGTTTATGTATACCAGGAAAATGAACTATCTGAAGGTCACTATATTTAGATTTACTCGAAGAAAACCTGGATTTTTCTCTTGTTTAAAAGGGTCTGATTATAAGTATTCATCCAACAACTGTGTATGATTTAGTTTGTGTGAAAAGACCTTCATGTAACACCTTGGATTTATCAAGGGATACCGATCTAGCTTTCCTTGCCTTATCCAGTGCATAGGATATGCGTTCACAGATGACCGATATGATATCTTTCGTAGATCAGGATTTCATAAATCCATAGTTTTGGTCTGCAAGGTGTTTACCAAGTATGAGGCGGTTGATTAGCGCTTGTGTGTTACATGACTTAAAGTATTTAGTGAGGAGAGGAAGGAAATTGTTGAGGCGATCATTAAACTGGTAAGTTATTCACTAGAAATATTGAGTACTGGTGCTTATAGAGACAATTATCTAGTTTTCAGGGAGTAAAGATTTGGTAGGTATTTTTTGTAGAGTTTAGAGAATATAAACACGTAGCATTTCTTTATTGGAATAACAGACACAAGAATATTCTCACTCATTTTGATGTGTCTATTTTTTTCTTTTATCACGGATATGGGGGAAATTATCTTCCAATCAACGAGTGTGGCTTATATCCACAAAATGTAATTTAAAAGAGTGTTATTTCTGATGTCTTTTATATAATTGGAGTCCAACCGCCGGGTGAGTTGTCCAAAAATAGTATGTATTTTCTCATTTCTGCGACTTTGTGTTTTCTGGTAATTTGCCCTCTCTTACAATGATTTCTAGAATCTATAATTTTTGTCTATTTGGACATGACTTAAATTTTATAAAAAAATCTGAATGAATGCTGATTTTATGCAATGGAAGCTGCACATTTTGACATGAAATACATAGGAGGATGAGGTTTGCTATAGCAGTTCTACATGCGAATATGTGCTTAATGGCTGCATCGACTCCTACCTTTGCAAACTTTTCAACAGGCAAAGAAAATATATTACACCATTGGGGCATCTCTAATTGCTTCCCACTAATTTTTTTTATAGCTTTCATTAAAAATAATTAATATCTAAAAATTGCATTATACTTTTTCTGAAATTTAATGCACAGTATTTCTAGATTTAGTACAACCTGTTTCTATTTAGTAATTAAAAATATCTTGCCAGTAAATATGAATCATAGTGAGAAAATAAATTCTACGAAATGTTGTGAAATTAAGTAATGTTTGTTAACGTTCAACAGTTAACGGTATTTTTGTATATGAGCCGATTCAGTAAATTGAAAAATATTTTTTTATATAAATATACTTTTGTAAAATTGTTTTTGTTTTAAAACACGTTCGAGTTTTTATATAAAACATCGGTTCACTTTTTAAATTGTGTCTAATAATATGAAAATCTAAAATTAAGGAAAAGGTAATGCTAAGTTATAGACGGAAATGTGTGCGAGGAGGGATTTATTGGGTAAATGTGAAATTGTTTGAATAAAATCATTTAAAAAATAAATTGCATCTTGAAGATTATAAATCGACTAAATTTTCCTAGCAGATTCTTTCTCTTGCCCAGCTGTCTTCAGTCTCCGCACACAAGGTCGTACTGCTTATCTGTGTTGCTGCTGGACTGAAATCAATAATGAAGTGTAATTCGATGCCATTTACATTCGCATAGCAAAAGCTAATCTGTATTTTCATTTGTCAATCCCTGTCTTTAACTTATTTGCACATTAATATTTAAGACCTAAATGTTTTAAATGTAATTCGGGAAACATGTTTGTTTGTGCTATTATGAGAAAATATAGAAATATAACTTCCTTAAGTGAAAAACACATGTAACATAAAGAATATGACTGAATATTCATGGTTGCAATAAAGCACTAATGTGCAGGTTGCAATAAAGCACTAATGTGCAGGTTGCAATAAAGCACTAATGCACAGGTTGCAATAAAACACTAATGCACAGGTTGTAATAAAGCACTAATGTGCAGGTTGCAATCAAGTACTAATGTGCAGGTTGCAATAAAGCACTAATGTACAGGTTGCAATAAAACACTAATGTGCAGATTGCAATAAAGCACTAATGTGCAGGTTGCAATAAAGCACTAATGCACAGGTTGCAATAATGTTATATAGGTTTAATCATCTGGGAGCGCCAAATTGAACATTTGTTACATAGAGTTCTTCATCGAGGGGCACCATTTACGTTTGGTGTATAACATAAAAGGATTCCGTGTGCGTATGATTGTCTCTAATATAAATGGTTGTGTGTTTGTTGTATCATAAAGGGAATCGTGTGTGTGACATGTATTTTCAAAGCCTACCTCTGCTTCTTTGATGTTGGACCATCTGGAAATTTCTCATCCTGGAGGGAGACTTGATACCTGTTTGACGAAGATTTATCACTCCAAGACGATGAATGGGTTTTATAGTTTTTTATTTCACTTTCCCCAGAGGTCCTGCAGAAGTGGAAGTGAAATCGGCTTGTGTGGGTTCTTCTTCTACACACGTCAGCGTTCGTCTCCCTCCTCCCCAGTTAAGGAAAACGTCTCCCTCCTCCCCAGTTAAGGAAAAACCGTCCGTCTTCTTCAAAGCCCAAATCAAATCTCACAGATCTAGCCAACTTGACCACGTCACACATACGTAATCTGGTCAGCTGACCTTAGGTTCTGGTAAACGTGTCTACCTCCACGTTTACTCACCTCTCTCTCTCTCTCTCTCTCTTTCTCTGTAACAATAAAGCACTAATGCGCAGGTTGCAATAAAGCACTAAGGCACAGGTTGCAATAAAGCACTAATGCTCAGGTTGGAATAAAGCACTAATGCACAGGTTGCAATAAAGCATTAATGCGCAGGTTGGAATAAAGCACTAATGCACAGGTTGCAATAAAGCACTAATGCGCAGGTTGCAATAAAGCACTAATGCACAGGTTGCAATAAAGCACTAATGCACAGGTTGCAATAAAGCACTAATGTACAGGTTGCAATAAAGCACTAATGCGCAGGTTGCAATAAAGCACTAATGTATAGGTTGCAATAAAGCACTAATGCACAGGCAATATTCCAGGACACAATAATAAAAACTATTCGCAAATGCAGAGCTCTATTAAACATCTGAAAAAAAACCTGAAACTTTCTTAACATTATAAACAAAATGTGCTGCATTGCCTACACTCATCTAGTTATGTCACAAAAATCTGTTCCCAAATAGAAAATTTTTCCCTGGCGAAAAGAAAGGCTTGTGAATGCTTGTATGAGTATTTTAGTGGAATAGAAACAGATCACAAAGCACTAGTTCCTACTACTAGGCGACAAGGACCTTAACGTGCTACCAGAAAGGATACAGAGATTTAATAAAGTATGGCTTCACAATTCACTATGTAAGGTAAGGGAATATATACAGCCGATTCTCTCAAACGCAGTACGCAACAATTCCTCTACTAAACAGTACGAAGAAAATTAAACGACAACATTCGTCCACATTATAAGGGACTCCTGACCTGCCAAAAAAACATGGAAAGGAGTTGAAGGAAGCCACGAAATTGACGATACTAGCAGGTACATATGTAATACTATTTGCTTGTTCCACTGGTTGTTGTGGTTTTTTTCCCATTCCCTGCCATAGCAGGAGATGATTTCACCCCGCGCTGAGCGATACATAAAAAGTGAACCACAATGCAATGTGGCGTGACTGCCTCTACGTGTGGGAGAAGTCCCCATTGAGGAAGATTGAGACCTCTTGAACACTGAGTAAGGCTGGGCAACAAGGCTGATATTAACTGTTTAGCATTATTGGACATGTGCACAGGCTGGCCATATGACCAGAGTATGTCTGCAAGCACTCTGTTGGTGCTGTGGGGTGGCAAGCCAATGGCGGAGAGAATGCCCTCAGAAAGGAAAGACATCCTCAAGAAAAAGGGAGAGATACTGTCCAGGGAATGTGAACAACTCCCAGGCTACCTGGCAGGTGGGGAGTATTTATTGCCGACGCCTGTCTAGGGCTGCTCATCTAACAATGAATGGATGTCAAAGGTTCTGAGAGAAACAGGGGGCCTGACTTGCCCCGTAAAGGTTGGGGGGCGCAGAATTAACAGCCCTGGTAGATACAGGTGCGGCTGTGTCACTATTAAGTGCAAATGAGTAGGGCCGAATTCAGGATAGGGAACCCTTGCAACCTGCAGATATGGAATTGCAGCTTCAGGGAACGTGGGGGGGTGAATGAAAGTCTATGTAGCAAAGGATTTAAAGAAAGAGCTAACGCTCGGAAATGACTGGCTGTAGAATCAGGGGGCAAGGGTCAGTTTTGGACCACTCATGCTGACCATTTTGCCGGTGAATATCCTATTGGAGGAGCCAAATAGGAAAAATGAATTGAATTGAGAAAGGAACGAACAACACATTTATTGAATTAAACAAACTAGAATTTATTTTGTGAAAAAACAAATTAAATGAAAGGGTACAGCACGTGTTTAGTTTGGCGTGTATCTCTTGCTGTTAACTAGTGAGAGGGAAAGTCTATTGTTGCAGAGAGAGAGAGAGAGAGAGTGAGAAAGTCAATCCAGTTCGGCGTGTGTCTCTCACTGTTAGCTGGTGTGAGGGAAACTCTAAATTCTGATGTGCTTGAAGATATGAAAAATATCAACAATATTAATTTTTCAAGACTTAAAGGATGCAATTTCTATCGTTCTAATCACGACTTCACATACTTCGCAGTTGTTGGCTACAAACAACTTATCTCTAGCAGAATTGCTCAGTGGCTGATAAATACAAAACTGATAAATACAAAACTAGTATCCCAGCAGCAACTTGGCAATGAGTAGACACAAACAGCATTACAAGAAGAGATGGAAAAATTGTTATGGCAACCAGCATAATAGACAATAACCACATTTTCATGCGAGGCAGAAAATTGTCCATCATAAAATGACAAAGCGATGGGAGCTTGGTATCATTCATCATTCAGCTGCGGCACAAAATCTGTGAGAAATTCCAACGCCATTGTTTGCCCGCCTAACATGATTTGCTAGACGGTCTTTGATTGGTTCAATTGGAATGTGCCAGTTTGGCGCCAATTTTGTATTACATGTGCGTTATTTTTCACGGAACAGTAAAGACTCAAACAGCGGTGCTCCATTATAGAGTGCCAGGTTTTACCTTCATTGGACACCATGCAGTGGGTGGACGAAGGAAATTTCTCTAAATATAGAGTCAACATAATTGGTGAACTTATTTTACCCAATGAGGATATTCTACAGTGTTCTGCATGATTTGAGGATGGGAAATTATTCCTATTTCTTTCAGAGACCACGAGGTTCTAAAATATGCCGTATTGGGCGACAACATTCCCGCCATGTTCAACCATGTACAACATGGATCCTTCTAAAAGGAAACCTGAACTAACATCCCCACAGAGGAATCATAACTAAAGGCTCCATTGCAATGGATAGCAAATTCAACCACTGTTTTTGCTCCACAAACCGTCAAATAGAATCTATGCTCCCATTAAAAAATTAATAAAAATTTGTTAAGCAGTTAAATGAATTCACTCTCAATAAAAGAAAGATGTGATATGTATGCCTCCTTGCTATAACTCTGAATTTGAGAATGATTTATAATTACTTATTATTAATTTTCTCATAACAACGTATTATAAATAAAGCATGTTTACCAAGCTCTCGTCTCATCCATTGAAATGAATTTACCGAAATAAATAAAAACACAGGCGTCAGTGAATGAATCTATGAATGTGATTTACTAAATTAGGTAGTTAGTATAACTGACTACAACCCGTTTTTTAAAACTTTTTGCCATATTTTATATACATATTTATGTAAATAAATAAATATCGTTAAAACGACATCTTGCTAGTTAGAGAAGTCTTCCTCCATCAGCATTTTCTAATCATTAATTTGTAAAGAAAGCAGATAAAAGAAATTACCATTACATTTAATGTCGAGTATTTAATTGTAATTATTAATACACAAACCAAACTATTTTTACTAAGAACTTTTTTATTTATAAAATATTTTTTCACAAATCTTCTTTTTGTTCATAACGTTTTTGTAAGAAATTAATTTCAAAGTGAATTCATATTGAAAATCTATTTAATAGGGTAATTTCTAATAGTCTAGTTTACTTTAATTAATCTTTAGATTAATAAGTTTTTAAAAATACAAAATAAATAATAAGTAATATTACTTATTCGCTACCAGTATTGATTTTTTATTTAGAGTACATTTATACATTTACAAAATTTTTAATAAAAGTATTTAAACCAAACCTTGGATTGATTCCTCGTACAAGTCTGTTTTGGTTATATAGTAATTTTATTTGGGCTTCGAATATTGTTATTTTCAATATGTAGTTTACTTGTTGTACTTGTATCTTCATACCTGGTTTCCTAACAAACTCTTAAACAAAAAGACCTTAGACACGGGAATGGTGTCTTGTAGATATTCAAAGTCTCTCTTTTTTTATATTTTACTGACATCAGTTTGAAGAAATCAAAAATCTCTCTTCTGAGATTAACACTTGGTTCTATTATGTGTTAAATTTGTATCCTAAAGCTCATTTGGAAATAGATGCCTATAAAAGGGCTGCTATTTTTTAAACATTTGTTCAAGTGGGGATGCCGTATTCTACAGACTTCCAGACGTTCACCTGCTATCTTTTATATTTTAACTGAGAAATATTTTAAAAATTCTAGCTGTCTCTGAATCTCTCTGGCACTTGATTCACTGGATATATTTACTAGTCCTTGAAATTCGTTTTCTTCTATAATGTAATGGGCCGATGAAGATCACCCTCAGAATCCAGTTTCTTTCCATTTCGTACATAAAACTGTGGTATTTAACAGCTTTATTTAACTCATCATCATTAGAACCCTAACCCTTTTACTAATATTGCTTCTTTCTTTTCGTTATCCCATATCACCGTCCTTGTAAATAATTTTTTTTTTTGAAAGTGCCGACTTGATAAGTTAACAACATTATGCTTCCTCTGTGTTCTAAATTCTTTTGCAAATACGAATCTTAAAACTTTACAAGACTTTAACGTCTTTGTGTCTCCGCATGTGTTTCTTAAGTGAGGAATTACGTGAAAATGCAGATAAACAAACTTGACAAGAATATGGTTTCTCACCTGTATGTGTACGCATGTGCATTTTTAGGTTTGAATTGTCTGAAAATGAAAACTCACAAATATTACAAGAAAATGGTCTCTCTCGTGTATGTGTTCGTTTGTGCAAATTTAGATGATAAAGTTGTGCAAAAGAAGACTCACAAATGTGACAAGAATATGGCTTTTCTCCGGTGTGTGTTCGAATGTGCCTTTTTAGACTGCCACTTCGTGCAAATGCAAAACCACAAACGTGACAAGAAAAGCTTTTCTCTTGTGTGTGTCTTAGCATGTGGTCTTTTAGATTACAGTTGCTTGAAAATGAAGAAGAACAAATTTCACAAGAATAAGGTTTCTCTCCTGTGTGCATTCGCATGTGTTGTTTTAGAGAAGAATTCTCTGAAAATGCAGATTCACAAATTTTACAAGAATATGGTTTCTCCCCTGTGTGTATTCGAATGTGATTTATTAGATGAGAATTTTGTGAAAATGTTTTTCCACAAACTTGACAAGAATAGCGTTTCTCTACTGCGAGTGTGTTAATGCTTGTGTTAGAAAACATTTTAAATCTGCTTACTCCGCACAGTATTGTTTTACTAATTTACATTCACTAAAATAAAAATCTTTTTTTTTTTGTTTTTTGCAAAGAGTTTCTCTTGCACTAAATATATTTTCTCTTCAAAATGATTTCACATTTTTACACAGAATTCCAAAAGAATGGCAGCATTTATCTAAAACAGATACAAGATATTTTTCTTCTTTGCTGAACTAGAAACCATCATGTGTTATCAAGGGTTGAATCTGTAAATAAAAGAAAGACGGCATATCAACAGAGTTACAAGTAATTTCTATTATTTTTTCTTGTTTATTGTTTAAAAACAATGTAAAAATGTTACTTTCATTATTATTTTATTTCTGGCTGAAATGTAAACAATGTTATATTTTTGAGATTTTATAATATTTAATACTAATACTAGCAATACCCGTGGAAATTCCACAGCTATTAGAAACATCAACCCTCACATTAGCAAACACTATTTGATCACATAAGCCAACTATTAAAAAAGTTTTCTAATGCTTAAAATAAGTTTTGCCAATATTTCAAAATGTTTATTCAATGGATTTTTTTTTGCATTTGAACATTTTTATTAATTAAACATTCAGGAAATAAACAAACAATTTTAATTGCGGACTATTATCCTCATCTTTTTTAATTGTTTTTTTTACTACGTTTCCACCAACTATTTCTTTGGCCTTCATCAGGATAGGAACTTCAAATCTCCTCACTGCATTCTCAACTATTACATAGTTTTTGTCCCACCACACAATAAATAAATTAATAAATAATACTCATCTCAATAATGAATTCCAATTAAAAAATATATAAACAATTTTAATTTTTAATTTTTATGGATTAATGTAATTTTGTAGTCTAATCATCTGATTCATCCCAACCCATAATTCAGTTGTAAAAGTAAAAACACTGGTTGTTTTTTTTTTACTTTTACTTTCGAAATAAAGTAAACAAAAATGGAATTTTCGAAATAAAGTAAACAAAAAATGAAATAATTTGTTCTACATTAGCTTTTATAGCTGTTGTTTATAGTTGTTTTCTTGTTTTATTTTTTACTTCCAGAATCAAGTAAAAAAAAGTGAGAAAATTATTTTCGTGTATTTTCTGTTCTATGTATAATTAATTCTTATATTGTAAAATGTATGTGGCTGTTTTAATTTCTCTCAGGGTATAAAGAAAACTAAAAGAAAACTCATTTCTTTATCCCAATGACATATTTTAAAATAAGATTAAGAAAAAGATTTTTTGTCTTAATTTTATTGTTCAGAAGGCCGAGTAAGACACAGGGCCAGTTTTAAATGTGGGGAAAATCCAGCTCCCCCAAAAGCGTGACTCTAGATAGGAACAAGAATAAAAATTGTCCCAGTTATGAAGGATTTCTCCTTGACTTACAGGGGGCAGAAAAAGTGAAGTTTAGCATCAGAACAGATACTACTGTTATATAGGGGTTTCATTATTATTATAATCTTATTAAGAGAGTTTTAGAGAGTCTTAGTGAGAGTTTTATTAAGAGGGATGTTGTTGTGAGAGAGAGAAGCACAGTCTTAGAGTCTTAGAGTCTTAGAGAGAGAGAGAGAGAGAGAGAGAGAGAGAGAGAGGGAGGGATGTTGTTAGAGATTGTTCGTTTTATGAGATTCATATTTATATTAAAATGTTCGTTACTTAGAAGTGTTGATATGAGAAGCGCTTAAAATGAGGAGATAGTGTTCAGACATTGTGTAGACAGTCTTCAGACAGTCTTAGTGTAAATATGAGATGTAGATTCACATTGTAGATATGAGATGTGTATGTCAAGACATTTTATAACACAGATATATAGACATATAATACAATTTTCACTTTACCTTTTTTTTAGAATCACAACACAAAGATGACGTCTACAAAAACACATGATGGTTTTATTTCTTCTCACGACTGGCCGTGATTTTCATCATCAAGAATTCAAAGCTTCACATATTAAGTTTCAAAGTAACCGTCTCGCTTCTAGACGTTCGAATCCTCAGACCCTCTCTGACTTTCTCCCAGTTTCTCCTTTCTTTTCTCTAAAGTTTTTCTAACTATCTCTAAAACTTTCTATTTTCCATGACGTCATACACACGTGTTCTGGACATACGTGTCCAAAACTTTTCCTTTTTTTACAAAAGGAATTTTAACCTATACTCAGTAACCTATATTTCCAATATGTTAAAAACATGTTTATTAAATTATCTTGTAGCTGCACTCTTTCAATTGAATTTTCATAACATAATTGACAGTGCACATTCTTTTCTTGAAACTATTTTATCTCTATTCTAAACAATCGTTTGTTTTACATTCCTTTCTTTAATTCTCACACATAATCTATTTCTAAACCTAAATTACGAGGTTCGAATTTCGTCTATGCTATATCGACTTCATTTTAACTAAATCTCTCTATTTTTATACTTACATGAAAAGGGGACAGCCCTTATCATGTAACATCCCTCCCTTCCATATTTCACAAAAAAAATGTATGCATTTTTAAATTTAGTACATTTTTTTCTACATTTACACAAACACACATCTAGGAAAGATCAGGCTAAAAAAAAACCTCTTTCAGTCAGCCCTCCTCGGCCGACTGCACAATTATTATATTTTTATAAGATCAGAACCTTTCTGATCTTCTTGGCATTTACTTTTTGGGTGCAGGGTCTTTACCTATGATTCACATCAGCTACTTTCCAGCCACCCATATGCCGCAGACTAGAGGTTTCCACCTCCCTCGAAATAGACGACTTCCTTCGTCACAAAAATGTCCTGATCCTTTCCGCATGGTTAGTCTTATCAAGTATGGCTTTGTTTTTTTTAATTCTATAACTATCTTATATGGAACATACCAAAGCTCATAACCAATCTTCTTGGTTGGCTTTAACTATCAAGATATACCTTTTTTTCTCTCATACGGATTCACTCGGATTTCCTTGCTTGGATTCTTGAACTTCCCCTATCCAAGATCCAGCAGATATATCCCACATTCATGCATCTCTAAAAAAAAAATACACTTTCTTACGTAATCTACGGCATATTTTTGCCTGTCTCTTACTTCATTAAGCTATATGTGATTGCCTCGGGACTACCTATCATCAGTTTACTGGTCCCCTTAAGAATTTTCGCATTCTTTCCAACGCCTGTTAAGCCAAGTCTTACCACTTGCTTGGAGTCGTTACGGCACCAATTAGGTTTTGTTACATTGCGCAAGGACCCCAGGTTGGGAATGGTCATAGTTAGTAAGTTCCCCGCTGCAACAAAACCTAGCAGCCGACTTTTATTGATCGTCTAGTTTGTTTAGGACTTTGGTTGTCATGGTAACGGCCAAGACAGCAGAGTTATTTCCCCCTTGACCGTGCATTTTTTTCTCTTACTTGCCGTCAGCTGTCAACCGCTTGTCATAACAATGTTGCCAGCTGAAAGAAAATTAACATTCACACAAAAATCAGACATAACTCAGCATACCAATCAAGACGTAAGACACGCTGGCTTTTTGTATAAAAATATATTTTATTTTAGAAATATTTTTCTCGTTCTGTACATAAAGATTTTTAACAGTTCACAGTTTTAACGGTACGGCTTACTTCTTTATCATTCAGTGATGGAGAGGGGGGGAAAGACGTTATGCTCTCGACAACGCACGTTTCTGCTCCTTTCTTTCCTTTCTCTCTTTCTCTTTCTCTCTCTCTGCTGGACTCCAAAAATCACCTCTTTATATTGGCATGAGTTTTTGCTCGGTAATTTTCCATGCCACTGGTCGATCAACTCTGTTATCGATAATGGATCACGCATTTCCCGGTAACGTTTTCAGTTTTCGTTGACAAATGCATTGCTGCATCTGACCCAGAGACACTGTAACCCATTTCTCTTCAGCTGACCGACTACTGAATTTGTTTATACATGTGCGTCGCCAACCTCGTGCTAGCTTTTCATGACATTCCGATCTTCCATTGCAGTGCAAGGAATGTCACGTTTCAGCCAAAAATGCGTCTCCCCACAAACCTTCACTTTTGTAAACAAAAACACTGTCGTCCGATTTCTCTGTTTACGACGTAATTATTTTTGCCGCTTCGACTGGTGGACAATCGATATTCGATGGCCACCTTTCAAATCTTTTATTATTTTTTTTAAAGCAGTTTTTTTTTCACAGTTATGTATCGGATGGTCCCAGCCATCCATTACAAAACACTACATTTTGACGATGGCCCGAAATAGATTAAAATAAAAACGTTTTTATGATATTTTGTTAAATAATTTTGGGGTCTAGTTGTGAAAGTAAAAGTAGAGTTGTTTTCTTTTATTTTTTACGTTCAGAATCAAGTAAAAAAGTGAGAAAATTATTTTCGTTTTAATTTAATTATTTTTTTAATGTGTAGAAGGCAGAGTTAGATACAAGGCTGGTTTTAAATGTGAGGATAATCCAGCTCTACAAATTGTTTTGTCTTAATATGTAAAATGAAATCGATAAACAAATAAGTTATTTGTCTTCCATTTGTATTCCGAGGGAATATAAAAGAATTTGTTTAATTTTGACAAAAATCAAAAACTTTTTATAAATAAATTGATTAAATAGTAATCCACTATTTTATTTGATGTTTTTTTATGAAAAATTATGTTTGAACTGAAAAGTAAAAGCCGCCATATTGTTTTAGTTTTTGGTGGTTAGCGAGATTTTTCCTTTTCAGTAACACCAATTTTTTTTTGTTTTATTAAATTCAAATGTTTATTAGCCATTTGAAATATTCCATTTTCCTTTTAAGGGGTGCCCAAAATGATAACAGTCGTAGCGACAAGCGTAATTATATTTTGACATCTAATACAAATAAAAATCAACAACAGGAAGCGTATAAGTTTATTTTAAAATATGTCATTGGGATAAAGAAAGGAGTTTTCTTTTAGTTTTCTTTATACCCTGAGAGAAATTAAAACAGCCACATACATTTTACAATATAAAAATTAATTATACATAGAACATAGTTAAGCTGATGTAATAAGAAACATTGCTATCTTATTAATATATTATTAATAATAATAATAATAATAATAATAATAATAATAATAATAACAGCAAGAAAAATTATATTATATTTAAGTTTCAACAATAGTTAGTTGCATTTGAGACAATCAAGAGAACAAAGCTGCTTTTCATTCGGCTTTTTAATTATTTATTTCTGCATCAGAAAAATCGGTTTTGTCTCACACTGTACAGAATTCAATTCACCAATCGTAAGTTCGACTGGCAATACAAGTATTTAATGAAAAACATGACAAAACTGTGAACATCATTAAAATATGAAATATCACTAGATTTTTAATGACACTCACATTTTGCCAAAACGTAATTGTGTGTTCACTTTTACAACCGAGTTTTTTACATGTAATCTATATATCTATTACTGTTGAGACGATTAATCAGAATCGGAAATCGGAAAAATCAGAACTTTTGTGGGTATCGGAATTGGAAAAATGTGTGCCTAATTTCCGATTGCAAAATCGATTCCTTTAATATTTTCTAAATTTCATTTTCCATTGCTTGCATTAATGATAAATCTTCATTGTTTTTTAAACTATTAGTGAAATTAAACTCTATAGATCATAATAACATCCAAATAAGATGTAATTTTTGTATTAAAATAAACAAAACAAAACTTGAAACTTTGTGAAAATTCACTAGGTAAACTCTACAAGAATGCAGTTTATTTACAAGGTATCGAAATAATTGTTTAAAAATGAATATTTTATCAAGAAAAATAATATCAAGCTAATATATTGCTAATTAAATAAAAATAAAGTGTTGTTTTTTTATGATTAATTTATCTATTTTATGGGTTAATGCCTTTGTCCAGTTCAGTTTTTTCCGGGTTTTTGTCTGCTCCCTCACTCAGCATTGACAAATATGACAAGGAATGGACAAAACGTTGAAATGAATTTGTGAATTTTAATGCTTCCGCGTGAAAAACTTTTAGCATCAAAGTTTCTTAGATTTTGTTACTTATGATTAGAATTAGGGATTTATAGGTGCCAGATGCCGTCTGAAGGCTGATCAAATGTTTAAGTTTTTTTTCGCATCTACTTGCCAAATGTATAGATGAGAGTTCACAGTTAAAACGAATGGGGAACTTTTCTTTTCTTGGAGCCGCTTTGTCTAGCCACCGTACCCTCTGAAATTGTTAATGTTTTATTGTATCTTTCTCTCAAAAAAGTTAAAAATATACATGAAATTTGTGAACGTTTTGCGAGGGGCGACCAAAGATTGAATTTCAGTCAAGCACTTGCCATCAAAATAAGGATAAAGCAAAGACTCGCTACATCTCTTCTGTGAGAAAAAGGTTGCAGGAAAGAGAAAAGGACATCTCCTACGAGGCTATGAAGTCTTTTTTGAACTCTATCAAGGCAGGATAAGTCCTTTCTAGCAGCTCCTGCCCAGATGTGGCAATGGCACTCCATCCTTGGACATACCTGGCCCTTATATAGACAGAGAATTGCATCAGCAGTGAAACATCTACTTGATCGATAGAAGGATCCCACCATTTTTTCAGTGACCTTGGCAACAGATTTGATGTATGTGTTCCATTTCAGATCAGGAGTAAAGGTCAAACCTAGAAGCTCGTTAAAACATGAGGCCTCCCCAAGACGAAAGTCATTCATTTCAATTGATACCAGATGGGGATCAGAGCGTTGATGATGTAAAGATAAAAGCTTGGTTTTAGATGCATTAAAAGTAACAAGCTACCTCTTTCTCCATTGTACCATGTGCTCAAGATCAGAGGAGAGAGAATCGGAGAGAACTTAGTCATTTACGGTCTTAGATGTGCTACCATAAATGGTAGTGCCATCAGCATGGAATACTGTCAGGGCTGGTTGCTTTACTGGAATCAAGGTTTTTATTGGCTTGGCAACATCACGTACAGATATTTGTATATCACATAGCACGTTTTCTGATATAGGAGGAAATATTAGAGATTGGTGGCCTTGGTCGCAAAAGGTAGAATTAGCTGCAAACTTTATGGCAAAGAGTTTGGCTTTGTCTGATGCTGACGAGATTACCTTAGGTCCATTGATGATAGTTGGGATAGAGCACACACTTCTGTTCAGGATTATGTTTGCTATTTGCCAAAATTGGTGGGAACCAAGCTGCTGCTCAGCTAGTTTGGATTGACGGACTGAGCATACAACTCTCTTGCACTCTATCACATTTTTTACAGTGGTTGCCTGAGATCCTGAACGTGGCTTTAGTCTCAGTACATCTATTACATTGAAATCAATGGAAAAAGTGATTTCTGTGCGCAATGGCAGCAGCACATTCTGGAGTGGGGGTCTACATTGGAAGTTGGAGATCTGGGTTTAATCATGTATTTTTTCTTGAAACTTTTCATGATGAAGCTTTGGGATTTTTTGAGTAGGTCAACAGACTCGCTTAGAGCAGGACCGAGAGGGAAGTAAGAGAGAAAAAAAACGAAGAAATTTATTTTTTTTGTAGCACATGATAAGGTAAAGCCGTAACAATTACCCACTAATATGGCATCGAGTTAACATCCATGAAGAATCAGAATGGGCCAGAAGTGATGATTATTTTTCTCTAAATTTACATTCTAAACTGATCTTCCACTCTAAATATGATTGCTTTTCTTTCCATCAAGATTTTTTAAAGGGTTTTACACATAATCACCTATAGATTTAATATTTCATTTTGAAATGGAGATTAAGCTGAGAGTGTTAATCTACAATTATTATTATTATTATTTGCATCTCGATTATGTTTTTCTTTCTTTTTACAGCAAAGCAAATCAATTTAATAACCCACCGATTGTTTATAATTAAAATAAAATTTTCACTTCATTCATAGAGAGAAGGCACTGAATAGTTAACAAAACCCACACCCTCTGCATATTAAAAATGTTTTTCTAAATAGTAACATTATTATTTAGAAGTTCGTTAAAAAAAAGGGAGTGGGTGTTGTTAAATATTTTATTCTTACATCGTTTTCTTATTTTAGCTTCAAATCGTCGACTATTTTCAACTGTTCATGGAAGCTTTCAAGTAGCATGTTGTACACTAACAACAAACTGATAAAATCTGGCTTTGTTTTAAAATTCAAAATAAATCTTTTGTTGTCTTTCAATTTTCAATCAATTACAAGGAAAACATTTCAGAAAAAATTCACGTTAAAATTATCGGGGCTTATGAATAAATTTTAAAATTTACAAAAAACAACATATTTCTAATTAAATATTTATAAATTTTAAAAGAATCGGAATTGGTAATCGTATCGGAATCGAAATTTTGGAATAGAATCGGTAATTGTATTGGAATCGGGGGAAAATTTTGGAATCATCCTATCACTAATATCTATAATAGTGAAATTGTCTGTGTGTGATTGTCTGGGCATTTCCCTACCAAACTACTCTGTCAATTTTCAGTCTACAGACTTTAGATTTGACATAAGGAGTATTGAGATTTGGGGAAAAAAATTTAATCATTTTGCAGCCAAAATTTTGGGTGTCAAAAGGTCAAGTTCAACGATTTGACCTTTAAAAACTCTACCAAACTCCTCGCCCATTTTGAATCTAAACACTTGAAATTATAGATGTAGGTTACTCGGACATGAATCAAACTTTTCAATTTGATTTGAGCCGAAAACAATAAATGTTAAGAGGTCAAAGTTGGGTTCAAATTTAAAAAAAAAACAATTAACCTCTGTAGTCTCTACCAAATTACACAGCGACGTTTTGGTCTAAACATTTGTAATTTTACATAAAGTGTACTCAAACATAAGGCAAGCTTTTTAATCGGTGTTTGGCCGAAAATTTTAGCAGCCAATGGGACAAAGTTCAAAAGATTTGACCTTGACAATCTCTAGAAAACTATTCAGCCAATTTTGGGTCTAAACATTTGAAATTTTACATAAAAGGTATTCAGACATGCAGCGAGCTTTTAAATTAGTTTTGGGCGAAAATTTGGCTGCCATGAGGTCAAAGATGAAAGAGTTGACCTTTGCAGACGCTACCAAATTCCACTGCCAATTTTGGGTCTAAACACTTGAAGTTTTATATATACATTTATATATATATTAGGCACCGCCAAAACTGAGGGGGCAGGGGCAGTTAAGTACTTTTTGACGGACCGTCTTTTTAAAAATCTACCAAAAATCAGGTAATTATCCGATCAATACGAAATTTTCAGCGATTATTAAGAGAAGAATGAACTTTATAACAGTGTACTTATTTTTCATAAACGATATTTATATATATATATTTTTTTTTTACTTACAAACTTCCCCCTTGTTTTGAGGTGGTACAAATATGCTTAAAATAATCATCTGAAACCGAACAAAACATATTATGTTGTTGTAAGGGACGGGATTATAGATTAAAAAAAACTTGTTTGCATACCTTATTTTGACGTCTGAATATCAGAATTTCGATTGTGTTTAATTACCCCGCTTTTGAGTTTTGAAGTGTGAAATTCGGTGAATATGTTAAGTAAAATAATTAATTTAAGTTAAGCAAAACAAAAAAAATTTTTTTTTAATATTTATACGAAAAAAGCCATTTTAAAATCTTTGATAAATAAATTAACACTTTTTCTTTAGCGAGCCGAATAATACATGACCATTATTAAACAGGGCATGCTTTGAAGAATCGATACAAAAAAAAATTCGATAAATATTGTGCCCTTTGTGTTAAAAATAGCATCATTTTTTCGATCCCGTTTGAAAACGTTTGCCGCCTTTCGACTACGGTGGACCAAACACGCTGAAATATTTTTTTTTATTCTGCTTTAAATTGCCCCTCCCCCATTTTGGGGAGCCTGGCCCCCACACACATACACATTAAAAACCAAACTCATACAAATGGTCACCCATCTGGTACTGGCCAGCCTCAGTGTTAATAATACATTGAAATTTTCGTTACTGAAAAATAAGTTTTTTTGGCCTGTTTAGTCTTCCATAGTTTGCTTTTTATCGAATACAAACGTAAACAGTGTCGATCTAGACTCGAAGTAACTGGTTGCCTATATGAATAAGTGGAATTATTTGAAATCCAGGTACTTATATTATAATATTTTTGCATATTCTCATAGAAAATCATCCTAAATCTTAGTTAGACAACAAATAAATAAATTAATTATTTCAAAAACCTTTTGTTTTTAAATATTTATGTACGTTTTTTGTGCAAGACAAAAAATGTCAATTGTTAACTTTTGGGGAAAATTTAACATTTAAAATCTAATTAAAAATAGTAGAAAAAGTTTTACATTATTCTGTTTTCTATATGATAAAATTCAGGGTTTTATCTTTCTGGAAAAAAAAAGGTTACTCAGAAATAATGGATTTTAATAAATGTAATTTCGTTTTAAAAAACAACAACAACTTGATTTTTCGGCCATTTTTGGCGGTGCCTAATATATATATGGGGACAATATATATATGGGGACAAAGAATATTCGCATAAATATTTATGGTAACTCAATATTTTTCGATTTTCATAATGATTAGAAAAGTTATCTCCAGGCGTTGACATTTTCCCTAAAGAAAATAGTTCTGTCTATTAAAAAATGGTCTTAAAAAATAACAACAGAAAATAAAAACAAAAAACTTATTATGCATTAAACTTACTTGCATACAGTCGTCCTTCGTATTACTTATCAGACTGGAAAAAGGTAAATAACAACGTAACACTAACACGATAATATTTGCGAAGTATTACATAAGGTATACGTTCAAGGGAGTCCTGGTGAAATTCAAGATGGCGACACTGAAATCAGCTCCGCAGAAAACCTTCCATAAATAAATAAACAAATAAATAAAAATAACCATTTGGACAACACTACTGACCCATTTCCAATTTTAAAATAAATTTATTTTAATTTTATGGTATTCCTTTGAAAGGAGCGGGGACATATATCGGATTAAATCTATATTAATGTAAAAAAAGAAAAAAGAGAGAGAGAGAGAGAGAGACACACACACACACACACACACACATACACACACACAACTAGATACCTCCAACGCGCGCTACAGCGTTAAACCCCACCCTATCGGGGCCCATCGCCGTATATAACGCGATATAACTGTAATTTAATTTAGTATTATTATCCTAACTTTTTTACCATTCAAAAGAAAAAGTTTCAAATAAACTCCTAATATTTTTTTTTAAATTTGTATAGCATACAAAAATGAAAATGCGAAAGAAAAATCGTGTTTACATTATCGACGCTTTAAAACAACGTTCCTATGTAGTGACGTTTTTGAAGCCGTAGACATACCAATGTTTGGAAAATCTAGCAAAAATCAAATACTCGTCATATTTTCCTGAAATTTTCGATACTTATTCATTATGAAAAAACTTACATAATAAAAGTAGGTTTCGTTAAATATATTCGAGGAAATAATTTTCTCATGTGTTCTTACACCCCTCCATATTTCATGTTACGAAAACTAAAAAAAACAAAAAAAACAAAAAAACATAAATGTAGGTCGATAGAAATTTCAACATTTATTAAAGCTGAAAAAAAAAATCAAATAATTGAATATATATATATATATATATATATATATATATATATATATATATATATATATATATATATATATATAAACGACTTTATAAATATTAACTCTTCAATATTTATAATATGCATTGAAATGAGAGAAATTTTTAAAAAACATTTTTTACAAGTACATATTTTCGAGCGATTCTTCAGTGTAGTGAAATCAGTATAGTGAAAATTATATATATATATATATATGTGTGTGTGTATTCATATATATATATATATATATATTCTGTATACATATATATATATGTGTGTGTGCATATATATATGTATATATATATGTGTGTGTGCATATATATATATATATATATATATATATATATATATATATATATATATATATATATGTATGTATATATATATATGTGTGTGTGTGTATGCACATATATATATATTCTGTATACATATATACATATATATATGTGTGTGTGCATATATATATACATATATATA